>NC_057733.1:55774291-55787901 GCF_004010195.1 Chiloscyllium plagiosum | reverse complement strand
GCTTGCCCTATAATGGTTGTGTTGTCCCAGTCGAATTCATGTTGCTTGTCGTCTGCGTGCGTGAATTCGACTGGGACAACACTACCATTATTGGGCAAGCCAAACAAAGAACAGCCAGGGAATTCCTAGAAGCTTGGCACTCATCCACAAACTCCATCAACAAACACATTGACCTGGACCCAATATACCAGCCACTACAGCGGACAGCTGAAACTGACAACCGGAAGAGGCAGGGACAGGCCACTATAAATGCCGGAGGAAACACCACAGAAGCGCTTCACAGGAGGCTCCCAAGCACTGAGGATGTCACCTAGACAGGGGATGAAACGTTTGCAACAAAAACTTCCAGCTCGGCGAACAGAACCACAGCAACGAGCACCCGAGCTACAAATCTTCTCACAAACTTTGAGTTGTTATTCTTATTCGGAAGAATTTCCCTTTCAAAATTCTAAATCAGATAAAAGACGAATCCGGACGATATATTCTGATTAAAGCCCTTATACATGGAGAGGAATATGGGATCTTAAATTTGTATTGCCCCCCCAGTACATCCTTTTACATTTATAACAGGAGCCTTCTCAAAATTGATTGCTCTCAGTGCTCGTCATACAATTATAGGGGGAGATTTTAATTGTATTATGGACCCAGAAATAGATAGGATTCCCAAGAGTACTGCAGGAATATCTCCCAGATCTAGACAAGTGGTGGATTTGAATAAAGAATTCAGACTAGAAGATGTATGGAGATGCTTCCATCCACAGGGCAGAGATTTTTCTATTTTCTCCAATCCACATAAATGTCATACCAGAATCGATATGTTTTTTGCCCCCTCGATTTTTTAAAATTCATATCATCCTGTAAAATAGGCAGTATAGCAATTTCCAATCACGCTATATATGGAAATCAACACAAGGAACAATGAGACATTCCCCCCTGTCATTGGTGTATGGACCCCTTTCTGATGAAGGATAGTAAATTTGTAAAGTACTTCTCTCAAGAATTTAAAACTTTTTTAGAAATTAATTCAGGTACGACTAGCAACCCATCAATGATGTGGGAGACCATCAAAGCTTACGTGCGAGGTTTGATCATCTCATACTCAGCGACCCAGAAAAAATTAAAGGGAGAACAACAGCGTCTGCTTGAAGCTCACTTAAAAGCGGCTGAAACAGCATACGCTGACAGATCTGCTATCATCAAATTAAAGGATTACGGCCCTTACGACAGCACTAAACACCACGCTTACCCAAATGGCAAAGAGGGAAATATTATTTGCAAAACAAAGGTTATATGAATTTGGCGATAAACCTGGTAGATACTTGGCATTTCTCGCAAAGAAAAAGAAGGCCCCTCAAACTATCGTCTATCAAGGCCCCTCAAACACGTCTATCAAGGAAAGTACGGGTATTTTGACTCATGATCATAAAAGGATTAATGCAATCTTTATAAAATTTTATTCTGATTTATATAAATGGCAGGATTGCGCAGACAGAGCTGGGAGGATGCAGTCATTTTTTAAAAACCTGACCTTTCCGGACCTAACTCCGGAACAGATATCGGTCCTGAATGTTCCCCTAACAACCCAAGGGATACTTGACGCAATCAGGCAACTTCAAGCGGTAAGGCGCACAGCCCAGATGGCTTTCAAACTGAATTCTATAAAGAATTTACAGGAATATTGGCTGGTCCACTGATGGACATGTAGTCAGAGTTGTCTCCCGCCTTCGCTGAAAGAGGCGAATATCTCTCATCCTCAAAAAAAGGAAAGGACCCAGAAGATTGTGCATCATACAGGCCAATATCCTTGCTAAATGTAGATTTTAAAATCTTCTCTAAAACGTTAGCATTGAGGCTAGATAGGGTATTGCCACATATTATAAAGGAGGATCAGACGGGGTTTATTAAGGGCCATAGATCATCTAATAATATTAGAAGGGTTTTGAATGTGATCCAAGCCTGCTATCAGGGAAAGATACCAGGTGTAGTAATCTCAGACGCGGAAAAGGCATTCGACAGGGTTGAATGGTCTTATTTGTTTTTCACATTGGAAAGATTTGGCGTTGGAAAGGTGTTGACCAAATGGGTCTCAACACTGTATAGTGATTCCAAAGCAGTTGTGATTACCAATGGATTAGGCTCGGATAGCTTCAGTGTGGGTAGGGGCTGCCGTCAGGGATGTCCTCTTTCGCCATTGCTATTTACGCTAATAATCGAGCCACGAGCAGAAGCGATACGGGCTGATCCTAATATAACGGCCCCGAGGATTGGTACAGGTAAACATAAAATTGCCCTTTATGCAGATGATGTTCTTCTATTTCTCAGTAATCCTTTGATGTCCATGCCTCGCTTAATCCAAGTTAATATATTTAGTGTATTTTCAGGCTATAAAATTAGAGGCTATGCCAATGGGTGGCCTTGCTAGCATATCCCACCGATTGGACGGATCCCACTTTCCCTTTCAGTGGTCCCTGGAGGGTTTCTTATATTTAGACATTTTTATTACCCTAGTATTTGGTCAGTTATACAAGGCTAACTTTGTACATTTACTGGAAAGGATAAGGCAGGACCTCCAGCAATGGGGAGACCTTCCAATTTCCTGGCTGAGTAGAATAGCACTAATTAAAATGAACGTCCTGCCTGGTCTCCTATATCCTATGAGAATGCTTCCGGTGATGCTGTAGAGGCTGGCACTACGTAAATTATATGGCTGGTTGGGTTCCTTTATCTGGAATCATAGACGGCCCCTCATTAAGCTAAAGAAGCTATAGCTTCCACAGGCAAGGGAAGGATTGGATTTCCCAGATTTTAGGAAATATCAGTTAAGTTCCCTATTAAGTTACATAGCTGATTGGGTCTTGTCTGACCCGCAACTAATCTGGCTGGACATAGAGGCCTCTCAAGTAAAATGCCCACTTATTAACCTTTTATTTTCAGATAAGAGGAAAATCATCACAGATCAATGTAAAAACCCTATAATACTAAACACAATTAAAACTTGGAATATAATGCGGCTAAATGAGGGCAACTCACATAAAACATCCCCCTATGCTCCGATCGTGGGAGCATGGGGATTTCAACCGGGGCTTACAGATGTCACTTTCAAACTCTGGAGATCCAAGGGTATCTCATGTTTAGGGGATCTGTTTAAAGTAGGGGTCCTGATGTCTTTTGAACAGCTGCGTCAGAAATTTGGATTACCTAATGGAGACCTCTTTCGATACTTCCAAATTCGAGACTACACGCAGAAGACGACTACATTATTAGATAGTCTTTATAAATCAGATAGAGAACGTAGAGTGCTATGGCCAATGGGGGTATCTTCCGTCAGTACTATTTATCATTTATTACATGATGAAGCATCGGGAGATATGGACAATCTGCTTAAACATGGGATCAGGATTTGGGACTGGAAATCTCTATAGAAATGTGGAATGACATTTGGGAAAACGCCAGGAGAATCACCATCTGCAACAGAACTCAGGCCATTCAGTTGAAGATACTTCATAGGGCCCATATAGCACCGGACCGATTGGCAAAATTTAAGGCAGGAGCATCTCCAATGTGTCCCAAATGTAAAACAGAGGTGGGTACACTTGTACATGGAGTATGGACCTGTCATAAGATCCGTAGATATTGGACTAAAGTAGCAAGTGCTCTGACAGAAATCTTAGGAACAAAAATTAGAGTGGACCCTGTATCTCTGCTTTTGGGCTTTTCGAACTTACCCTCCCTGGATAGGCACGAGAAAAGATTTTCTATTCTCTCTTTCTGTGTAAGGAAAAATATTTGGGTAAACTGGGTGGCTGAGGGCCCCTTTGGACTTTCGAATTGGCACAGATTAATCATGGAATATATTCCCCTTGACCTCCTTACAAATATGGTGCACCAAAAGACCGCATTATTCCATAAAATACGGCAGCCGTTCTTGAATTACATAAATACAGATATTTCGGCCATCCTAACAAGGGGTTTTATTTAATTGCTGAAACTTTATTGCTGGAACAGCACAGCAGGTCAGGCAGCATCTAGGGAACAGAAGATTCGACGTTTCGGGCACATGCCCTTCTTCAGGAATGAAGAAGGGCATGTGCCCGAAACGTCGAATCTTCTGTTCCCTAGATGCTGCCTGACCTGCTGTGCTGTTCCAGCAATAAAGTTTCAGCTTTGATCTCCAGCGTCTGCAGACCTCACTTTCTCCTCGTTTTATTTAATTGAGATGGCGAACCTGGCTGGTCCGGGGCCCCTCGGGAGCGGAATCCCGCATGAATACGTGTTGTGTTACGATTTGATGTTAATACATTCCGAGCATGCATCTCACTACCCAATTTGTGTGTAATCGGTCGTTTTTTTTCTCTTCTTTGAACAATGTAAGAGACTTAATTATACACTCTGATTAGTTGTGGGATAGATTAGTAGTTAGTTGAGTTTTGTTTTGTTTTTTCTCTTGATATCTTTTTTTTGTTTGATAAATTTTGATTTAAGATTTAATTGTATATCAATGTTTATATTTGTTTTTTTATTTGCAAACTTGTAAAAATATATGTTAAATTTTCAATAAAAATATCTTTAAAGAAGCTCACTGATGACATTATTGTAGTGGGTCTCATTAGCAGGAACGACGAGTCAACATACAGAGAGCAAGTGCAGTGTCTAACGGATGGATGCAGAGCTAGCAACCTGTCTCGGAACGTGGACAAGATGAGAGAGATGGTTATTGATTTCAGGAGGGCATGGAGCAACCATTCTCCGCAAGATGGAAAAGGGGGATGAAGAGGGAGGTCACAAGAGGGGCAAGGTCTGTACTCCTATAGACCCCTAACTATGCCCATTGCTCAAAAATGCTGTAGCTCACCACACTGTATTAGCCACCATATTACATCAATACCAGAAACAGTACTGCCAACATCCAACCCAATAATATTCCATAGAACAACAAACCAACCATAAGATACAAGAGAATTTTACAGCAACATTTGTATAAACTGTAAGCAAAATGATCAGAACATTAATTCAATGTGCTTGGCTCATGTTATATCCATGTTATATAGTCAGTCACAATCCATGTTATATAGAATATTACTTACATTTCAGCTACCTAAACACATCACACCGGACTGTTTTACAGTCTACTGGATTCTTTAAGTCATCACACTATGGCTTAACATTACATCACTTGACATCTTTGCACCCTGTTAAACAACACTGCTTATGCTTTTGCAATACTACAAGATGAAAGGAAATGTCAATGGAATAAGCTAAACCATTCTGGCCCAAAAATTGGATTCCTTTGCTGTGATGGCTTTTAATGCTGCATCCAGCAACTGAGAGAAGAATCAATCTTCTGGTGTGATTAAGAGGCTCCTCCTCTAACCTGCACTGCACAACAGTGGCACATCTGCTCAGCAGCTTTCCTCAATGCAGCAGAGCTGGGTCAGCTCTCAGCAAAACAAGCACCACCTCCACCCAAAATCACAAACCAAAGATACTGCAGTTCTAGAAAGCAAAGCAATTGATTGTATAATTTAAGGAAACATTGATTTTCACTTTAGGATCTAGAAGAGCCACTTGGCCAAAACCTTGTTTCAACCTTGTCTCAAATGAGGAAACACCTGAATTCCAGAGGTCAGCTAAAAGCATCTGCCCTCGACATCAAAGCAACTTCTAGCTGATACTGGCATCAATAGACCACAGTAAAACTGAAATTAATGGAAATAATGGGGAAACTCTCCAGTATCTTTGGCCCAAACATTTTCAGTTATGTTACTAATGAGCTTCTATTCAACACATTCACTGATGATTGCAGTGAAGAACATTCAAATTTGGGCACAAATTTAACATTCACAATACTCAAGCACCAAGCAATTATAATTTCCTACATGGGAATCTAACCGCTTTCCATGTCTTTCAACAGTGTTAACATCAAATTCTCCATCAAAACCATTAGCCTGAAACATTAATGGATCAGTCATATAAACACTGGCTACAAAGAGCTGATTAGAACTGTGCAAGTAACCCACCTCTTGACTCAAATCCAAAGTCTGATGGCATACCACCACTTGTCCAGATGAGTATAACTCCAACAACATTCAAGCTCTGCATCATTATGAAACATAGTGCAAAGGTGTGTAAGTTGGGTGGATTAGTCATAGTAAATTGCCTACACTGTTCAGGAATGTGTAGATTAGGTCATTAACCAGCAACCCTATTAATACTGATGAATATTTAATATTCACCACTCACCCCTGACCCCAATCACCACTATAGTCTTACAACAACTTGTACCATATACAAGATGTACTGCAGTTACTGCAGGCTCCTTTGACAGCACATTTTAAAGCAGTAATCCCTACTTCTAAGGAGAAGGCAGAAAACTCATAGGAATACCACTACTGTACCTGTAAGTTCCCATCAAGACATTCACCAACCTGGCAAGGAGTTATGATGCTGTTCATTCACTGACGGAGTCAGGATTCTTGAGGTCTGAGCACTGTGACGTACCTGCATGACATGCTCATTAATGATTCAAGCCAACAGCTTGCCACCAATTTTCTCAAGGGCAACTGCTGCTGGCCTTTGCCAGTAACATTCAAATTCTAATAAAACAAATAGACTAAGTGTTAGCATGTGTTCCACAGAAGAATGTTCAGGAAAAGGGCAATGAGCGAATTCTTCGATAAGTCAGAAAACATAGGTCGTCATTCACTAAGACAAGACCACTGTCAGTTGTACAGACAACAGTGCAAAGTCAGAATGTCATGTCGACATTTGGAACTACTTTTGAAAATACATTGCACCAACTTCCAATCTGAGGTCAGGATGCCAATTTTAATTGATTAAGACGGAGTATTAATTTGTTCACTATCAATTTGCAAAGCAGATGCAAATTGAGAAATCTTAGAAACCATTCCCCACAATTTTCCTACAAAATTTTCTAATAAAAATCAGAAAAGCAATTATAATGTTATATTAACAGACTAAATTAGTATCACAGTACACAAGTTCAAGCTATCTCCAAAAATGTTGCTTTCACTGTCATTATTTCAGACTCAATATTTTCTAAAATGGTGCAAGGCTGCTCAAGCCCATGATCCCCAGCAAGTGGCACTGAATCAGGAATACAAATATCAACTGCATTATATGCAGTTATCTCTGTACATTCACAGCACAATATTTGTTCATTTACAGTCACGATACAAGGGCACATGTGGAAACCAGAATAACATTACAGAGCTATTTTAATGCAGTAAAATGTTTCGATGTGCTTTACAAGAACACTAACAGAAAACAACACTGAATGAAAGAAAAGACAGATATGATGACATGCAACCCAAAATTGGTTGGTCTAAAGGTGAATGTTAAAGAGGGTCTTAAAAGATGTAAACATTCATAAAGGGGTACAGTAATTCCATAAGTAGTAACTGTCAAAATCAGCATTACCACAATAAGGTAGATTGAGCAGTTTCCATTACATCACTCCGAGAACCATTTGCATTATCCCAGAGGGAATATGTTGCATCAGATACATTTACACAGAATGTCTGATACAGCCTTGCCTTTATACAGGGCAATGTGAAATTTCAAAGCTTTTTGGTTTAGTGTATCATAGCGGTGCTGCCTGCTGAAATTCAGAATTTAATTTCTTTATTTCCACCATAGTGATTTTACGAACAGCAGCTAATGGCTACTCAAAGTAGCCAAACAGCACACATTATGACAGAAGCATTAGAAAGGAACATTAGCAGCATATTATAAGTGGGTACAAAATAATACAACATGGATTAATCAAAGTAAATATACTATAGTAGATTCAGACAGAACAAAAGGAAACAGCAAAACATTTATGTTGCATGCATGTTAACAAGATAGCAAAATAGGAGTATAATTACATACTTGACAGCAAGGGAACAGAGATGCTTACTATAATGCATGCATTTCACGGAATCTAGTGAAAGTGGGACTGGAAAGTGTCAAAGAGCCTGCACAGGGAGGTTAATATTCAAAAGGAGAGGGCAATTGGTGTTACCAGCCCAGGGGAGGGGAGGGAAGCGATAGGTCAGAGAGGAGGGTAGAGTGGATAGGTGGGAAGGAAAATGGACAGGTAGGACAGGTCATGAGGATGGTGCGGAGTTGGAAAGGTGGAAATGGTTTAAGGTGGATGGGTGGGGGAGAGAATGAGGAGACTGGTGAAGTCCACATTGATGCCATGTGGTTGGATGATACCAAGACAGAACATGAGGCGTCCTTCCTCCAGGCATCGGGTGGTTAGGGTGTGGCTATGGACGTGGCCCAGGACCTGCATGTCCTTGGCGGTGGCAGAGTTCGGTCATGGGGTGGTGGGGTTGGTTGGTTGGTGCGAGTGTCCAGAGATGTTCTCTGAAGCATTCTGTCTCCCCCATGTATGAGAGATTGCATCGGGAACAATGGATACTGTAAATGATCACGTGGGGAAGTGCAGGTAAAATGCTAATGGATGTTTGGGGCCTTGAACGGAGGTGAATCAGGTCCATGTCCTCCAGCAACCCACCCTCCCGTCCTGACACCTTCCCCTGCCACCACAGGAATTGCAAAACCTGCACCCACACCTCCCCCCTCACCTCCATCCAAGGCCCCAAAGGAGCCTTCCACATTCAGAGTTTTACCTGCACTTCCACATGTCACATGTATCCGTTGCTCCCGATTCAGTTTCCTCTACATCGGGGAGACAGGACTCCTACTTGCAGAGCGCTTCAGAAACTTCTCCAGGACATCACCGCCAACCAACCCCACTGCCCGGTGGCCGAACACTTCGACTCCCCCTCCCACTCCACCAAGGACATGCAGGTCCTGGGCCTCTTCCATTGCCACACCCTAACCACCCTACACCTTGAGAAAAACACCTCATCTTCTGCCTTGAGACCCTCCAACCACACTGCATCAATGTGGACTTCACCAGTTTCCTCATTCCCCCTCCCCCATCTTATCACAGTTCCTATCTTCCAACTCAGCACCACCTGGCACAAGCCTCATTTCTGATGATTGGCTCTTGCCTGAAACACTGATTTTCCTGCTCCTCGGATGCTGCTTGACCTGCTGAGCTTTTCCAGCACCACACTCTCTACTCGGATCTCGAGCATCTGTAGTCCTCACTTTCTCCTTAAGTACAAAGACCCAGACTGGGATGATGTCCATCCCAAAATATGCTGACAGTTGTCAATTATCTGGAAATTGGAAGAAGTGTGCCAAAGAAAAAGAATGTATTATGCATGTTCAAGAAAATAGGAAAGGGAAAAACAGAAAATTATTGGCAGCCAGCCATTCACAAATGTGAAAATTTCTAGAGTCATTACAGGAAATAAAATAGGGAACATCAGAAATTCACGTCAAGTTAGCTGTTGTCTATGAAAAGCACAGCCAGTATAGATATGTTTAACGCCAATGAGGAGATCAGGTTTTCTAGAATGCGTTGAAATTTTCTGTATTATTGTTTCTGAAAACAGTCACAAAGACGTCACGCAATGATGACATTCAAAATGAAAGAGTGTTCAACATGAACAGACAAGTGGTATAACAAAAGTTCAAGATAAATGAGGCCCTAGTAAATCACTAGAGATCATGGACTTCATAGGATAGTAGCTACATTAATGAATTAGGAGCGTAGACACCTGGATGTATGATTCAGAGATTGATCATTGAAATCAATCCAATGCACTTTGTGATTCTGAGCTCAATTTTTAAAAATCAGAGACCTGTTCGCAGTTAGTGTCTGTGAAGCTTTTCTGTTGCAAAATTCCAACTGGTTCACCGGTAGTCTTTACAGATCCAAAAGGAGTGCATTACAATTGCATGATCAATGATATCAAAAGCTGCAACAGGTTGAAAAGGACAAGGAAGGAAAGTTTGTACACACTTGAATATATGATTTGACAACAGCAATCTCAATATTGCGACAGGGCAGAAACCTAGGTGGAGACACGTAGAGACCTAGGAAAGATGGACATGGATTTGGGAGGTGGCAACACATTCAAAGATTCTATAAAGAATATCACAGAAGAAACAGAAAAGTAATCCACAGTTCCTCAAGCTTGCTTAATAAAATCATATAGCTGATCTGACCTTGGCCTCAATCACCCAGTCCCTACAACCCCCGACTCCCCTATGGTTTCAGGATATCCCCATCTCAGTCTTAAATATCTTCAACAATTAAGTTGTCACACCTTTTGATGGAAATTCACAATATTAGAGAAGCATTCACCCTCGTAACCTTAGATTGGAGATTCTTAGATTCTGAAGTTGTGCCCCCTATTTCTATGATCCCCCACGTAACGAGTCACTGCTTAGCATCTACCCTATCAATATTTCTAACCTCCAGGGAGAAAAGCCCCAAGTTGCTCAATTGCCTTGCAAGACAAAGTTAGATGGAGGAATCAGATCACAAGGTCAAAGGGGTCAAGTGTTGGTTTTAAGAAGGGTAATGATGGAAAACTCGAAGGGGGCGAGGGACAAAACCCAAGGAGAGAAGCTAGGTCAGGAATATGTCTTCAAGGAGGTTTGACCCTGTATGGTACACGAAGGGAGAACACAGCAAACGTTGACCACATAGCCTCAATCTTCGTGACAAAGAAATCCATAATCTCCTTGGAGTTGTCGCTGGAGGTGAAGGTGATAAAGACAAGAGAATAATTTCTACAAACAGAAGCTGGAGGAGAAATTGTGGAAAGAATACGAACCAAGACATGACGATACAACCAAAGTTCTGCCAAAGCCAAACCCAATCATCTACTAAAAACTCACGGACTGCAAGAGATTTGGCTCTGAGTGAAAACACATTCCGGAGAAAGGTGCCAATAGAGACAACTGAAAGTAAGCAACTTGACTCATGACCAGAGTGAGCTGAACAGGAATGTTACAGTTCTCCCAAACAGTTGTTGCTTTCAGGTTTCTACAGTGGTGGCCAGTTTATTTGTTCATGGGATTGGTGGGCATTACTGGCAACATCAACATTTTTGCCCGGTGCTAAATTCCATTGAATAGTTGGAGAGTTTCATCAACTTTTCCATATTGGTTTTACATAGCTGAGTGCATTCCTAAGCCAGAGAGAAGTTAGGAGTCAACTATATTGCTGTATCTGGAATCACAGTCCAGGTTCCTCTGCCTATCATGGTAGAATATCCCAACTACACTTTATTGTCCCATGGAGAAAACCATTTTTAAAAATATCATATTTGAAAGTTATCGCAGTCACACCACACCCATGGTGGAGGGAGCAGCGGTTTAAGATGGCTGATGGCCTCTGTCCAGGGCAAAGCAGTCTGCTTAATCAATGTTGAGCTTAGAGTATCACTAGTATGCAGGCATGCGGATATTATGTAATGGTGTCATTTCAGGCTTCTATTTACAACTAGTAGATAAGCTTCAGGACTCAGGTGAGTCAATTGCTGCATGTTACTCAGTCTTAAACTTCTTCATATCAGACCCACAGAACATATCAGAGCAGTTAGGTTTCTGGTCAACAGTAACCAACCATCCCCCAAGTTTTCTGTATTTTATTGTACATGTACAATATTCCACAAATGGAAAAATCAATAAAACTGGTACACAAAAATCAGCCATTAGAAAATAACAAAAATTGTGGATTTTTTTTTCTCAGTAATGATCAGAATGCTTTATTACAATTGGACAGGGAGGTAGTGAACATAATCTCTTTGAAACCAGAACAGAGTGGACTCTGTCTAGTCTAACATTTTAAAAAAAGGAGAAAATTTTGGATTTCCTTGCACAAGTGGAATGGTATTCAATATGGCTGAATTACCATGTATACCCCACCAAGCATATTAAGGACCCCATGAACATGCAATCAGAGATAGCCATTCGGCCCTTCCAAAAGTCTTGACTGACCCGATTTTAACCTCAACCCTACATCCCTGCAATTCCCTTGGTAATCAAAAATCCATCCTCCCCGCCTTTTAAAACTTTAGAGATGCTGTATCCACTGCATTTTCAGGAAAGGAATTGCACGCATTTAACCCTCAGAACAAGTGTCCCTTTACCTCATTTTAAAAATAAGGGTTTTTAAAACAATCGCCCCCGGTTCTACCTTTCACATTCTTTCAGTGTTTCCCTCGGCAGCTCCTCTCTCAGCATCATGCCAATCTCACCTTGATCTCCTTCACGTCCTGCTTGCCACCCTCTGGGTACCACTGCACCCGGACATAGCCCTTCTTGAGAGGCCGCTCCCGGCCGGTGCCCTCTTCGTCGGTGTCCGAGCTCTCGCCGCTGCTGACCTCGCCGTGAATCAGGCCGACGATGCCGTGCCTCAAGGCCCCCTTGTAGGTGCCGGACACCAGGTCATCCACAAACAGGAGCCGCTGGCTGCCCGGGGCCGGGGACTGCGCGGGAGATGCTGCAGAGGATGGAGAGGCTGGGACAGGAGGCCTCGGCTCTCCCGTGGCCGCCAGCTGGGGCTCCACATCCCCGGGGGCTCGCCTGCCGTCAGGCCCGGGATCCCCGGGTGACGGGCCGCTACCTGGCCCTGGATCACCGGTTCCGGGGCCATTACCAATTCCCAAATCCGCGTCCACCTCCATCGCTGCCGCTGGGAGAAGCCGCTCAGCAACGCGATGACGTATTTACGTAACGTGGTGTGTACGTCACAGCACCATAGGGGCGGTGCTCCGTCTCTCTATCTGTGATTGGCTGTTTTCTAGGGCGGGACATATCTATGGGGCGCGGCAGAGATGCCGTTGTCTATTAGCTCCGCCCTTTGCACCGCGCACCAGGTCCGATAACCCCGCCCTCTCCCCAAACCCTGGTCCTCATAGCTCTGCCCTTTGTACCAAACACCCGACTAGGACAGACCCGCCCCTTCTCTAATCCCGCCCACCATGGCCTCGCCCCTCCTCTTTCCCTACCACCTGATAGCTCCGCCCTTTGTACCGCACCCCGCTTTCACCGAAAACCCTGCCTTGTCATCCGATCCCCGCCTCCGCTAGCCCCACCCACTTCCATCAATCTCCACCCAGATGGCCCAGCCCCTTTCCGAGACACACCCACGAGATCCTCGCCCACCCACGAGATCCTCGCCCATTCTATCGTCATCAATAACCCCGCCCACCGCCATAAACCCCGCCCCTCTAGAACGGCTTCACTCCAGAGCTCCGCACTCTCGATTGGCCCGCCCTGTCCACCAATCCCCGCCCGCTGATACGCCATCCACTTCCAAATCCACGCCCCTCGATGTCCCCGCCCTCTCCATCCTGCCCCGCCCCCAGACGCCGCACCAGCCAATCCCCGACAGCCCCGGCCCGATAGCTCCGCCCATTTCTCAGTGCCGGCCGGAGCGTGGACGCTGCTGGAGTTCGGGTGGTTTAAATGAAATAATTCCAGAATGGATCGAAGCCGACCGCCAGCGCGGCCTCCATCACGGGGGTCTTAGACGACAGGACACGGGGGAGGCCGGACCAGCCGCTATCTCTGAGGTAAAAACAATGACTGCAGATGCTGGAAGAGCACAGCAGCATCCGAGGAGCAGCGAAATCAACGTTTCGGGCAAAAGAGAGATAAGCGAGAGGAGGGTGAGGGGAGAGTAGCATAGAGTACAATGGGTGAGTGGGGGAGGGGATGAAGGTGATAGT
>NC_057733.1:55752091-55771971 GCF_004010195.1 Chiloscyllium plagiosum | reverse complement strand
ATGGGAGAAAATGGGAGAATGGTGTTGCGAACTTTATCAGACATGACTGAATGGTGGAGCAGACTTGTTGAGCTGAATGGCCTAATTTCTGCACCATGACTTATGGTCTTATCTTTCCTGTACCAATAGTTGTCGCTCTCCATCGTGGGAAAAAACCTGGTCATCAGGTGTGAGGTACTGTCATTGCTATTATATGTGGCTCGGGTCTGGCCTATTCCCAGAACCTGTGCCGCTGCAGTTACCCGGGCCATCTTCCAGTTCATATGGAGTTCAAAGATGGACCGGGTCCGAAGGGACTGGCTGTACAAAGATGTGGGCAACGGGGGAAAAAGTACACCCAATGCCACCCTCACCTTGATGGCCACCTTTGTGTGTGGCTGCATCAAGCTGTGTGTGGATCCCCGGTACGCAAACACCAAGTGTCACTACGTACTGAGGTTCTACCTGTCCCCGGTGTTGCGAAGGATGGGCCTGGCCTCGCTGCCGCGGAACGCTCCGAGTAGTTGGACCGTTCCGTATCACCTGTCCTTCGTGGAGAAGTTTATGAAGAAAAACACCTTTGACCACAAGTCCATCAGGAAGTGTACAGCACATAGTGTCCTTGAGACCCTTCTGGAAAAGGAGAGGGCAGTTCCTATCGAGTGGTTCCCTGAGCAGACTGTCAAAGCCATTTGGCAGAATGCCTCATCACCAGAACTTTCCAATAAGCACCAAGACATGGCGTGGCTGGTGGTGAGAAGGGCTCTGCCTGTGAGATCCTTTATGCACGCCCGGACTCTCAGCCGCACCGCACACTGCCCTCGAAGCGGCTGCGGGGGGGACGAGACTGTCACACACCTCCTTCTGGAATGTGCCTACGCAGAAGAAGTCTGGAGAGCAATGTAGTGGTGTTTGTCGAGGTTTGTCCCGAGCAGCGCCGTGACGCGGGACTCCGTGCTCTACGGCCTGTTCCCCGGGACGCACACTGAGAGGAACATCAACTGTGCCTGGAGGATCATCAACTCGGTGAAGGACGCTCTTTGGACGGTAGATTTTCATAAATATTTTGATCAGGTCTCAGAGATGAGGAAACAAAATTACAACAGTGGGATTGGGAGGATAGAAACATTATATTTTAATGTTTGGATAGATTAAGACACAGCTCCGGGCCGGTGGAATCAGAACCCAAAGCTCCTGGTGCAGACTGTCAATGCGGAAGCTTCTGGACAAAGTTAAAAATCACACCTCACCCGGTTATAGTCCAACAAGTTTATCTGGAAGCACTAACTTTTGGAGCACTGCTCCTGCATCAGGTGGTTGTGGAGAATACGATTGTAAGACACAGAATTTACAGCAAAGGTTTACAGTGTGATAGAACATAGAAGAATACAGCGCAGTACAGCCCCTTTGGCCCTCGATGTTGCGCCGATCCAAGCCCACCTAACCTACACTAGCCCACTGTCCTCCATATGCCTATCCAATACCCATTTAAATGCCCATAAAGAGGGAGAGTCCACCACTGCTACTGGCAGGGCATTCAATGAACTCACGACTCGCTGAGTAAAGAACCTACCCCTAACATCTGTCCTATACCTACCACCCCTTAATTTAAAGCTATGCCCCCTCATAATAGCTGACTCCATACATGGAAAAAGATTCTCACTGTCGACCCTATCTAAACCCCTAATCATCTTATACACCTCTATCAAGTCACCCCTAAACCTTCTTTTCTCCAATGAAAACAACCCAAGTGCCTCAGCCTTTCCTCATACAATCTTCCTACCATACCAGGCAACATCCCGGTAAACCTCCTCTGCACCCGTTCCAGTGCCCCCACATCCTTCCTACAGTATGGCGACCAAAACTGCACACAATACTCCAGATGCGGCCGCACCAGAGTCTTATACAACTGCAACATGACCTCAGTACTCCGGAACTCAATTCCTCTACCAATAAAAGCCAGTACGCCATATGCCTTCCTCACCGCACTATTTACTTGGGTGGCAACTTTCAAAGATTTGTGTACATGGACACCAAGATCCCTCTGCTCATCCACACTACCAAGTATCCGACCATTAGCCCAGTACCCCATCTTTTTGTTACTCTTACCAGAGTGAATCACCTCACACTTAGCTACATTGGACTCCATTTGCCACCTTTCTGCCCAGCTCTGCAACTTATCTATATCCCGCTGTAACCTGACACATCCTTCCTCACTGTCAACAACTCCACCGACTTTCGTATCATCCGCAAACTTGCTCACCCAACCTTCTAGCCCCTCCTCCAGGTCATTTATAAAAATGACAAACAGCAATGGTCCCAAAACAGATCCTTGCGGAACACCGCTCGTAATTGCACTCCAAGATGAACCTTTACCATCAACTACTACCCTCTGTCTTCTTCCAGCCAGCCAATTCCTAATCCAAACCTCCAACTCACCCTCAATGCCATACCTCTGTATGTAACTGAAATTATATGTTGAAAAAGACCCGGATTGTTTGTTAGGTCTCTCACCTTTTAGAATCACCATGTTGGTTTCAGTTCTTGTATATGCAAATCACAAAACTTTTTATTAAAAAATTACGTTCTCAGGTGCACTTTAGCAATTGGTGTCATGTCGGCCCAGATAATGTGTTGAAGGTGTGAGCTCCCCTGTGTGAGATTGTGCCCCAACGGTCAGACTGATTCTAATCAAAAGACAGATTTACAGAATCTTACATGGATTCATGCAGTTTTCAGCAAAGTAAAATGTAATTCTGCAAGTACAAATTCACTCCACAAACTTATATGTGTATGTGGGTGTGTGTTTGGGGTGTTAATGTCACACTACAGGTGACCCCCATTGCACTCTCCGACAGACACACACTCACGCAGACCCTCTCTTATACGCTCACACAAACATTCCTACATGCACCCTCTCACAGACTGTATCCCTTTACTCTCACAGACACTCAATGCCCCCCATGGGGTACGGGGGGGCGGGGTTATTGATGACGATGGAATGGGCGGGGATCTTGTGGGTGTGTCTCGGAAAGGGGCAGGGCCATCTGGGTGGGGACTGATGAAAGTGGGTGGGCAGGGATGGTATTGGACGAGGTTAGGGGATGGGGTGGAAGGGGGGCAGGCGGGGCTCACACGCAGTATGCTGCTGCCTAGTCTCCTGAACGGAGAGTGGACCTAACAGAAAACTCCGAGCTCCAGAGGAAAAGCATTGAATTAATTAACTGAATAATCAATTATCCAAAAGAAATAATGCCCACCCATCTCGTTCAGATAATCGAGGTTTCTCTGTAATATGTGAAAAATAAAGATGCCAAGAACTATTTAAAGAAAAAATTAACAACTTTATTTGGTAAAGTATAACAGAAAATAATTAACTCACAACTATTTACACCTCCTTTCTCTAACCTATGTTTACCTTCCCTTCTCTAATACTAGTCCAATAAAGCTCCCAAATAAGATTTACACCAAAGTTCAAACTTTAAAACCAGCCAGCGGTCAAATCTTTTCTTTATCTTCATTGGTAGATTGGCTCTCTGGATTAGTGTTGAGGTTTATCTTTGTCCAAACTCCTACATGACCGGTACCTCTCAGAGAGTTCTGACTAGCAGCCTACAGCTGTTCGTCTGGTGGTAGTTCTCTTCCCAACTGTTCAATTTTCCCCAGTCTTATACCCCAAAGCATCGCATTGTGTCATTGCCTTTTAAGATTGTCAATATACTCAATTCAAACGTAATTGGAACTTGATATTTAATTTAACCTGATGGGCCTAATTCAAATCCGTTTTGTCATTTCCAGGCAACTAGCTACCCCAGTAGCTGGAGCATATGTAACATTGTGTCTTATTGAGAACATTTGGTGCTGTCACTACCGGCTATTAACTCTCTTAAAGATATAGTACACCCACATCTTTATAACATGACATAGATTATAAGGTCAAAAAGGTTATGTTGGAGGTGTACAGGACTTCGTTTGGGTCACCATTGGAGTACTGTGTGCAACTCTGGTCATTGCACTATGGAAAGAATGTGATTGCATTGAAAGTGTTTGATAAGGTTCCTCATGATAGGCTATTGCAGAAAACATAGAGGCATGGGATTGAGGGCGATTTAGTGGTCTGGATCAGAAATTGGATAGCTATAAGAATATAGAGGGTGTTGATTGATGGGAAATGTTCATCCTGGAGTTCTGTTGCTAGTGGTGTACCACAAAGTTCAGTTTTGGGGCCACTGCTGTTTGTCATTTTTATAAATGACCTGGATGAAGACATAGAAGGATGGGTTAGTAAATTTGCAGATGATGCTAAAGTAGGTGGAGTTGTGGATAGTGCTGAAGGATGTTACAGGTTACAGAAAGACATAAATAAGCTGCAGAACTGGGCTGAGAGGTGGCAAATGGAGTTTAATGTTGAAAAGTGTGAGGTGATTCACTTTGGAAGGATTAATAGGAATACAGTACTGGGCTAATGGTTAAGATTCTTGGTAGTGTAGATGAGCAGAGAGATCTCTATGTCCATGTACATCAATACGTGAAAGTTACCACCCAGGTTGATAGGGTTGTTAAGAACGCATACAGTGTATTAGCTTTTATTGAGTTTCGGAGCCATGAAGTCATGTTTCATGTGTAGAAACCTCTGGTGCGGCCGCACTTGGAGTATTCCGTATGGTTCTGGTCGCCACATTATAGGAAGGCTGTGGAAACATTGGAAAGGGTGCAGAGTATGTTTACTAGGGTGTGGCCTGGTCTGGAGGGAAGGATTTATGAGGAAAGGCTGAGGGACTTGAGGCTGTTTTCATTAGTGAGAAGAAGGTTGAAAGGTGACTTAATTGAGACATATAAGATAATCAGAGGGTTAGATAGGGTGGACAGGGAGAGCCTTTTTCCTTGGATAGTGATGGCTTACACGAAGGGACATAGCTTTAAATTGAAGGGTGATAGATATAGGACTGATGAGAGAGTAGTAAGGGTATGGAATGCCCTGCCTGCAACAGTAATAGACTTGCCAACTTTATGGGCATTTAAATGGTCATTGGATAAACATATGGATGGTAATGGAATAGTGTAGGTTAGATGGGTTTAGTTTGGTTTCATAGGACAGTACAGCGCCAAGGGCTGAAGGGCCTGTACTGCGCTGTAATGTTCTATGAAAGGAGTACAAAAGAGATTCACCAGGATGTTGTTTGGGATGGAACATTTCAGCGATGAACAGAGGCTGGATATGCTCAGGTTGTTTTCTTTGCAGCAGAGAAGGCTGAGGGGGTCGTGACAGAGGTGTAAAAGACTATAAGGGCTTGGACAGGGTGGGTAAAAAGCAGTCATCCCCTCAAACGAAAGCTTAGAACAAGGGGGGCATGATCTTAAAGTGAAGAACACAAAGTTTGAAAGGGATTTGAGGAACAACCTTTTCACCTAGAGGGTGGTGGTTGCCTGGAATACATTGCCTGGGAGAGTACTTGAGTTGGGTAACCTCACAATCTTTAAAAAGCACTTGAAAGAGCACTTGAAATGTCATAACATAGGCCTAGTGTGGGAAAGTGGGAATGGTGTATGTAGTAGCATTTTTAGGGCAGTCCAGACTCAACAGCCAGAGATTCTCTTCCGTATTGTATGATTCTCTGATTAAAAATGGTGGCTAAAATATTAAAAATAGAGTCAAAAAGGGAAAGAATGACAAAAAAGGCAAAGTGAATAACTCTTAAATGTGCACAGTAGTCGGAACAACATAAATGAATTAACTGCACAAATATAGGTTGATGGGTCTGATCTTATAGCCATTGTAGACATTGGTTCCTAGGAGATCAAAGCTGGGAGCTAAACATTCAGAAGGAAAGGGTGGTAGGATGGCATTGTTGGCTTGGAATGGAATAAGTGTGATAGCAAGTAATGATCTTGAATTGGAAGATGTAGAATCCATATAGAGTCGTAGAGATTACAGCATGGAAACAAACCCTTCAGTCCAACCCGTCCATGCCGACCAGATATCCCAACCCAATCTAGTCCCACCTGCCAGCACCCGGCCCATATCCCTCCAAACCCTTCCTATTCATATACCCATCCAAATGCCTCTTAAATGTTGCAATTGTACCAGCCTCCACCACTTACTGAAGACAAGAAATAACAAGGAAAAGAAGGTACTAGTAGGAGTAGCCTATAGATTACATAACTCTAAGGATATAGTGAGACAGAGAATAAGTCAGGAGATAACGAGGGCATGTAATAAAAGCAGTTTATTAATCATCAGTTACTTTAATCTTCATGTAGATTGGGATAGTCAGATGGGCAGAGGAATCCAGGAGGAAGAATTATATCATGTATTCAGGATTGACTCCTGGAACAATATGTTGTGGATCCAATCAGGGATCAGACTATTTTGGATCTGGTCATGTGCAACAAGGCAGATTCTTTAGATGATATCAGAGTAAAAGATCCCTTCAGAATTTAGCATTCAGTTTGAGATGGAGGAGCATGGATCCAAAACAACAGTGCTAAACTTAAATAAGGGTAACTACAAAGGAATGGAGGCAGAGCAGGCTGGTGTGGACTGGGCAAGACTTTAGTGGAAAAGGCGGTTGAGGAACAATGGCGGATTCACAATAGAACAGTCCATGACTCTCAGAAGAGAAGTGAAGAAGGATTCTCAGAAGAGGATAAGCCAACCATGGTTAACTAGGCAGGTTAAAGATAACATCAGATTGAAAAAGAAACATACAATGTGACTGAGATTAGTGGTAAACCAGAGAATCGGGAAAGTTTTAAAAACTAACAAAAGACAAGAGACTGCAGAGGTCTATAGACAGGTTGAGTGAGTGGGCAAAATGATTGCACTTTGCCTGGAAGAATAGAGGAGCTTAATGTCATATTAGTCGAGAAAGACTGCAGAAAGTCAAAAACAGAGATTCAGGCTTTTTCATGCTTGAATCACAAAAGGTCAGCATTCAAGTTCAGTAGGTAATATGGAAGGCAAATGAAATGTTGGCCTTTATTTCAACAGGAATGGAGCATAAAAGTAGGGGGCCTTGCTAGAACTATACAAGGGTCTAATCAATCCACAGTTGGAATACTGTGAAACATTTTGGGTTCCTTATCTAAGGTAAGTTATTCTTCACTGGAGGTAGTCCAGAGAAAGTTCACTAGGTTGACACAAAGTATAGAGGGACTATCTAATGAGGACAGTTCAATAGATTGGGCCTGCACTCAACGGAATAGAGAAGAATCAAAGGTGACCTTATTAGGAGAAATAAGATTCACAGGGGGACTTGACAGGGTTGAATGCAGAGAGGTTGTTTCTCCTGCAGGGAGAGTTTAGGATCAGACACCGTAATCTCAGAGTAAGTGGTCACACATTTAAGACAGAAATGAGACTGAATTTCTTCTTTCAGGTTGTGAGTCTGTGGAATTCTTTACCAAGGAGAGTATTGAGGCTGGGGTCATTGAAGGCTGAGGTAGATTTTTAATCAGGAATGGAATTGAGGGTTTTGGTGACAAGGCAGGAAAGTGGAGTTGGGGCCTTTGGTATGCTTGCCTTTATTGGTCAGTGCATTGAGTTCAGTGGTCATTTGGCGTCTGTACAGGACACTGGTTAGGCACTTTTGAAATACTGCATTCAGTTTTGGTCTTCCTGGTATAGGAAAGATGTGAAGGGTTCAGAAGAGATTTACAAAGATGTTGCCAGGGTTGAACGGCTTGAGCTAAAGGTAGAGGCTGACTAGGCTGGAGCTATTTTCTCTGGAGCTTGGAGGGTGAGGGGTGACCTGATAAGGGTTTATAAAGTCCAAAAGGGGCATGGATATGGTGAATAGTCAAGGTCTTTGGCCCAGGATAGAGGAGTCAAAAGCTAGACGGCATAGGTTTAAAGTGGGAGCGTGAATATTTAAAAGGGACTTAAGGGACAACTTTTTCATGCAGAGAGTGGTGTGTGTGTATGGAATGAGCTGCCAGAAGAAGTGAAGGCTGATACAATTACAACATTTGGTTAGATCTCATGGAATACAGGGAGAACTAGCCATTTGGATAAAGAACTAGCTCAAAAGTAGAAGACAGAGGGTGGTGGAGGAGGGTTGTTTTTCAGACTGGAGGCCTGTGACCAGTGGAGTGCCATTGTAGACATTGGTTCCTATTATATAAATAATTTGGGTACGAGAGTAAGAGGTACAGTTAGTAAGTTTGCAGATGACACCAAAATTGGAGGTGTAGTGGACAGTGAAGAGGGTTACCTCACATTACAACAGGATCTTGATCAGGTGGGCCAATGGGCTGAGAAGTGGCAGATGGAGTTTAATTCGGATAAATGCGAGGTGCTGGATTTTGGGAAAGCAAATCTTAGCCGGACTTATACACAATGGTAAGGTCCTAGGGAGTGTTGCTGAACAAAGACATGTTGGAGTGCAGGTTCATAGCTCCTTGAAAGTGGAGTTGCAGGTAGATATGATAGTGAAGAAGGCATTTGGTATGCTTTCCTTTATTGGTCAGAGTATTGAGTACAGGAGTTGGGAGGTCATGTTGCGGCTGTACAGGACATTGGTTAGACCACTATTGGAATATTACGTGCAATTCTGGTCTCCTTCCTATCGGAAAGATGTTGTGAAACTTGAAAGGGTTCAGAAAAGATTTACAAGGATGTTTCCAGGGTTGGAGGATTTGAGCTATAGGGAGAGGCTGAACAGGCTGGGGCTGTTTTCCCTGGTGCGTCGGAGGCTGAGGGGTGACCTTAGAGTTTTACAAGATTATGAGGGGCATGGATAGGGTAAATAGACAAGGTCTTTTCTGTGGGGTGGGGGAGTCCAGAACTAGAGGGCATAGGTTTAGGGTGAGAGGAGAAAGATATAAAAGAGACCTGAGGGGCAACTTTTTCATGCAGAGGGTGGTACGTGTATGGAATGAGCTGCCAGAAGGAGTGGTGGAGGCTGGTACAATTGCAACATTTAAGAGGCATTTGGATGGGTATATGAATAGGAAGGGTTTAGAGTGATATGGGCCAAGTGCTGGCAAATGGGACTAGAGTAGGTTAGGATATCTGGCTGGCATGGATGAGTTGGACTGAAGAGTCTGTTTCCATGCTGTACATCCGTATGACTCTATGACACTGATCCCATCACAATCCAAGTGAAGTTCCATCCCAACAAAACAGCTCCCTTCATGCCCAGTACTGGTGCTAGGGCCCCCCAAACCCCCAAAACCTGTTCCACACAAACCAATATTTGAGCCTCACATTCAACTCCTTGATTTTATTTACCCTTTGGCCATTTGTCTGTGCTTAGGTAGTAATCTCGAGGTAATAACTTTAGAGATTTGGATTTCTTGTTTAGTTGCTAACTGTTAAAAATCTTTTAGTGGAGCCTCCATTCCAGTCCTATCAATGTCGTTGTCACTGTGGACAACAACAGATGCATTGCTGACCCCATCTCTGAGTCAATCGCCAAAGAGATTCCTTAACTCTGGTTTGGTGACTCAGCCTTCAGCACTCCCACTCACGGCTACAGGGAACTGCATCTATCCTCATTATACTGTGTGCTACCAAAACTACAATTTGATTTACTCTTTGCTAGAATGGCTCCCTACACCAAGGTGCCACTGTGCTCAGTTTGCTCATCATCTCCACAGTCCCCACTCTTAAATGCATTGCAAGCATCTCAACAGTTAGACAATTGCAAGGGCTTTGGCTCTTTGATTTTAACCCCTGGGTCCTCAGACCTGACTCACCTACACTCACACTCATTTGTCATTAATCACAGATTAATATGGAATTGCCTGCTCGAGGGGTGTGTCTGCGCTCTGGAGAAAAGTGTTCAAGTTACTTGATGTGGGAGATGTTGTGAAACAGGCTATTCTCATTACATAAGAGTTAGCTCCTGATGCACACAGGCAAATGTTTTGGAATTTAAAGAAAGAGCCCATGGAAACAATAATTTTGCACTCTCTTTGTAATTCTCTCCCACTTTTACAACTGCTTTCCCCACCCTTTGTAGTAGTGTCCCATATAGCCACCTCCCCACATTGTAACTCCTTTCTTCCCATTGTAAATCATCCCCCCATTACAGCCTGCATCTTGGCAATCCCTCTCCTACTTTGCAGGTCATCACCTCATTTCACTATCCCCCTTTACAACCCCTCTTCCCCTTTTGCTGTGCCTTCCCTATTTTATATCTCCACCCTTCCTTTTGCATCCCTCTTCCAGGCCCCAGCCTTGCACTCCCCAACCTCACTTCCTAAACACAACACTACCAGCAAGTGCCCCCATCTCTCCAACCCCAAGACATCTTCCAATCTCAGTGGCCCCACTTTCTCTGACCTCAGAGACCCTGCTACTTCCCTACTAGTAATGATGGACATGTTCACTGGGTCTCCTCATTATTGGTATGCTACTTCTGCCACACGTTGGTGCTGAGGGACTCATTATGAGCCTATCTGTCCCAATTCTGTGACAAAAACAATCTGTGACTGAAAAGCCAACTCCTTGCCAATTCCAACAATTACAGGGCAACTTTTCTTGATTGGTCATATTCCAGTTCATTTTGGGGAATTTGGGGTGAAATTGCCTGCAATCACCATGTACTGGGAGCATTGATTTAAAAGGCTGACACCAAAAATGTGCATGACTTACCTAGGGTGTATTCATCTCATGTAGTGAGCCAAGGGGTTATGGCAGCATGGTGGTAATGTCACTGTACTGGTAAACCCAGAACAGTAATGCTCAAGATCCTTGTGTTCAAATTCCATCATGGAATTTAAATTCAATTTTTAAAAAGATCTAGAATTAAAAAGAAACTGACTTAATGTCAATCATGGAACACTGACATCTGGCTTAGTCATAGCTTTCAGGGAAGGAAATCTGCCACCTTTACCCAGTCTGACCTACGTGTGACTTCTGTGTTTGACTCCTCACTGCCCTCTGAAATGGCTGAACAACAGACTTATTTCAAGGGCAATTAAAATGGAGCAACAAATGCTGACCTTGCCAGGAACACCCAAATACCAAAAGACATTGTCCCTTTTATTGGCTTAACAAAAAAATTGAACTTTACAAATCCAACAATTCTGAAGAGGCCTTTATTTATATAGACTATAATCCATTAGTTCTTTTGGAATGATTTTGCGAAAAAAGTTTAAGACTCTTTCATTCATGTCTAATGTCAAAACCATACAATTTAAAAATAATTCATGTATCTAGCAGATGCTTTGTCAATAGTGTTACAACACAGTGGTGAACCCTTCTGTTAATTAAACCAAACATCCAAAAAAGCTCACCTCACCTCATAATCTGTTTAAGTATGAGTAATAGAGGACTACCCAAATTCCACTATTTAAAGAAAATAAAATCAATTTATTCTTTAACTCTAAAAGTGAACATTCAACAAAAACTATTCACAACTCTAGACCCCCCTTTCTCTTAACTGTTTATTACTTGCCTCCAACTCTGTAACAATATGCTGTTTTAATAAGATACTTGCTAAAATTACATCAACTTAAGTTCAAAACCACACAGCGGCTGTCATTTTCAATGTCTGTCTTCTTCCAGCTGAAGATCTCCCTGGGTCATCTTCTTTCTTTTTACTGTGAATATGTTTCATATGAAAAGGGTTTCAATATCTTTCTCAATGGCAGTTGCTCTGTCTGATTTTCAAAATGTGTGCCTTTTTTGTATCCCTAACATCGGATCTTCTCATATATAAGAAGCAAGAGGGTAACTCGGGAAAGGGTTGGCCCACTCAAGGACAAAGGAGGAAAGTTATGTGTGGAGTCAGAGAAAATGGGTGAAATTCTTAATGAGTACTTTGCATTGGTATTCACCGAGGAGAGGGACATGGCAGATGTTGATGTTAGGGATAGATGTTTGATGACTCTAGGTCAAGTCAGCATAAGGAGGTAGGAAGTATTAGGTATTCTAAAAGGCATTAAGGTGGACAAGTCCCCAGGTTTGGATGAGATCTATCCCAGGTTACTGAGGGAAGCGAGAGAGGAAATAGCTGGGGCTTTAATTGATATCTTGGCAACATCCTTGAACACGGGTGAGGTCCCAGAGGACTGGAGAATTGCTAATCTTGTCCCTTTGTTTAGGAAGGGTAGCAGGGATAATCCAGGTAATTACAAACCTGTGAGCCTGACATCAGTGGTAGGGAAGCTACTGGAGAACATACTGAGGGATAGGATATATACCCATTTGAAAGAAAATGGGCTTATCAGTGATAGGCAACATGGTTTTGTGCAGGGAAGGTCATGTCTTACAAATCTAATAGAATTATTTGAAGAAGTGAGAAAGTTGATTGATGAGGGAAGGGATGTAGATGTCATATGCATGTCTTAGTAAGGTGTTTGATAAAGTTCCCAATGGTAGGCTGATGAAGAAGGTGAAGTTACATGGGTCCAGGGTGTTCTAGTTAGATGGATAGAGAACTGGCTGGGCAACAGGAGACAGAGAGTAGTCGTGGAAGGGAGCTTCTCAAAATGGAGACCTGTGACCAGTGGTGTCCCACAGAGATCCGTGCTGGGACCACTGTTGTTTGTGATTTACACAAATGATTTGGAGGAAGGTATAGGTTGCCTCATTAGCAAGTTTGCAGATGACACTAAGATTGATGGAGTAGCAGATAGTGAAAGGGACTGTCAGAGAATACAGCAGAACATAATATAGGTTGGACAGTTGGGCAGAGTAATGGCAGATGTAGTTCAATCCAGACATATGCGGGGTGATGCATTTTGGAAGATGCAATTCAAGAACGAACTGTACAGTAAATGGAAAAGTCCTGGGGAAAGCTGAAGTACAGAGAGATCTGGGTGTTCAGGTCCATTGTTCACTGAAGATGGTAACGCAGGTCAGTAGAGTGGACATGCTTTCCTTCATCAGACGGGATATTGAGTACAAGAGTTGGTAGGTCATGCTATAGTTGTATAAGACTTTGATTCGGCCACATTTGGAATACTGCATACAGTTCCGGTCTCCACATTACCAAAAGGATGTGGATTCTTTGGAGAGGGTGCAGAGGAAGTTCACCAGGATATATGTTTGTGCGCTGAGCTGGAAGGTTCATTTTCACACTAGGTAATATCATCAGTGAGTCTCCAGGTGAAGCACTGGTGGCATGGCCTGCTTTCTACTTATGTGTTTAGGTTTTCTTGGGTTGGTGATATCATTTCTTGTGATTACGTCATTTCCTGTAGTTATGGTATTTCCTGTTCTTTTTCTCAGGGGGTGGTAAATGGGATCCAAGTCAATGTTTGTTGATAGAGTTCCAGTTAGAATGCCATGCCTTTAGGAATTCTCATGCATGTCTCTGTTTGTCCTAGGATGGAAGTGTTATCTCAGTCGAAGTGGTGTCCTTCCTCATCTGTATGTAAGGATACTAGTGAGAGAGGGTAATGTCTTTTTGTGGTTAGTTGATGTTTATGTATCCTAGTGTCTAGTTTTCTGCCTGTTTGTTCAATGTAATGTTTGTTACAGTCCTTGCAGGGTATTTTGTAAATGACATTAGTTTTGCTTGTTGTCTGTGTGGGGTCTTTCAAGTTTATTAGCTGCTGTTTTAGTGTGTTGGTGGGTTTGTGGGCTACCATGATGCCAAGAGGTCTGAGTGGTCTAGCAGTCATTTCTGAGATGTCTTTGATGTAGGGGAGAGTGGCTAGAGTTTCTGGATGTGTTTTGTCTGCTTGTTGGGGTTTGTTGTTGAGATGTCGCAGTAGAGCGAACAGCCAGTGGGGAACTTCAAGCCAACGTCTACAGGAAAACAACACATACGGACCAAATACTGAACTACAGAAGCAATCATCTCAACATCCACAAACGAAGCTGCATCAGAACATTGTTTTAACTAGCCACCACACACTGCAGCACAGAGGAACTACGCAGAACAGAAGAAAATCACCTTTACAGTGTATTCAAAAAGAACAGGTACACAATAAACACAGGGAGAGAGTGAGGTCTGCAGATGCTGGAGATCAGAGTTGAGAGTGTGTTGCTGGAAAAGCACAGCAGGTCAGGCAGCATCCAAGGAGCAGGAGAGTCAACGTTTTGGGCCGGAACCCTTCATCAGGAATCCTTTGGCATCACCACAGGGAAGTACCCAAGGAAACCTAAATAGAAAGTGGGTCATACCACCAATGCTTCACCGGAGGCTCACTGATGTTACCTAGTGTGGTGATGAAACATCTGAAAATAACCTTCCAGCTCAGTGAGCAAACCTACATCCAGAACCTCAACCTGAGCTACAAATCATCTCAAAACTCAGGGGGACCTGATTGAGACCTACAAATCATGAGAGGTGTAGACAGGGTGGATAGCAAGAGACTTTTTCCACAGAGTGGGGGACTCAATTCATGGCAATCACGAATTCAAAGTGAGAGGGGAAAGTTTAGGGGAGATATACATGGAAAGTTCTTCATGCAGAGGGTGGTGGGTGCCTGGAACGCGTTGCCAACATAGGGGCGGGAATAATAGTGTCATTTAAGATCTATCTAGACAGATACATGAATGGGCAGGAAGCAGAGGGATACAGATACTTAGAAAATAGACGACAGATTTAGATAGAGGATATGGATCGGCATAGGCTTGGAGGGCCGAAGGGCCTGTTCCTGTGCTGTAATGCTCTTTGTTCTTTGTTCTTTTTGTTCTTATTGGTTCAATGTTGACAAAACAATTCTCAATTTTTCAGTCCATTCTGAGACTACACTATCTTGTCATATACACAGGTGCATGTAAGCTCTGAGTGCAAGACAGCATTCACACTCTCTTAAAGGTACAGTACACACCTTCAACTTCATAACAATAGCAAAAATGAATAAGGCCAAATGCCATAATCAAAATGGACTTGCACAGAATACATTTTTCTTGAAAAACAGTGTACATTTAATGTGAACCTCCATTCTAACTGGTTAAAGACTTAATAGCCATCTAAGTTTGTTCAATATATTTGCATAAGTTATATGGCCCTTTGATCTTTTACTATAAATTCTGTGTCTGTCCCTAACTGCCTGAGGAAGGCGCGGGTGCCTAAAAGCTTGCAGTTTCATGTAAACCTGTTGGACTGTAACTGATTGTCAGTGATGTTTGACTTCTTATTAATTAGTTTGTCCAGATGCTATTAATGTGAATATATTATTTCTGTTTTAACATAGAAATAGTGAAAATAAATTTTGATAGAAGTTAAAAATGCCGGATGACTATACTTATTAATTTTTTCTTTGAGACATCATGACCCATTGAGGTAGTGCTCTCAAAGTCAAGCCCCATTCTTCCTGAAGTCATCTTTAATGTGATAAAGATTTAGTCAAACTATCCTCAGTCAGAAATCTACCTGACAAACTCAGCCTTTAAACAAAATGTTTACCAGGTTTCTGTACTTAACAAGAACATAGATATTTATTGCAAACAGATTGGTTTTAACCAATGGCATCAAAGAAACATGAATTGCTCAAGTATAGCTTGCTATAACTTTAAATTGCTCCACACTCGTGTAGACACAGAGTGACAGATAAGGCTTTTAAGAGTCAAATAAAAAAGAAAATCAGGGAAGTACAGTTCTGTATCACCATCTGGGTCACAAGAGTTGAAGTATTTCCTTTCAATTTCTTCCAATATCTTAGAATTCTTCACTGATAAGACAAGTGTGTGTCCACTGATCGAAGAGTGTGGTGTTGGAAAAACACAGCCAGTTAGGCCGCATCTGAAGAGCAGGAGAGTTGACGTTTCGAACATAAGCCTTTCATTCCTGATGAAAAACTTATGCTCGAAACATCGACTCTCCTGCTCCTTGGACGCTGCCTGACTGGCTGTGATTTTCCACCACTGCACGCTCGACTCTGATCTCCAGCATCTGCAGTTCTCACTTTGTGCTCGTATGTACACTGTCTTTCAATCACTAGTTCAGAGTTTCCCCTTTTCAGAAGCTCTGAAGGTGACTTTTATCCATTTTGACTGCAACAAGGAAATTTGCAGAGGAAGCTGGGTGGGAGAACCTGTCTGTTCCTGCAGACTGTTTTGTATCTCCACACGGGAGAGAGACACAAGAACCTGCATCTTACATTTTTTGGCTGTACCAGTTTCATTGAGTTTCATGGAGGGTTGGCTGCTTGAGACCTAGTGGCTTTCTTGTCACATCTTACCAAATCTACTTCATTAATTATCTACCCTCTGTCCCAATGGTACTAGTCATGTCTAATTCTACCCCTATTTTACCATTCAGTGTTCCCAGAGGTACTCACCCTCTGGTAGTATTAGGTTTAAGATCAATATCTCCATATCAGACCATTATGGGTTGATGGTTAAGTGTTAACTGGGCATGACAATGAGCAACTGAAGCAAAGTGGAGAGGATAGTGAGGAGGATTGTCAGAGGTTACAGCAGGATATAGATCAGTTGGAGGCATGGCCAGAAAAATGGCAGATGGAATTTAATCTAGACAAATGTGAGGTGATGCATTTTGGAATGTCGGGTACAGGTGGACAATATACAGTGAATGGCAGAACCCTTAGGAGTATTGATATGCAGAGGGATCTAGGTGTGCAGGTGCACAGAATATTGAAGGTGGCAGTGCAGATAGATAAGGTAGTAAAAAAGGCTTATGGCATTGGGGTCAGATTAGGTGAGATACAAACAGACTTGAAACATGACATCACACCTAAAATACATTGTCTGACTTGAGGTGTCACTTTTATACTGATAAAACCTGAAGTTATCTCGGGGCAGTGACTTGAAATAAATTCTGTGATTTACATATTAATCAATTGAAATCTACACCTCCATTCTAACTGGTTTGTTCAATACATTTGTGATTTGCGTAAGTTGTATGACCCTTTGATCTTATACTATAAACTCTGTGTCCGATGTATTCTGTCTTGCTAATTGCCTGAGGAAGGAGCGGGGACTCCAAAAACTTGCGGTTTCAAGTAAACGTGTTTATAACCTGGTGTCAATGATTTTTGACTTCCTATTAATTAATTCATCCAGGTGTTTCTTGAATGTTGCTATTGTGTCTGCAGCACATTCCAGGCATTCACCAATCTTTGTGTGAAAAGTCTGCTTTACACATCTCTTTTAAACATCTCCCGCTTCCCCCCCACCCCCCCCCCCCCTCCCCCCACCCCATCACCTTGAACCTGTGTTCCCTAGTAATTGACCCCTCCACCCTGGGAAAAGACTCACGCCATTCACAATCTTATAAAATTCTATTAGGTCACGCCTCAACCTCCAAAAAATACATCCAGTCTATCCAACCCTTCTTCATAGCTAAAATCACCCATACCAGGCAATGTCCAAGTTCTGGGGATTTGGTTTTGAGGAATTAGGTGGGGCAAGTGGATCAGGTGTCAGTAGGGGACAATATCATAAGATCGAAGAGAAAGTGAGGACTGCAGATGCTGGAGATCAGAGTCAAAAAGGGTGATGCTGGAAAAGCACAGCAGGTCAGGCAGCATCCAAGGAGCAGAAGAGCCAACACTTTGGGCATAAGTCCTTCATCAGGAATTTGGGGGGGGGTGGAAGGGGGCTGAGAAGTAAATAGGAGAGTGGGGTGAGGATGGGGGAAAGGTAGCTGGGAAGGTGATAGGTAGATGCAGGTGGGATGTGGTAGTGATAGATCAGAGGGGAGGATGGAGCGGATAGTTTTGAAGGAAGATAGATGGGTAGGACATTTCAAGGGGGCGTGCCGAGTTGGAGGGTTGGATCTGAGATAAGGTGGCAGAAGGGGAGATGAGGAAACAGGTAAAATCCACATTGATGCCACATGGTTGGAAGGTTCTAAGGAGGAAGATGAGACGTTCTTCCTCCAGTCGTCAGGTGGCTTGGATTTGGCGGTGGAGAGGGTGGGGGGTGGAGGAGATGTGCTGGATGCGATTGTTTATCATGTGGGAGGGGAAATTGTAGTCCCTGAAATACAAGGCCATCTGGGAGCAGATGTGGCAGAGGCGGAGGAATTGGGAATAAGGGATAGTGTTTTCACAGGACGGAGGGGTGGGGAGGGGAAACAAAAGTCATGGAGGAGATTGAGGGTGTGGGTGGTGTCCCAAATGTACGTGGGGAGTTCCTGGGCCAAGGAAAACATGATGGTATCAAGGCATGAGGAAATAAATTCGGCGGGGCAGGAGCAGGTGGAGACAATACAACGACTGGGGATGTCAGGTTTATGGATTTTGGGTAAGAGGTAGAACTGGTTAGTGGGGCTCCCGCCAACCCACCCTTCACTCCCGGCACCTTCCCCTGCCACCACAAGAGGTATAAAACCTGCACCCACACATTCCTCCCCCCGCCTCACCTCCATCCAAGGCCCCAAAGGATCCTTCCACATCCAGCAGAGATTTTCCTGCACATCCAAACACCTCATCTACTGTGTCTGTTGCTCTCGATGTGATCTCCTCTACATCAGGGGGACAGGATGCCAACTTGCAGAGCATTTCAGGGAACATCTCTGTGACAAACACACCAAACAACCACACTGTCCTGTGGCCAAACATTTCAACTCCTCCTTCCACTCAGCCAAGGACATGCAAGTCCTGAGCCTCCTCCACTGCCAAATCCAAGCCACCTGACACCTGGAGGAAGAACACCACATCTTCCTCCTTGGGACCCTCCAACCACACAGCATCAATGTCGACTTTACAGTTTCCTCATCTCCCCTGCTCCCACCTTATCTCAGATCCAACCCTCCAACTCGGCACTGCCCTCTTGTTCAACCCGTCCATCTTCTTTCCCACCTATCCACTCCACCCTCCCCTTTGACCTAGCACCATCATCCCCACCTGCATTTACCTATCACCTTCCCAGCTGCCTTACCCAATCCACATTGCACCCTCCTATTTATCCAAGCCCCCTTCCCCAACCCCCCACCAGCACTCCCATTTCTGATGAAGGGCTTTTGCCCGAAACATCGACTCTCCTGCTCCTCGGATGCTGCCTGACCTGCTGTGCTTTTCCAGCACCCCACATCATCTTCATCATAAAATCTAGCAATGCAAAATCGCATGTAGCTAGCCACAGTAGGACAAACGATGTAGGAACAGAATTAGGCCAATCAGCACATCAAGTCTACTTCGTCATTCAATGAGATCAGGGCAGATCTGATAATGCTCAACTTCATTTTCCTGCCTTTTCCCCATAGCCCTTGATTCCCTTCCTGATTAAAAATCACTCTGTTTCAGTCTTAAATATATCTAATAACCCAGTCTTGACAGCCCTCTGAGAAGAAGTTCTCCTCATTTCTGATCATTTATTCTGAGATTATGCCCTCTGGTCCTAGACTCTCCCAGAAGGGGAAGTACTCTCTGTGCAGCTACCCATAAAGCACCCTAAGAATCTTACATTTTTGAATAAGGTTGCCTCCCATTCTTCTAAATTCCAATGAGTACAGGCACAACCTACTCAAATAAAAAAAAGAACCAGAATCGCTGGAAATCAGAAACAAAAACAAAAAATTGCTAGAGAAACACAGCAGGTTTGGCAGCATCTGTGTAGAGAAAGCAGAGTTAACATTTCAAGTCTGGTATGACTCTTGTTCAGAATTGATACAAGCTATGAAAACATGGTATTTATGGGTTTGAGAGAACAGTGGAGTAGGGGTAGAGGAGGAGATGGAGCCCAGAGAGAAAGAGATATGATAAGAGTAGGTTTTGTTAAACCTACTCAACCTCTGCTCATCACAGTCCCTGGGATCAGCCAAGGGAACCTTCTCTGGACTGCTTCTAATGCCAGGAGGCGGATTGATAAAATCGTGATTGATCTGATTACTACATATTCCTGTCAGCCTACAACTCTGCACGCCCCCTTGCTTATCAAGCATCTACCCATCCCTGCCTGAAAAATATTTAAAGACTCTGCTCCCACCCCTTTTTGAGAAAATAAATTCGAAAGTCTCATGACCCTTTGTAGAGAAATAAACCTCTCCTAATCTGTGTTAAAGAGATGACACCCCGCACACCCCCCA
>NC_057733.1:55742763-55752003 GCF_004010195.1 Chiloscyllium plagiosum | reverse complement strand
ATCCCCCCACGCCCCCACACCCCAGCCTCTGATTAATTTATTATCACAGTTGTTTTCAGAGGCTAGTTCTTGAACCTGCTCAGACATACCAACTCTCATAACAAGCAATTTCTCATTAAATTCATCTTAATTCATAATCTTCCAAGGGTTAGAGAGGGGAAAAAAAATCTGTGCACACTGTTCCTATTTAAACTTTAATGAAATAGCTGACAGCCATTCACTGTGCATTTCTCAGAGCAACATCCTGACCAATTAAAATCAACCTATCTGGTTTAAACTGTTACCAAAGCTTGGCTGTTAGCTATCAATCAGCACTAATGGGTGCGGACCCGGATTCAATTCCCGCCTCAGGCAACTGTCTGTGTGGAGTTTGCACATTCTCCTCGTGTCTGCGTGGGTTTCCTCTGGGTACTCTGGTTTCCTCCCACAGTCCAAAGATGTGCAGGTTAGGTGAATTGGCCATGCTACATTGCCCATAGTGTTGGGTGTATCAGTCAGAGGGAGATGGGTCAGTGTGGACTGGTTAGGCCGAAAGGCCTGTTTCCACACTGTAGGGAATCTAATCTAATCAATGCCTTTGCCAATGAGAATCCAGTTGTCAACAATCAACATTTCCTCACATGGTATATAATTGTGGATTTTCCTTTTGAATTGTTATTCTTGTAAAATGTCCGGATGATTACAAGACAAAAAGCTTTGATAAAATGCACCTTTTTCCAGTAATGCTCAATAACATTTATGCCTCTCTGAAGTTTCCTAGCAGATGTGTGCTCATCTATGTTCTTTCCACTAGATGGTGACCTGGAGACTACACTGAGCAATGTAATTGCACCTTTTTGTTCCTTTGTTCCAGATAAAAATTCTGTGTGTGAACACCCAAGATATTCCCTATCTCCAGGACTACAATGGTCTCCAAAACCAATCATGCCACCTTCCTATCTTTCCAGATCAACTTGTATCAATCAATTCGGAACACCTCGTCTCTATCTCTTCCTTGAGCCAGGTCTCTGTTAGTCTCATATCATCCTGTCTCCATATAGCAGTTTGCACCTGTAATACATCAACCTTATCTAATATACTCTATTCTATTGCATTATGTACTGTATCCCCGACTTAGAATGTTTAAATTCTCCCTTATTCTGATTCCATCCACTAATTTACAATTTTCTATTCCAGTACTAACTATCACTCCCAGTATTTAGTGCATACTTCAGTATTTAGTCCTTTCTGACCTGGTTCCACACTCCTGTCAATTTAGTTTATAAGTTTATAAGTTCATAAGATATAGGAGCAGAATTAGGCCAATCAGCCCATCAAGTCTGCTCCACCATTTGATCATGGCTGATATGCTCCTCACCCCCATTTTCCTGCCTTCTCCCCAGAACCCTTCAACCCATTACCAATTAAAAATCTGTCTAACTCCTCAAATTTACTCACTGTTCCAGCATCCACCACACTTTGGGGTAGCAAATTCCACAGATTCACAATCCTTTGGGATAAGTAGTTTCTCCTCAATTCTGTTTTAAATTTGCTCCCCCTTATCCTAAGATCTCTCGAGCCTCCTCAGCAGCACAAGCAAAACACCTTGTAAGGAACTCTGTTCTAGCTCTGTTCAGGTTTATTTATTTAACTTCATGGCCACTGTCATATCTTAAATAACTCAAACTTGGAGCTGATGCATTTTTAATAAATGAATACATCAACCTGGGCACTGAGATTAGATTTACTTCTATAAAGAAGCAGTTGTTTCAATCAATACTGAATCTGTGGGGGCGAGATTTCTTGTTTACCACATGCAGAAATAATGAGTATTTTTAAGAATTTTTAATGAAGTATTTTCAGAATGTTTTATTAAAGAACTCTCATCTGGGTAGATAATAAAGAAAGCACAAATGAATGAAGATATAAAGCAACCATTAATCTATAAAAGCACAAAAGAACAGCTGTAAATCAGAGACAAAAATAAAATTGCTGGAAAAGCTCAACAGGTCTGGCATCATCTGGAGAGAAATCAGAGTTAACGTTTCAGGTCAAGTGACCCTTTCTCAGAATTGATGGGAGCTAGGAAAATGTTAGGCAGAGGATAGGGTGGGGGAGGGGGTAAGAAGTGAATGATGGTTAGGGATAGGGCCCAAAAAGAGAGAAGAACAGTTAGACAAATAAGGGAGTGGATAACAATCTGGCTGGGAGGGTGAATCGCTGTTAATGGAGACAGTTACAGGCTAATAATGGGTTATATGTAATAGCAGACCATGTGATTACAAACCTGGGTGTGGGCATTAGAGTAAGGACATGGGAAAGCTCAGCCCTAAAGTTATTGAACTCTGCACGCCCACATGAAAAACGAGGTGTTATTCTTCCAGCTTCACTGGAGCACTGCAGTAAGCCTGAGACAGAGATCTTGGCCAGGGAACAGGGTGGCATGTTGACGTAGCAGGCAACTGGAAGCTCAGGGTCTTTTTTGCAATAAGTCTACGCAAGTTTACACTTTGTTTCCTCAACATAAAGGAGACCATATCGTGAGCAGTGAATGGAGTAAACTAGATTGTGTGAAGTGCAGATAAAGTGCTGCTTCACCTGGAGTACTACAATACTTCCCAAAATTCATCAGCAAGATTACCCAAGTTGACTCACTGTTTCTGCCTGCTCCTGTCCCATAGAACTCATGAGTTCCTTTCTTAACTCCATCATTTCTTCCCTGGTCCAGTCCCTGCCCACTTACATCCATGTTTGTTCTGACACTTTACCCCAGTTTCAGAATTTCCAGTTTGCAGGCTCCAGCTGCTTCCTTTTTATCATGGACGGGCAATCCTCTACAGGTCCATCCCCCAACAGGATGGTCTCCAGGCTCTCTGTTTATTCCTGGAACAAAAGCCTGAACTGCCCCCAACTCCCACCAGCTTCCACCGTTTGGCCGAGCTCATCCTCATTCTCAACAACTTCTTTTTTAATTCCTCTCATTTCCTTCAGGTCAGAGAATTGGCTATGGACACCTGCATTGGCCCCTGATGAAGGGCTTTTGCCCGAAACGTCGATTTCGAAGCTCCTGGATGCTGCCTGAACTGCTGTGCTCTTCCAGCACCACTAATCCAGAATCTGGTTTCCAGCATCTGCAGTCATTGTTTTTACCCAGTTATACCTGCCTCTTTGTGGGGTACATGGAACATTCTTGTTTCAGTCCTATTCTGGCCCGCAACCACAACTCTTTCTCCGATATATCGATGATATCATCGGTGCTGACTCCTGTTCTTGTCCAGAATTGGAAATATTTATCGATTTCACTTCTTATTTTCACCCCACCCTCACTTTCTCCTGGTCCATCTCTGACTCCTCCCTTCCCTTCCTCGACATCTCTATTTCCATTTCTGGTGAAAGACTGGCCACCAATATCCACTACAAACCCACCGGCTCCCACAGTTACCTGGACTATACATCCTCACACCCTGCTGCTTGTAAAGACTCCATTCCATTCTCCCAGTTCCTCCGTCTCTGTCACATTTATTTCGATGATGTCAACTTCAACTCCGAAAGCCAGTGCTTCCAAATAAACCTGTTGGACTATGACCTGGTGTTGTGTGATTTTGAACTTCAACAAGGGAGCCTCTGAAATGGGCACCTTTTTCATCAACCAAGGATTCCTCAGCACCGTTGTAGACAAGGCCCTCAGCTGGGTCCAATCCCTCTCCCTCACTTCAGCCCTCAACCCCTCTCTTTCTTCCTGCAACAATGATAGGGTCATAAGACTATTAGACATAGGAGCAGAAATTAGGTCATCAAGTCTGCTCCACCATTCAATCATAGCTAATAAATTTCTCAAGCCTGTTCTCTCACCTTCCCCGTAACTCTTAATCCCCTTGATATTCAAGAACCTAATTCCATCTTAAATATTCTCAATGACCTGGCCTCTACAGCCTTCTGTGGCAATGAATTCCACAGATTCCCCACTCTGGCTGAAGAAGTTTCTCTTTATCTCCATTCTAAAAGGTCTTCACTTTACTCTAAGGCTGTGCCCCTGACTCCTAGTCTCTCCTACCAATGGAAACATTTTCCCAGCATCTACTCTGTCCAGGCTATTCTGTATGTTTCATTTAGACTCCACCCCCCTCACTCCTATCCTTCTAAACTCCATCAAGTATAGACACAGAGTCCTGAAACATTCCTCATATGTTAAGCTTTTCATTCCTGGGACCATTCTTGTGAACCTCCTCTGAACCCGCTCCAGGGCCAGTACATCCTTCCTGAGATATGGGGCCCAAAACTGTTCACAATATTCCAAATGTGGTCTGACCAGAGCCTTAGAGAGCCTCAGAACATTCTGAACTCAAAGGTCTAGATTCAAATTCCACAGAGGTGTTTCATAATATGTTTAAACAAATTGATTAAAATTATTTTAGAATTGTGATTTATCGAGAAGGAAGAGGTGCCAATATTGAATTTCACAATTTAGGCCCAGGATGATTGAAAGCATAGCCATTAGTGTTGATTGGAGTCAAATTTGCATGTTGTAGAGATTTATAAAATCATAAAGGCCATGGATAGGATGAATAATCAAAGTATTTTCCCCAGAGTTGGGGAGTCCAACACTAGAGGCAAAGGTTTACAGTGAGTGGGGAAAGATTTAAAAGGGACTTGAGTGGCAACGTTTTCATACAGGGGGTGGTACGTGTATGGAATGAACTCCCAGAGGAAGTAGTGGAGGCTGGTACAATTGCAACAGGGTGCCACAGTGGTTAGCACTGCTGTCTCACAGTGCCAGGCACCTAGGTTCATTGGGTTAGGTGACTGTCTATGTGGAGTTGGTACATTCTCCCACTGTCTGCGTGGGTTTATGTCGGGTGCTCTAGTTTCTTCCAGGAGTCCAAAGAGGTACAGATTGGGTGCTTTGGCCTTGCTAAATTACCCATAGTGTTCAGGTATTTGTAAGTTAAGTGCATTCACCACAGGAAGTGCAACGTTAGGTTCTGGGTGGGATGCTCTATGAAGGGTTCGTGTGGACTTGTTGGGTCGCATGGCCTGTTTCCATGCTCTGAAAATTCTATAATTTAGAAGATGTACTGGATGTAAGTTTGCTCAGTGTTAGCATCACTGAATCCCCACTATCAACATCCTGGGGGATTACCATTGACCAGAAACTGAACTGATTCATTGTGTAAATACAGTGTCTACAATAACAAGATCATAGAGTCACAGAGTCACAAAGTCATACAGCATGGAAACAAGCCCTTCGGTCCAACCAGTCCATGCTGACCAAAATTCTCAAACTAAACTCATCCCAATTGCCTGTGTTTCAACTCCAGGAATATCGCAGTGAATAACTCACCTTCTGAGTCTCAAAATTCCACCCACCATCTACAATGCACTAGTCAAGGGCAACTAGGGATGGGTGAATAATGCTGACCGGCCAGGAATGCGCACAACCCACGAGTGAACAAAAAACAGTCACTACAAACCCGAATTGATTTCTTGGGAAGGTGGGGGTGAGCTGCCTTCTTGAACCGCTGCAGTCCATGTGCTATAGGTAGACCCACAATTCCCTTAGGGAGGGAATTCCAGGATGTTGATTCAGCGACACTGAAGGAACTGCAATTTAGTTCCAAGTCAGGATGGTGAGTGGCTTGAAGGAGTACTTGCAAGGGGTTGTTTTACCCATCCATCTGCTGCCCATGACCTTCGAGATGGAAGTGGTGGTGGATTTGGAAGATTTTGAGGTTCTGGAGTCACACATAAGGCAGTTGGCAAAGGACGACAAGTTTCAAAGAACAAAGAAAATTACAGCCCAGGAACAGGCCCTTTGGCCCTCCAAGCCTCAAGGGCAGCACGGTGGCACAGTGGTCAGCACTGCTGTCTCACAGCGCCAGAGACCCGGGTTCAATTCCCACCTCAGGCAACTGACTGTGTGGAGTTTGCACATTCTCTCCGTGTCTGCGTGGGTTTCCTCCGGGTGCTCCGGTTTCCTCCCACAGTCCAAAGATAAAATCTATGTAAAGTAAAGACTGGCTGTGGTTTCTTACCTCACCAGCTGGTTAGCTGGAATATATAATAGTGGGGTCTAGATTAGAGTGGTGCTGGAAAAGCACAGCAGGTCAGGCAGCATCCGAGGAGCAGGAAAATCGATGTTTTGAGCAAAAGCCCTTCATCAGGAATAGCCCTATTCCTGATGAAGGACTTTTGCCTGAAAAGTCAATTTTCCTGCTCCTCGGATGCTGCCTGACCTGCTGTGCTTTTCCAGCACCACTCTAATCTAGACTCTGGCTTCCAGCATCTGCAGTCCTTGTTTACACCTGCCTTATATTTGTAGCATCTATTAAATATTATGTTCTATGTGCGAAGCATTATTGATGTCAAGTCCAGAGCTGGTCTCATCCATGCCTCTGGCCTTGGGCAGCCCCCTCTGCTGCACTTTGTGGCTGATTTAATTAATCTAGCCATTAATCCAACCAAACTGATAAAGTCCCGGGTCCTGGACACCGGAGTCAAGTCAGCCCCGAGTTCCAGAGCAAGCCAGCATTCAGTATCGCCTCAGGTCAGGCCTTCCTGATCCTGGTATAATGGGAAAGCAACAGCTTGCCGGATTGAGGGGCCCTGGACTCAGTCTCAGTCCCAGACCCAATCAGGGCAATGTAACCATTTCTGTCTTGGCCACTAACTCCCTTTGCAGCAAAGCTGATGGAGTGGGGTTAGCTCCTAACCTCTGCATTGGCTGAGATATTCACTCTGTACTCAGTGGGCATTAATGTGTTGTACTGTGTTTCCACAGATCACTGATCAAAGGAGTGGCCACAGAGATGTCTGTTTTAACAACAGTGCCCTTCCTGATGCCCCTGTACTCATGACTAGCAGTTACCAGGCCAGGGAGACCCTAGCAGCAGTGAGCTGCGCTGCCTGAGCCCTGAGGATGCCATCAGTGTCTTTGAGATCGTGAAAGAAGGTAAGACACAAGCCTGTTGTTTTACTCAAGAATCTCTGACCCTTCAGCCTGTAACATGAGATTTGAACACCTGAATGGCCCAAAAATCATGAAGCAAGGATTCTTCATGCAACTGGCATTAGGTTATTTCAAACAGGAAGGGAAATTAAGGATAAACACAGAATTATGTGGGTCACACAAGGCTGAGGAATCTCCTACCCAGCAGCACTCTCCCTACCAAAGACACTTTCTTTCCAGTGAGAGCCTATTCAACTGATCTAGCTACTCTCCATCACTATCACCATCTACTTTCCTTTCATTCATGTGATGTGGGCATCACTGGCCAGACCAGCATTTATTGTCCATCCCTAATTGCCCAAAGGGAAGTGCTATGGGTCTGGAGTCACGTGTAAGTCAGTTTCCTTCCCTAAAGGACATTAGTGAACAAGGTGGATTTTTCCAATAATTGGCAATAGATTCACAGTAATCATTGGTCTCTTAATTCCAGATTTTTTTTTAACTGAGTTCAAATTACATCATCTGCAATAGTGGGACTTGAACCTGGGTCCTCAGAAGACCGCGGCGGCACGGTGGCACAGTGGTTAGCACTGCTGCCTCACAGCGCCAGAGACCCGGGTTCAATTCCCACCTCCGGCGACTGACTGTGTGGAGTTTGCACGTTCTCCCTGTGTCTGCGTGGGTTTCCTCCGGGTGCTCCGGTTTCCTCCCACAGTCCAAAGATGTGCAGGTCAGGTGAATTGGCCATGCTAAATTGCCTGTAGTGTTAGGTAAGGGGTAAATGTAGAGGTATGGGTGGGTTGCGCTTCGGCGGGTCGGTGTGGACTTGTTGGGCCGAAGGGCCTGTTTCCACACTGTAAGTAATCTAATCTAATCTAATTATTGGGTCTCTGGATTAACAGTCTCGTGATAACACTACTAGGCCATTGACTTCCCTACTGTTGGTTGTCCTGCTGCATGCCTCCCTTCTAGAAACTTGATTTGGAGATGCCGGTGTTGGACTGGGGTGTACAAAATTATAAATCACACAACACCAGGTTATAGTCCCAATAGGTTTAATTGGAAGCACGCTAGCTTTCGGAGTGACGCTCCTTCATCAGGTGATTGTCACTCCGAACGCTAGCGTGCTTCCAATTAAACCTGTTGGACTATAACCTGGTGTTGTGTGATTTTTAACTCTACAAACTTGTTGCCCTACACAAAGCACACAGTGACTATGCACTAAGCAGTTGTACGATTAACAGGTTCACCTGCACCATAATGGCTAATGTTTGATTTCACATTAATGGCAGCATTCTCTTCTTGCATCATTGATCTAGACAAATGGTAACGGTTGGACTGATATCCAGGAAAGTAAACAGAAAATACTGGAGAGATTTAGCAGGTCTGACAGTATCTGTCTAGAGGGGAAGTCAAATTAATGTTCTAAATCTTGTATGACTCTTCTTCAGACCCGATGATAATATCCAACATTTGATCCAGAAGACATTCTCAGCCTCTCAGCTAGAATGCACGGTTAGTAAGTTTGTGGATGACACCAAAATTTGTGGCATAGTTGACAGTGAAGAAGGTGTTCTAAGATTACAAAGAGATCTTGATTGTTATTTGAGTGGTGTGTTCTAGACCCCAGGTCCTACAAAGTAGGGCCTCCTCTAACCTAAATTAAAAGTTCACAGACTTGCCCCAAAAAGAGGGTCCAAGGAAGTTCCTGTGGATTGAAGAGTGAGGCTTTAGCTCAGGAGTCTTTGACAAGGAGCTTGAGTGAAGTGATTACACCACAGTTGAAGAGGGTGAAGACATGACTGCCAAGCTGGTTCAGTGTGCGACGTGCTTGATGTGGGAGGTCAACGACTCTGGTGTGTCTGGCTCGTATAAGTGTGGAAAGTGTGTGCACATTTAGCTACTGACAGAGCAGATCGCGGCACTGATGAAAGAACTCGAGGACCTTAGGCTCATCCGAGAGAACGAGATCTTTCTGGACAAGACCTTCAGCAAGGTTATTACACCGACCATACCAGAAGAGAGCAGACGATGAGGAAGGCAGAGAGGAGACAGGTGCAAGAGACCCCAGGGGAAGTACCTGTCAGGAACAAGTTGAATCTTTTGGAAACAGTAGAGACAGATGACACTGCCAGTCCGCGAGGCGGCCAGGTCTGTCAATCAAAAGTTGGCATGGAGGCAGAGCGAAAGAGTCGGACATCGCACAGAGCCGTGGTAATAGGGGATGCCACAGAGAGAGGAACTGACGGGGTTTTGTGGCAGCAGGCGGAACTTAAGGATAGTGTGTTGCCTTCCTGGTGCCAGGGTGAAAGACA
>NC_057733.1:55720868-55739239 GCF_004010195.1 Chiloscyllium plagiosum | reverse complement strand
AGCGACTTGGCTTGTATACCCTTGAGTTTAGAAGGCTGAGAAGGGATCTGATTATTAAAGGATTGGACACTCTGGAGGCAGGAAACATGTTTCTGCTGATGGGTGAGTGCTGAACCAGAGGACACAGCTTAAAAATACGGGGTAGACCATTTAGGACAGAGATGAGGAGAAACTTCTTCACCCAGAGAGTGGTGGCTGTGTGGAATGCTCTGCCCCAGAGGGCAGTGGAGGCCCAGTCTCTGGATTCATTTAAGAAAGAGTTGGATAGAGCTCTCAAGGATAGTGGACTCAAGGGTTATGGAGATAGGCAGGAACAGGATACTGATTAAGGATGATCAGCCATGATCATATTGAATGGTGGTGCAGGCTCGAAGTGCAGAATGGCCTACTCCTGCACCTATTGTCTATTGTCTATTGATCAAATGGGAGAATGAGCCAGAAAATGGCAGATGGAGTTCAAGCTGGATAAATGCGTGATATTGCATTTTGCTACAACAAATAAGGATAGGGCTTATACAATTAATGGTAGGGCCTCGAGTACTGTTGTAGAACAGAGGGACCTAAGAGTGCGGGTACATAATTCTTTAAACTTTGCATCACGTATTGACACGATGGTTAAAAAGGCCATTTAGCCCACTTGCCTTCATTGCTCAGTACTTCTGAGTATAGGAGTTGGGATGTTATATTGAGGTTGTGCAGAACATTGGTGAGGGCTCTTCTGGAAGACTGTGTCCAGTTCTGGATGCCCATTTTTTGGAAAGATATTATTAAGCTGGAGAGGGTTCAGAAGAGATTTACAAGGATGTTGCCAGGTATAGAAAATAAAGGCTGGATAGGCTGGGACTTTTTTCACTAGAGCATAGGAGGTTGAGCAGTGACCTGACAGAAGTTTATAAAATAATGAGAGGTATAGATAGGGCTGACGGTAGTTGTCTTTTGCCTGAGATGGGAAATTTCAAGACTAGGGGACACATTTTTAAGGTGAGAGGTGAGAGATTTAAAAAAGACACAAAGGTAATTTTTTTACACAGACGGTGGTTTGCCTGTGGAATGAACTTCCTGAGGAAGTGGAGGATGTGATACAATTACAATATTGAAAAGACATTTGGATGGATTTAGGAATAGGAAAGGTTTGGAGGAATATGGGGCAGGAGCAGACAGCTGGGACTCAGTTTAGGACTATGTTTGGCATGGACTGGTTGGACTTCAAGGGTCTGTTTCTGTTTTGTATGACTATGACTAGCATCTCCCAAGAGATTGCCTCTCTGCGGTAGATCATCCTCTTTGGAGTCTCAGTCAGTCATGGCTCCAGAGATTGAATGATCAACATCACTTGTTGCTTCAATTTCTATCCCCCAGCATAGAGTCATTGAGTCATACAACATAGAAACAGACCCTTCGGTCCAATATGTCCATGTTGACCAAGCTTCCAAAACTGATGTAGTCCCATTTGCCTGCATTTGGCCCATATCCCTCTAAACCTTTCCTATTCATGTTCCTGTCCAAATGTCCTTTATATGTTGTTATTGTACTCGCCTCTACCACTTCCTCTGGCAGCTCATTCCATATACACACCACTATCTGTTTGAAAAAGTTGCCCCGCAGATCCCTTTTGAAACTTTCTCCTCTGACATTAAACCTATGCCCTCTAGTTTACTTTTCAGCTTATCCTTGCCCCTCATGATTTTATAAACCTCTATAAGGTTACTCTTCCTATGCTCCAGGGAAAACAGTCACAGTGTATCCAACCTCTCCTTATAACTCAAACCTGCCAGTCTCAGTAATATTCTTGTAAATCTTTTTTGTACTCTTTCCACTTTAATAACATCCTTCTTTTAACAAGGCATCCAGAACTTTATGCTCCAGTTGTGGTTGTATCAATATTTTGTACAGGTGTAACATGACATCCCAACTCCTGTACTCAATACAGATCCCTCCCTGGCCAGTTTCAGGGCAGGAGGAGAATGCACCTCCCAGATTCATAATACACAGTTCACTCCAGGATTCCACACCACTCTCTGACTCCACTTGGGCCACCCACACCAATATTTCAGGATCCACAATACCATTGAAGAGCCTCTACTTCCATATCATCCCCTAGATTTGGAACCTTCAAATCCCTTCCCTCTGTGCGCTGCTTTCTGAGGATATCCTACAGCTCTAATAACATCAGTGTGTGCCCCCCACCAAGCCCCCACAAGCCTTCCCTTTTCAGCTGATGACTGTGTGAGGTTCAGGAGTCCCATACATCCGATATCTTAGTCCCAATCCCTGATATTCTGACTTCATAGGAGTAGCCTTGTGCCAATTGAAAGATCGGTCCGATCCATTTTGTGATCAATCAGTGTTTTTCTTCTCACTCTCTTAAAACCATCTCAAATAGTTGGCTAAGCCACAGCTATCTACTCGTTGACATGATCATCTCCATCAGAAAGCTTTGGAAGCTTGAGTAAATGGTCCACAGGAAACACTGGGTCTCATTAAAGAAAAAGTAGTGTGGATGAGTATGGGATGCTGCTATAAACATAAACCAGCTCCAGAACCTATTTGGGCCACTTCTAGCTTCCAGAGGGCAATTCAGAGCAAAACACATTAATGCAGATCTAGTGTCACATGTAAGCCTGACCGGGAAAGGATGACAGATTTCCTTCCCGGAAGGACTTTAGTGAACCAGGTGAGTTTTCCCTTGACAATTAGTAGTGGTTCCATGGTCACGATTAGACTTTTATTTCCAGATTATTGTTGGCAAGATTCAAATCCAGGTCCCTAGAACATTACCTGGATCTCTGGGTTAATAGAAAGTGAGGACTGCAGATGCTGGAGACACATAAACCCTTCATCATTAATAGTCTAGCGATAACACCACTAGGCCATTGCTCCCCCTGTTTCTCAGGAGACAAGGTACACAGACTGTCCTGATACAAGTTGGTACAGTTCTTGGCAATGCCACGGACCTTGGAAAGTTCCTGTAGGATCTTACTGTGATGTTGTACCCATGATCCCTGTGAATTAAACATGGAATACCTCAATGGAAAAAACAATCACACTGTCACAATCTGGCTATAGTTGAGGCCTTTTGGTCACAGGTGGAATAGCCTGCGTGAACTTGGTGAAGACACTGTGAGAGCAGGAACATGTGCAGGTCCCATTACATGTACAGCCAAGGACCTGAAACCCACTGCAAGACCACGCAACCAGGCACCCCATGCTGGGGGAAGTCACTTCCCTGCTTTGGCCTAAGTTCACTTCTCACACTTTTAACATTTGTCATCAATATCAGGCCAAGACCCCCAATCTCGGCTTAGGATAGTTGTCTTTTCAATCGTTTCCTAAACACTTGTTTCTTTTCTGTCCTTGGCATGCTGAAATACTCCAGTGAATCAGAGTACAAACTGGAAGAACATCTTCAGATCTCATCTTCAGACTAGGCACTTCTGGACTTAATATTGATTTTAGCACCTTTTGATAATGAACTCACTCCCATTTCTTCCCTTTTTTTTAGCTTTACTTGTTGCATTCTTTGCCACCATGTTCTCTCTCCCCTCCCGGCCTCTCCAGTGAGTCTACCTGTTCTCTCCTATTTGGCAATGAGACACACCATTGTCTGACATTCTCACATTTCAATGTTGTGTGACAGTCGCCGTCTCCACACTTCATTATGTCAGCTCTGTTGAAGAGTCGTCTAGACTTGAAACGTTAGCTTGCTCTCTCTCCATGGATGCTGATGTGATATCCACTGTTTTTGTTTTCAGTACAGGGTCCAGTAACTGCAGTGATTTTTTTTCTTGCTTGTTACCTGAGGTTGTTGGAAAGGATAGCTTTCCTCATCTTTATGCCCTTATCATGAACCAGCTGATACAGAACTTCATCCTCCTCCCTGATTGTCTTCCAGCACCTCAACAGTGCTGGGCTCCCTCTCCCCGTGCTGGGCTCCCTCTCCCCGTGCTGGGCTCCCTCTCCCCGTGCTGGGCTCCCTCTCCCTGTGCTGGGCTTCCTCTCCCTGTGCTGGGCTTCCTCTCCCTGTGCTGGGCTTCCTCTCCCTGTGCTGGGCTCCCTCTCCCAGTGCTGGGCTCCCTCTCCCAGTGCTGGGCTCCCTCTCCCCGTGCTGGGCTCCCTCTCCCCGTGCTGGGCTCCCTCCCCCCGTGCTGGGCTCCCTCTCCCTGTGCTGGGCTCCCTCTCCCCGTGCTGGGCTCCCTCCCCCCGTGCTGGGCTCCCTCTCCCAGTGCTGGGCTCCCTCTCCCCGTGCTGGGCTCCCTCTCCCCGTGCTGGGCTCCCTCTCCCCGTGCTGGTCTCCCTCTCCCCGTGCTGGTCTCCCTCTCCCCGTGCTGGGCTCCCTCTCCCCGTGCTGGGCTCCCTCTCTCTGTGCTCTGGTTCTGATGGCAGTGATCAGTGTGATTGAGAGCAGACTTGTTCAGTCACAATTCAAACATCCCTTCAGAGCAGTCCCAAGGCTGACCATGGAAATGGACCGTGAGAGTTGGATCTTGCTGTGTAGCAATCTTTCCACCTGGCTGTTTATCCTGAGGTCTATGTTCCTGTTTACACAGACAGACAAGCGGTTCCCTGATCAGAGCTTCTCTCCTGGCCCCTAGAGACCAAATTTGCCCCAGGATCTGGATGATGTGGTTCTGCACTTTAAGGAAATGTAGTTTTAGCTTGTCATGATTGAGCCTCTTGAATTCTGTCTGAATATTCCCATCTTCATCGTTTCACCTGAGTGCTCCTTTAGCCTCCTGTCCCTCTTCCATTTGAAGGAGGAGTCCAGAGGAAGATGTGGCAAACTAACTTGGCTCACTCCCAGGACACGGGGACACAGGAATTACATCCTCCCTTTCTGGCTGTTATAACTGTGTCAGGCCCCTATGTACCCAACCCTCTGGTCAGTACCTCAAAGATCTGCTGCTGATTTCTCTCTACATCTGTACCTCTCCCCAGTGTTTGCCAATGGGTTTTCCCCACACAGAAGTTCCATTATAAATACTGCCTGCTCCCTCACATTGACACACTAAGCAGCTATACGTCCTTAATCCGGTAATCAGTTACTGATCACTGACTGTTTTTGGTCTTCCCCTGAATCTGTCCAGTTTCCTACTCATTAGCGAGCTTCGAGAAGATTTGCATCTCAGGTTGAGGTTCTGGATGTAGGTTTGCTCGCTGAGCTAGAAGGTTCATTTTCAGACGTTTTGTCACCCTACTAGGTAACATCATCAGTGAGTCTCCAGATGAAGCACTGGTGTTAGTGACCCACTTTCTATTTATGTGTTTAGGTTTCCTTGGGTTGGTGATGTAATTTCCTGTGTTGATGTCATTTCCCATTCTTTTTCTCAGAGGGTGGTAAATGGGATCCAAGTCAATGTGTTTGTTGATAGAGTTCCGGTTGGAATGCCATGCTTCTAGGAATTCTTGTGTGTGTCTCTGTTTGGCTTGTCCTAGGATGGATGTGTTGTCCCAGTCAAAGTGGTGTCCTTCCTCATCCATATGTGAGGGTACTAGTGAGAGTGGGTCATGTTTTTTTGTGGTTAGTTGATGTTCATGTATCCTGGTGGCTAGTTTTCTGCCTGTTTGTCCAATGTAGTGTTTGTCACAGTCCTTGCATGGTATTTTGTAAATGACATTAGTTTTGCTTGTTGTCTGTATGGGGTCTTTCAAGTTCATTAGCTGCTGTTTTAGTGTGTTGGTGGGTTTGTGGGCTACCATGATGCCAAGGGGTCTGAGTAGTCTGGCAATCATTTCTGAGATGTCTTTGATGTAGGGGAGAGTGGCTAGGGTTTCTGGACGCGTTTTGTCTGCTTGTTGGGGTTTGTTGCTGAGAAATCGGTGGACTGTGTTCACTGGGTACTCGTTCTTTTTGAATACATTGTATAGGTGATTTTCCTCTGCTCTGCGTGGTCCCTCTGTGTGTTGTCTTGTTGAAATAATGTTCTGATGCAGCTTCGTTTGTAGATGTTGAGATGATTGCTTCTGTAGTTCAGTATTTGGTCCGTATGTGTTGTTTTCCTGTAGACGCTGGTTTGAGGTTCCCCATTGGCTGTTTGCTCTTCTGCAATATCTCGGAATGGCAGTTTGTTGTTGATTTCCTCCTCTTTAGTAAATGTCATGCCAGTAAGGGTATTATTGATGGTCTTGAAGGTTTCCTCTAATTGTTTCGTTTGGTGATGACGAAGGTGTCATCCATGTAGCGGACCCAAAGTTTGGGTTGGATGGTTGGCAGAGCTGTTTGTTCAAGTCTGCATTACTGCTTCTGTTAAGAACCCTGATACTTAATCCTAAACTCCAGTCAACTACAACCCTAACCAAAACAAGTATGTGTATCCCTTTGATTCAAGGTGCTCCCGGGGCATAACAGGCACTGACACAAAGAAACTGTAGTGATTGTAACAAGGAGCTCATAGAATATAAGTTCCCTGATAGGAGCTGTTAATCTGGTCCAATCAGGGAGCCCTGGCTGACATAAAAATGATTGAATGTCAGAGAAAGTGGTACTCTGATACCTGACCCTGAATGAGGCAGTACTATAGTCATGGACGGCTCATTGTAAATAAAGAGTGACTTGGTGATGGAATACCAACCTCTGTGGAGTTATTTTGGAAGCAACTGGGAAAGATGACCAAAGCAAAGTCAAAGAGATTGGTTTTAAGAATGTTCTTAAAGCAAAAGGAGGTGCAAATGCTGAGAGGCTAATTAAAATTTCAGTGAGCAGGATACTGCGTTTGGGGTAGAGGTCGTTGCCATGAATGGAAATGCATGGAGCTGACAGACATGGTTAGGTGATAGGACATCCTCCTATATTCTCCTATAGACTCCTGATGACTGACTGACCACAATGGCAGTGGATGGATCCTCATGCTCATAGCTCACAGATACTATTATTCTTCATTCTACCTCTGTGACAATCAATCTGTGAGAACCACATCAGCAAGAAGATGGAGTGGATAAAGATGGTGGCAGAAAAAGAAAGGGTCAGTCTACACTTCAGCTAAACCTTCCGTCAGGTACTTTTGTGAGTTGTCCAGAAAAGGAAGGTTTTCTGAGAGTGGCCATGAGAAGAGTCACAGAGAGGGTGTTGCTGACATTGTGAGTTGTTGCCAGAATCTGGATCCCAATGTGGGAAGAGATTTAATGGTTTATTGTGGACTTGAGAGGTGAGTGGCATTAACAGTTGGCAACTGGATATCCAATATTTAGTGAAAGGTGTGATGAAATCTGAAGCCAGATGGTAGGCCTAAGCTTTTGGTAGTGTCAGGGCTAATGTGAACACTGAGGAGTTCAGTCTTCATTTATCTGGCACTCAATGTCTTTCATAAATACAATTAGATAAGTGCTGATTTGTCAGTGGCTGACTAACCACCTCACATTCCATTCCATTGGTGCTATCTTGCATGCCTACAGCACCTCCTCGTGAATGACAGACAGGTACCAGATGACAGTACTAGCTTTTTTTTATTGGTAAGTGTCTGTTGGAAGAGAATGCCAGGAAGTGTCAACAGATTGCAGATGCAATTGCTTTCTTCACCATAGTGACATGGGTGGAGAAGGCCATGAAATGGAGTGATCATTAAAGGGCAGCTTGTCGCTGAGGGACAGTTATGTGTCGGGAGTATGAAGGGTTTATAAAGATGAGGTTGCATCTAACAATCCCTGCAATATCAGAGTAAGCCACATGGTGAGTGAGGGAGGTTTCGCCAGAGTGGGACACAGTGAGTAACTAGAAATACAATAAAAATTTGCATATGCTGGAGATCTAAAACAGACAAAAAGATGTGGGATATAGGTAAATTAATGTTATTTCTGCAATTATAAGTTTTGATACAGAGTAAATGAACTCACATCAGTGTGTAATTGTTTCAGCCAAGAGCTGAGTCAACAAGAATGGGGACTATGTGGAGGAAATACATAATTGTTTTCGTCTCAGCTAAAAATGGTATGTCAGCATGAGACGTGATTGCAAAACAATGGTAGAAATACAGGCACTAGATAAAATGCTGTGAAGAGAGGCCTGTATAAACAGTAGGTTTCCCACTTGTATGGAGACACAGGAACAAACCCTAATTAAAGAGGTCATAAAGGTCAGAGTGGCCTCCGGAGAGGCCCAGATGGAAGGAATAGGAATAGGTACTGATAAAGAAAGAATTTGCCTAACAATGACCTGCAGTGGGATGACATCAAGCGACCTTATGGGGCCAGAGATAGGCATTTGTCACGGACAAGGCCGGATAAACAGAAGCTGTGGGATCAGTCTTAGGGAAATGAGTGAGGTAAGCGGGGGGGGGGGGGAAACAAACAATTAAATAAGAAAAAAATATGTAGGAACTCAAATTGTATAAATTTCGAGAGTTTGTTGAATTTTGTGTGTATTTGTCCTCTGCCTAGTCTGGCATTAGACATTGCACCCACTTGCAAGTGTACAAATAAAGGACACTACTGATTCAGATTTTTGTCTCGGACTGCAATTATTGAAGTGAGTGAGCTTTGTTTCTCACAGAGAGGAAGTGCTGGAGAATTTCAGCAGGTCTGGCAGTGTCTTTGAATACAAAAACAAAGTTAATGTTTTGAGTCTAGTGAGGAATGGTCACCAGATTCCAGTAAATTCTGTTTTTGTAAGTAACTGGAAATTTGGGTTAAAGCAGGAATTCAGAGCAGAGGATGAAAGAGGTGCTTTAATTAAAATTTATTGCAAGAAGCAAAGTCTCCAGAGTGAGAGGTGAGCGAGAGAGGAAATAATCATGAGAGGCCTCCCTTCACCAATAGCAACAGTAACAGCAGCATGATGTCATGAGCGCAGAGAAAGCAGCTGAGTGATACGAATCCTTTGCTTGGGGTTCAGAGAGACAGCCGCACCTGTGGGCCTGGCAGAGAGCAACTCAGAGTGGGATCAGGCTCGAGGCCTGCATTACTTACTATAGGAATCAGGGAGACAGCGGGACCTGGTAGACAGTAGCTCAGAGTGGAAGGATATAAAGTGAGGCTGAGGCTTGAGGCCTACATCAGGGTTTTGGAGCCAGGGAGGGAGTGGGAAGACAACAGATTGCCATGAGCTTCCTATTAAGCAAATACCAATTCAGAAAAATCGCAGGAAAAGTCTAAGTTTACTGATTGGCACAAAACTGCTGTTAGGGAATATCCACAAATTTCTTATAAAAACAAAATTGTATTTTTAAACAAGTAGCTGTACTTGGAGGAAGGCAATAAAAGAAACTTAAGGCAAATAAAGTTAAGAATTAAAATAAGGCCTCCAGAGACTTAAGGCAAGGACTTTACATTGCAATGGGAGTATTTAGAGTGAAATAAGACCCCTAGCATGGCTGAACACTTTAACTCCCCCTCCCACTCCGCCAAGGACATGCAGGTCCTTGGCCTCCTCCATCGCCAGACCATGGCAACACGACGGTTGGAGGAAGAGCGCCTCATTTAGGACAGAGCTCAGGAGAAACTTCTTCACCCAGAGAGTGGTGGCTGTGTGGAATGCTCTGCCCCAGAGTGCAGTGGAGGCCCACTCTCTGGATTCATTTAAGAAAGAGTTGGGTAGAGCTCTCAAAGATAGTGGAATCAAGGGTTATGGAGATAAGGCAGGAACAGGATACTGATTAGGAATGATCAGCCATTATTATATTGAATGGCGGTGCAGGCTCGAATGGCTGAATGGCCTACTCCTGCACCTATTGTCTAGTGTCTATTGTTATCTTCCGCCTAGGAACCCTTCAACCACAAGGGATGAATGCAGATCTCCAGCTTCCTCATTTCCCCTTCCCCCACCTTATCTCAGTCCCAACCCTCGGACTCAGCACCGCCTTCTTGACCTTCAATCTTCTTCCTGACCTCTCTGCCCCCCACCCCCACTCCAGCCTATCACCCTCACCTCAACCTCCTTCCACCTATCGCATTCCCAACGCCCCTCCCCCAAGTCCCTCCTCCCTACCTTTTATCTTAGCCTGCTTGGTACACCTTCCTCATTCCTGAAGAAGGACTTATGCCCGAAACGTCGATTCTCCTGCTCCTTGGATGCTGCCTGACCTGCTGCGCTTTTCCAGCAACACATTTTTCAGCTCTGATCTCCAGCATCTGCAGTCCTCACTCTCCCCTAGCATAGAAAGTATTGTTTAAAGGGAGTAACTATTAAACTTAATCAAAAGGGATGTCATGGTAGCAGATCTTGCACCTGTGATATTGTCCTCCTGCATTATGTGGAAGTCATTATTACTTCTAGTGCCCCTGTCATCCATGTGTGCAGGAGGTTAACCAGTTGTAGCTACTGGCTAACCATATTTCTGAGCTGGACTCACAAGTTCCATCAGATGGTGACAGTACATATTGAGACTGAATAGGCAGAAAGAGTGTGGGTGGCCACCAGGCAGAGGAGAGGAAGGCAGGTAGTACCGGATGGCCTGTGGCCATCCATCTCTCTGACAAGTATACTGTTTTGGATACTGTTGGGGTAGATGCCTCCTCAGGGTATAGCAGTGGGGGCCTGGAGCATGGCACCATGGGTAATTGTGCTGTACAAGAGGAGAGGGAGGAAGAATTTCTGCAGCTGCAAAAGATATTCCAGCATGGTATGTTGCCTTCCTGTGCCAGAGTAGGGCATTCTGAAGCGAAGAGTAAACAGTCAGTACTGAAGACATAGATTTAAAAGCAAGATGAGGGCGGCACGGTGGCACAGTGGTTAGCACTGCTGCCTCACAGCGCCTGAGACCCGGATTCAATTCCCGCCTCAGGCAACTGACTGTGTGGAGTTTGCACATTCTACCTGTGTCTGCGTGGGTTTCCTCCGGGTGCTCCGGTTTCCTCCCACGGTCCAAAGATGTGCAGGTCAGGTGAATTGGCCATGCTAAATTGCCCGTAGTGTTAGGTAAGGGGTAAATGTAGGGGTATGGGTGAGTTGCGCTTCGGCGGGTCGGTGTGGACTTGTTGGGCCGAAGGGCCTGTTTCCACACTGTAATGTAATCTAATGTAAAATCTAATCTAATGAGGCCCTACAAGTTGAGTATAGGGAGTTTGATCATAAATTTTAAAAAGGGCATCAAAAGGAGTAATCTCAGAGTTACTATCAGTGCCACATGCTGGTGAATGTAACAGATGTACCTAATGAATGGGAAGGGATTCAGATTCCTGGAACATAGCAACTAGTTCTGGGGAAGGTGGGACCAGAAGAAAGCAGGATGGATTGTGTCAGGACAGGTTTGAGGCCAATCTCCTCTGGAGAGTGATTACATTGTGTATTAATGCATAGAGCATTCACAATAACGTAGATGAATTAGCAGTGTAAACAGATATAAATGTAACAATATATTTGCAATTATCAGAAAAATGGCAGCAGGGTGATCAAGGATGACCAGGGGTATTCATTATTTAGGAAGGACAGGCAAAAGGAAAAGGAGGGTGGGTAGTATTGTTATTAAAGGATAGAAGTCAATGCCATAGTGAGGAAGGATACTGGGTCAGCAAATCCTGATGTGGAATCTATATAGGTGGAGATAAGAAACAGCAAGTAGCTGAAATCATTGTCAGGGATGGTCTGTAGGACCCCAAACATACTGGAGGTGTAAGGGAAGGCATTAGACAAGAAATCAGATGCATGCAATAAGTCTACAACTATCATAGGTTCATAGCTCCTTGAAAGTGGAGTTGCAGGTAGATAGGATAGTGAAGAAGGCGTTTGGTATGCTTTCCTTTATTGGTCAGAGTATTGAGTACAGGAGTTGGGAGGTCATGTTGCAGCTGTACAGGACATTGGTTAGGCCACTGTTGGAATATAGCGTGCAATTCTGGTCTCCTTCCTATTGGAAAGATGTTGTGAAACTTGAAAAGATTTACAAGGATGTTGCCAGGGTTGGAGGATCTGAGCTACAGGGAGAGGTTGAACAGGCTGGGGCTGTTTTCCCTGGAGTGTCAGAGGTTGAGGGGTGACCTTATAGAGGTTTACAAAATTATGAGGGGCATGGATAGGGTAAATAGACAAAGTATTTTCCCTGAGGTCGGGGAGTCCAGAACTAGAGGGCATAGGTTTAGGTTGAGAGGGGAAAGATATAAAAGAGACCTAAGGGGCAACGTTTTCACGCAGAGGGTGGTGCATGTATGGAATGAGCTGCCAGAAGAAGTAGTGGAGGCTGGTTCAATTGCAACATTTAAGAGGCATTTGGGTGGGTATATGAATAGGACGCATTTGGAGAGATATGGGCCGGGTGCTGGCAGGTGGGACTAGATTGGGTTGGGATATCTGGTCGGCATGGACGGGTTGGACCAAAGGGTCTGTTTCCATGCTATACATCTCTATGACTCTATAATCATTGGATGACTTTAATTTATATATATGGTACAAACCAAACTAGCAATGGTGTTGTGGAGGAGAAGTTCCTGGAGTGTGTATTGTGTTTTTTTTGACCAAGACATGAGGAAGCAACCAGAGACCAGCATATTCAGGCTGGGTGCCATGCAATGAGAAATAATTAATTAACAATCTTGCTGTGTAGGGTCCCTCAGGGAAGAGGAAATGGAGGGTGAAATTGTCAAATCTGAAACTAGAATCCTGAATCTAAATAAAGGCACAAATTAGCAAGGATGCACTGGGGAAATCTTACTAAAAGGAGTAATGGTGGAGAGGCAATTGCTTAATATTTAAATAATGTGTAGCAATTATTCGTTTGTGTCTTGTGCAAGCATAAAACATGAAAGGTAGTTCAGCCATGGCTTATAAAAGAAACTAGGGATGGTCTTAGTTCCAAAGAGGAGACATATAAATCACCAGTAAAAGCAGCAATCTTGAGGACTCGGCCAATTTTAGAATTCAACAAAACACACACAATGATTGGTCAAGATTGCGAAAATAAAGTCTCAGAGTAAATTTGCAGGAAACATAAAAACTGACTATAAAAGCTTCTATAAATGTTAACAGAAAAGTAAAGAAATGTCAGAAGCTAGGGAAATTATAATGGAGAAGAAAGAAACGGCAGAAAAATTGCACCCATTCCTTGGTTCTGTTTTCATAAAACAGGGCACAAATAATCTCCCAGAAATGTCAAGGAATGAAGGGTCCAGTGAGAGGGAGGAATCCAAGGGAGTCAGTGTTAATAATAATATGGTGCTGGAGAAATATAGGTAATTTAGATGAGAGGGTAGAAAGTATGGTTCGTAAGATTGTAGATGACATCAGAATTGGTGATATAGTGGACAGTGAAGAAAGTTATCTAAGATTACAAAGAAATCTTCATGAACTGAGTAAATGGGCTGAAGAGGGGCAAATGGAGTTTAATTTGAATAAATACAAGGGATTGCAGTTTTCTAAAACAAACAAGGGTAGAACAGAAACAACAATAAACAGAGCCTTCTGTAATGTTGCAGAACAGAAACCTTGGGGTTCTTTTAAGTTTACAGCACATATAAATAAAGTGGTTAAGAAGGTCTTTAGCACACTTGCCTTCATTGCTTTGAGCGTAGGATTTGGGACATTATGTTTGGGATGTTGAGGAGGCATCTCCTGGAGTAAGGTGTCCAGTTCTTGTCGCCCTGTTATAGGGAAGATATGATTAAGCTGGAGATGATTCAGAAGAGGTTTACCAGGATGTTTGTGGGAATGGAGTGTTTGAATTTTAGAGAGAGGCTGGATAGGCTGGGATGTTTTGCACTGAAGCATAGGAGGTTGAGGAGTGACTTTCTAAAGGTTAAAGACTTATAGATTTCATGAGGGGTATAGATATGGTGAATGGCAGGTGTATTTGCCCTAGAGTGGGGGATTTCAGGACTGGAGACATGTTTTTAAGATGAGAGGAGAAAGATTTAAAAACAGACATGAGGGACAATTTTTTTTGCACCGTGGTTTGTGTGTAGAATGAACTTCCGAAGAAAGTGATGTACGTGTGTACAGTTACAATGTTTAAAAGACTTTCAGATGAGTACAAGAATAAGGAGCACTGTTTTCAGGGATATGGACCAAGGTGCTGGCAGGTGGGACTAGTTCAGTTTGGGATTATGGCAGCATGGACTGGTTGGAATGAGGGTCTCTTTCCCTGCTCTATGACTCTATGACTTTATGAAATGAATGGGGTTAAAGAATGACAAATTCCCAGGACCTGAGAATCTACATCCAAGACCACCAAAGGAAGTTGTGCTGGAGATATTGATGCATTAGTGATCATCTTCCATAATTTATCAGCAGTTGCAGAAATGCTGGTGTCTATTGTAAAAAAAACATGAAGACTCTTGGAAAGTACTGATAGGATTGGACAAAGCCAGCATGGGTTTATGAGAAATAAATCATGTTTAATATATCTACTGCAGTCTTTAGGTGTGATAAGTGTAATAGATAAGGGAGAACTGGTGGATATGATGTGTTTAGATCTTCAGGATGCTTTTGTTAAGAACCTACTAGAGATGATAGGACTGTTCAGTGTTTAGAGATTAGTTTGACTGGGCCTGTATTTACTAGATTTTAGAAGAGTCAGAGGGGATCTGATTGAAATGTATAAAATTATAAAAGGGCTGGACAGACAAGATTCAGGAAGAATGCTTTCCTTAGTTAAGGAGTCCCAAACCGGGGACACAGTCTCAGGATATGGGCTAGACCATTGAGGACTGAGCTGTGGAAGCATTTTTTTCATTCAAATCTATGCCTCTTCAATTGGAGATTAGTTCTGTCTCTCAGAATTTCTCTACCACAGATGTCAGATTCACTGGCCTCTAGTATTCCTGGTGTGTCCTTACCATCCTCTTGAATAATGGAATTACAATCCTGCAATCCTCTGCCACCTCTCCCATGTCCAAGGGGGATTTGAAAAATAATGTCAGAGCCCCTACACTCTCCTCCTTTGCTTCCCACTGCACCCAGAGATACGTCTTATCTGGGCTTGGGGATTTATCTCCTCTCTCTCAATGCTAATTCAGTCAAGTGTATCACAGTCCCCCTCCCTGATATCTATACCTACCTCACTCTTCTCTACAGAGAACACTGAAACAAAGTACTCATTTAAAGGTTCACCGATGACTTCTGGCTCCACCCAGAGTTTATCCCTTTGGTCTCTAATGGACCCTACCCTTTCCCTGGTTATTCTCTTGCTGCTAATGTACTTATAAAATTTGGATTTTCTTTAATGTGGTTTTTCATGTTGCCTCTTTGCTCTCCTCATGTGTTTTTAAACAATCCCCACACTTTTTATGCTCCACTCGGATATCTGCTGCTCTCGGCCTTTGGTGTCTGACGTATGCTTCCTTTATTTTCCTTATCTGATTCTCTGTGTCCCTCGATATCCAGGATTCTCTGGATTTGTAGGTCCCATCCTTCACCCTTACAGGGACATGTTGGCCCTACACTTTCCCTGTTCTCCTTTTCAATGCCTCCCACTTTCTGATGTGGATTTGTCTGCTCCCAGTTTATTTTGATCAGACCCTGTCTTATCTTATTTAAAACCAACTTTCCCTCATTGTCAGAACCCTTATTTCTGGTCCAGCTTTGTCCTTGTCCATAATTCCCTTGAATCTTACATGAATTATGTTAAAAATCACACAACGCCAGGTTATAGTCCAATAGGTTTATTTGGAAGCATTAGCTTTCGGAGCGCTGCTTCTTCATCAGATGGTTGTGGAGAATAAGATCGTAAGACGCAGAATTTATAGAAAAGGTTTACAGTGTGATACAACTAAAATGATATATTGAAAAAGACCTGGATTGTTTGTCAAGTCTCTCATCTTTTAGAATGACCATGTTGGTTTCAGTTCTTTCATATGTAAATCCCAGAACTTCTTTTTAAAAGTTATATTCTCAAGTGAACAAAATACATGAATTATGGTCACTATCTCCAAAATATTCCTGCACTGCCTCATCTCCCACTTGCCTGACTTCATTCTCTAAAATGAGGTCCACCACTTGTCTCCTCTCTCATACGACTTCCTACATGTTGCTTAATAAGCTCCCTCCTGTACTTATTTCTGCCCCCTTTAAGCCTTCCACACTTTGTCTACCCCAGTTAGTGTTATTCATTATTTTTCCACTCCTGAGTCCTTGGTAACTGGTTAATCATGTCTTCCTTGAATATTTCCAGCTGCTTGGTTGACTCTCCCTATTCAGTAGGTTGTCTGACCAGTCTGTAGTGAATCCCATTGCTGCTCAGGCAGCTACATGTAACCCATTAACCTGTTTGTTCTGTAGAAGGCGCTGGTGTTGCATGTTCCTCCTGGCTCCTCAGGGCATATCCATAGGTTAGCCGTGCACCGCACTTTCCACTAGCAGTGGAAAGGGACCATTCTCCTGTGGTGCTACCTCCAGTTCCTCCACTCCCTGCCCTATGTTCACCGTACCATACTCATGGGTGATGAAGTGCTGATCCCTTTCTACAGCAGGTGCGCTCCGAAAGCTACTGTGTTTCCAATTAAACCTGTTGCACTATAACCTGGTGTTGTGTGATTTTTTAACTTACAGCAGGTGCGACTTTAAGGAGCTGGGCCCCATGGATCTCACTGTTTTATCAAGATGGAATACGCGGTCCGGGACCATGTACTGATGCAACGGAACAGCGGCTGCTAGAATCCATTCCTCAATGTTCATCTCCCTGTTTCTCATCCTGCTCTTGCTCCAAGCTGCTTCCATCTTTTAGTTTCCAGTGCACTCTGTATCTGCATGAAACCAAATATTTCAAATCACAGCCACTCCCTCAATGAATGAAATGAAAACAGAGAGCATTGGAGAAAGTCAGCAGTTTGGCAGCATCTTGAGAGAGAAACAGAGTTAATGATTCAAATCTGGTATGACTGTTCTGAATTCATCATTAAGTGGAGTTTGATGAGTGTCAGCTGGCTGCAGCACTCAGTCCCAGCAATGGTTGTCACTATGGAACTTTCTTGGTTTATTGTTAAGTCTCCTCCTGTATATCTTGCACACAAACTTGAATGTCATTGAATAAACTCCTGGTGATACCATTTTGCCAACACTGGTGAAGAATTGTAAGATGTTCTGAGACATGTGAACCTAATAGCAACTCCCACACTGTTCCCAGACCATGTCTGACTGTTTCTCATAACTAGGTTAGAAACATTGTCATTATCCACCCATCCCTCTAACATACCCCACCCCTCATCGCAGCTCTCCTTCAAGAACAGAATACATAGTACATTCCTATCTCTGGACCACAAGCACTGGGCTCAAGTCCCACTTTGATCAAAGAACATGTTATAAAATCTCTGAACCAGTTGATTAGAAAGATCTGGAATGCATTACTTCCACGGAGTTCAGCTCAGCTTCTGTATTTCCTGCTAAAGTATTAAAAGAGACGAGTGCTCCTGTTTGTTGTAATTTGAGTGGTGATTGTCAGGAGAAAAGTCAGCTTTTACTTTTGAGGCTGGGTCAAGAATCATGTGAACAAATCTGGATCATCCATATCTGCAAACCCAACCTTGTCTGAACTTTCCAAGGCTCATTCAGGAGTATAAGTTTAATAAATGAAGCATTTATTTTTGAACATCCATCAGTATTTCACTGAAGATGATGCTCTTCCCCATTCAATCATTAAGATTAATGCAAAACTTTCAGCCTGTCACTCTGATTTAATTCCATATCCCTACTCTCCTTCCTTCCTTTTACATTTGTGATATTCTCCAAATGCCTTTTTAAATAATTCACACTCGCAATAGTTTTGCAATCAAGAGTTCCAATAAACATCCTTTAAAATATTTCCAGGAGTTTTCCTCTTCTCATGAAAATCTTGTTCCTCCAAATCTACTTTCTCAAGCTAAAACCTTCATTACCTTCCCTACACTTCCACCGTTCTTGGGAAAAAGTTCAATTTTTCTAACTTTTCCAAGCATATCCTCTCTTGCAAGTGTACTCTCCTTTTGTGATTCATTCCACATTCCACCCTGACCTTAAATTTACCTGGACCATCTCTAACACCTCCCTCCCCTTCCTGGACCTCTCCATCTCCATTAATGACACCGACTTGACACTGACATTTTTTACAAACCCACTGACGCCCACAGCTACCTGGATTACACCTCTTCCCACCCTACCTCTTGCAAAAATGCCATCCCGTATTCCCAATTTCTCCGCCTCTGCCATATCTGCTCCCAGGAGGACCAGTTCTACCACAGAACACACCAGATGGCCTCCTTCTTTAGAGACTGCAATTTCCCTTCCCACGTGGTTAAAGATGCCCTCCAATGCATCCACATCCCACACCTCCGCCCTCAGACCCCACCCCTCCAACAAGGACAGAATGCCCCTGGTGCTCACCTTCCACCCTACCAACCTTCGCATAAACCAAATCATCCGCCGACATTTCTGCCACCACCAAACAGACCCCACCACCAGGGATATATTTCCCTCTCCACCCCTTTCCGCCTTCTGCAAAGACCGTTCCCTCCGTGACTACCTGGTCAGGTCCACGCCCCCC
>NC_057733.1:55708916-55720837 GCF_004010195.1 Chiloscyllium plagiosum | reverse complement strand
CTCCCTCACCACCAGACGCCTGGGGGAAGAACGCCTCATCTTCCGCCTCGGAACACTACAACCCCAGGGTATCAATGTGGACTTCAACAGTTTCCTCATTTCCCCTTCCCCCACCTCACCCTAGTTCCAAACTTCCAGCTCAGCACTGTCCCCATGACTTGTCCGGACTTGTCCTACCTGCCTAGCTCCTTTTCCACCTATCCACTCCACCTTCTCCTCCCTGACCTATCACCTTCATCCCCTCCCCTACCCACCCATTGTACTCTATGCTACTTTCTCCCCACCTCCATCCTCCTCTAGCTTATCTCTCCACGCTTCAGGCTCACTGCCTTTATTCCTGATGAAGGGCTTTTGCCCAAAACATAGATTTCGCTGCTCCTGGGATGCTGCCTGAACTGCTGTGCTCTTCCAGCACCACTGATCCAGAATTTTGTGATTCACTGTCTACTCAAACTCTTATGGAATCTCAGAATCTTGCAGCATTAATAATAGACACTTTCTGAAAAGGCTGCTCAGTTCAATTTAGTGCCAAGTCTCAGTTTAGCCAAATAAATTCATCCTTAGACCTGGTCAAGAATAATTCGACATGCCTTTTAGAAGTTCCTGTCAGATTGATATTCCTATATCCTTGAATAAGGCCGATCCCAAAGGACTGCAGAGGCAGGAAATCAGAAACAAAAACAGAAATTGCTGGAGAAACTGATCAGGTCTGGCAGTATCTGTGTAGAGAAAGCAGAGTTAACATTTCAGGTTCAGTGACCTATCTTCAGAACTTCAGTTGTATCACTAGAGAGGAGTGCATGGGGTTCCTGTGAGGGACAGCTAGAGACAGAGCATGATTTGTTGGAGCATCCTGGAATTGATGCTTGCTTCAGTAGAGAGAAATGAGTGAGCTGTTCAGTTGGTCAGTCTCAGGTAAATGGTTAAGGCCTTTATCTCCATTTTTTTCATTTTAAAATACTATACAATTCATGGTAAAGTTTATAAAATATATAAAAGGCAAACATATTTAGTGAATAATATAAAGAGCACAAGATCAAGGAAATTTAAATACCTGGTGCAAGAGCAGTAGATATTTTCAAGTTTGGGAAACATAAAAGAAATCCAAAGTGTGATATCGTTGGGAAAGAGCTTCCTGGAGACCGGGAGCTGAAAAGCTGCACCAACAGTGAGATTGGAAAAGATCCCAGAATGACATTGCAGGAAGAACATGAACTCAACAAGTAGGATCATGAGTCAGCGCAGGAAGACGGAATGGCCTCGGTGAGTAAGACAGGGTGAGTATTTCTTCAAGATCTTTAAGGTGTCCAGTCTTTAAGGTAGAAATTGGTTTTTAGATTAAAAGTATTTAAAGCATAAGGAATAAAAGCACAAGAGGTCCCTGATATATAATTAATATTCTTTAAACTTGAAGTAAACAGAGCAATTTAAGGGTAAGTCATGACAGCACAGCTCGGCTTGGTAGAATGCACCTCTTGTGGAATGGTGGAAGTTGAGGACACTTTCCAGAGTTTAGAGTGTTGACATGGAGGATCCAGCTGCAGTGACTGTAACCCAGTAGCTGGACTCATTTAACCTGTCTATATCCTTGTTTATATCCAGAGTTTAGAGTGTTGACATGGAGGATCTAGCTGCAGTGACTGTAACCCAGTAGCCGGACTCAGTTAACCTGTCTATATCCTTGTCATCCTCATTATTGTTTTGCCATCTGTTTTTGTGTCATTTGCAAACTTGGCAACAGTACATTCATTTCCAACATCCAGAAGTGTGTCACAGCAGTGTAACAGTGCAGAAGGAGGCCATTTGGTCCATCATGTCTGTGCTAGCTCTTCAAATGCACATTCATTATCCACAGCCAATTTTCCTGCTTTTCTCCCATACCTTTATTCACCTACACCACACATCCAGGCAGTGCATTCCAGACCCTCACTTCTTACTAGAAAGAAGTATAGGAGATTGCAGGGAAAACTCAGTTCCCTTGGCATATAAGTTAACTTGTGAAATTTCTAGACAAGGAGTGGTTAGAAATTCCTTACAGTTCTGGTTTCACACCATCATCTTAATAACTTATGATCTCTCTACCTTGATTAGTTTGTACAATTTAGGATTATTTGTTAGACCCTCGGTATGCAATTCTTATATTCATATTATTCCAGCCATCTGGTTTGTCTTTAGCACCACCTTTCGCAGAGTCATTTGTAATTATCTCTTAATTAATTGGATCATAGATCACCCCTTCACTTGCTGTTCAGCTGTTGACAGTTTAGTCACACCCTCTGACACTTCTGATCACCAGCAGAGATTGGTTATTCAGTCTGTCAACACTCCACTCACACCATTTGTACTATCTTTTGATGCTCTTAATTACCTGTAATTATCTTGCAATGATCTCTCTGTCTATCAATTTTATGCCTGTATGCTGCCCTCCTCTTCACCTGATGAAGGACCAGCACTCTGAAAGCTTGTGATTTCAAATAAACCTTTTGGACAATAACCTGGTGTCGTGTAACTTCTGACTTTGTCCACCCTAGTCCAACACCGACACCTCCACATCATGGTTAGAAATTGGCAGATTATTAAAAGACTGAGAAATTCTGAGCTTTCAGTTTTGTGTGTATATGTGTAAGACGACTCCAAGTTTGCAGATTAGAACTAGGGAGAAATAGAACTAGCCTCATTCCTGATTAAGGGCTCTGGCCCGAAACATCGATTTTCCTGCTCCTCGGATGCTGCCTGACTTGCTGAGCTTTTCCAGCAACACACTCTCAATTCTGATCTCCAGCATCTGCAGTCCTCATGGTCTCCAATGGAGAAATAGTTAAGTCAAACGTGAAGGTTGATATGGAATGGTGATTTCTGTGGATTTGACTCACTGTGAGGTGATGGTCTTGGAGAATAGTGAGACTTTGTTTTGCCATGTATCTTCTGTTGTTTTACACTGTTTTATATTTAGCTAGCTTGAGTTGTTTTATTTTATGTTTCCTTTTTATGTAAAAACTTCATTTCATTGTTTAAAAAAACATCTGCCTTGTGTGCCTCTATTTCAGTGAATGACCACCAAGTTAAATTTAGAAAAATGATCTATCAAGCCAGACTTCATTCTGAGATCTGACTGGTCCAGTAATATAACCAACTGGAATCTCAACAGAAGCAACAATAAGTGTAAGCTCACAAGAAACATAAAACTAACAGCAAAAAAATTCAACATCCACAGAACTCTCAACAAGATTGCTAATGAGTGTATTAAACAGAACCAGCCTCTACAACAACACAAACCAATCTTTAGTCAAATTTTGACTCATCAAAAAGAGTATATTGTCTAGATATGGAAAATACAAGCAAATGCAGATGTTTCACAATTTACATTAGTTTCTTCCTCTCTTGTGAAGAGAAGACAGTCAATATGTGCAAACCAGTAAACTACTCTGAGATCAGTGCTATTGTGTTGAATAGTTGTGGAGCAGAGCAATTGGTTGAGGCAGTAATTGGATGATATTATCATAGTCTCAGTATTTAAAACTGTCACACAGTAAGCAGTTCATTTCATCTTCCAGTCGGCCAGTCTTACAGCATCATTCAGCTTCTCAATCTTACTAACAATGGGCTGCACAATTTGCGTAAACTAACTGTGTTACCATTACCCAGGTACCATTTTCAGTAAGTACATGGTCCATTTATCCAAAAACCAGATGGTCCAAATTATTGTTCACTTATGGTTTGATCAAGGTCATACTTTTCACAAAAGTTGCTGGTGAATGGTATGCAGGTGAGGTACTCACACCAGTGACAGTTAATGGGATAAACATAGAACCAGATCACCAGAGACACTGCGAGTCCAACGAAGACCAGAAGCGAGACAATGATCATTATTATCTTCCTGTATTTATCACTTTGGCCAAATGTAATGTATGGCAAGAAGGCAAAAGATAGCAGGAAACCACTAATGAATCCAAAGATATGGGCAATATTGTCAATCCAAGGCAACAAGCCAGAGGTAAAAAGAAAAAGAACAATTCCGATCAACTTCAGCAAGGCTTTCCATGGTTTCTCCAGGATTGGCCAACTCTGAAATAATTCTACAAAGAGACAAGCCAACAAACCAAATTGAGATCCTGCAGGACCAACCTAGAGTGGGCAAAAGAGAGGACCATTGTTACAATGCATACCTTGCATTCAAACTTCTCGTACATTCCCAGTTTTAATCACTCACTCATGATGCCTCCTACAGTCTGTGCCATGAGCTCTGCAATCCCCTCCCTACATTTCCCCACCTCTTCTCTCCCTCTTTTAAGACTTTGCTTAAATCTTCCCTCTTTGAGAAGCTCTTGGTTACCATTCTTGGTTAGGGAGGAAGTGACAGCCTGCAGATTTCATCAATAGACCCAGGTAAATATCCTGGGAACTATCTGTACACTAATCCAAGAATTTGAATTCAATAGAGTTAAGAGCCTAATGATGACTATCAAATCATTGTTGATTGTCAGGAAAAATCCATCTGGTTCACTAATGTCTGTGGGGAAGGAAGCTGCCATCCTTACCTGGTGTGGCCTACATGTGGCACCAGACCCACAGCAATGTGGTTGACACTTAACTGCCCTCTGGGCAATTAGGGATGGGCAATAAATACTGGCCTAGCGGATGGCATCCACATCCGACAAATTAATATTTTTTAAAATCCCATGGTTCTGTGAGATATTATCTGATTGCAGTCCTGTGAAGCACCCAGGGACATTTTTACCAAGTTAAAAACTCTATGTAAATGCAAGCTGTCACTGCAATAATCCAGCAAAAACTTCAGGAAGTACATTTATTCATCAGAATAAGGGGCCAGCATACAAGGAATCCTAAAGGGGCCAAGAATTCCTACCCTAATATTCAAACTTTCCAGATAGCTATTTTTTCCAAATAATCTGAGATAAACTGAGCAGTATTCAAAACACATTGAGGGTCACACAGTATAGTGAGAGACACTGAGGGAGTGCTGCACTGTCGAAAGGTCAGTGCTGAGGGAGTGCCGCACGGTCGAAGGGTCAGTGCTGAGGGAGTGCCGCACTGTCGGAGGGTCAGTGCTGAGGGAGTGCCGCACTGTCAGAGGGTCAGTGCTGAGGAAGCGCTGCACTGTCAGAGGGTCGGTGCTGAGGGAGTGCTGCGCTGTCAGAGGGTCAGTGCTGAGGAAGCGCTGCACTGTCAGAGGGTCGGTGCTGAGGGAGTGCCGCACTGTCAGAGGGTCAGTGCTGAGGGAGTGCCGCACTGTCAGAGGGTCAGTGCTGAGGGAGTGCCACACTGTCAGAGGGTCAATGCTGAGGGAGTGCCACACTGTCGAAGGGTCAGTGCTGAGGGAGTGCCACACTGTCACAGGGTCAATAGTCAATACTGGCATAATGATGCAATGTCAGAGGGTCTGCATTATAATATTGCCTTTAATTAAGTCTGTGAGATCATCATTTCTTCCTGATCATTTTGGTACTGTTTGAAGTGAGTGTGTCGTATCCAAGAAAAGCCTGATTGTCAGTGAACCGTGGTCTGTATTAGACAGTGGTGCTCCACCTTTATTGTCTTTGAGGGAGAGGTGGACCCAACTTATCACAGTGCCCCTACTGATCCCAACCTTCTGACCCTTATCCTTATCATCCCAGTTGTACCTCAGCTCTGTATGGCAGGAAGATCGCACTTGCCAAGTTTCCCATCATTCCACTTAGGATGTAGATGATTGAAATGCGTAGCCAACCTGTTAACTTCTCCAGGTCCCGAAGAATGGTCATTTGGAATATCACTGAAACCAAGCAGTGGATAATCCTGCAGGGGTGGGGTGGGAGAGGAGAGGGAGATAGGGCAGTACCATGGAGGATACAGCCAGAGGACAAACAGAAATTGAACAAAAGTGAAGTGGAAAGAAAGTGTGGCAGATTGAGAGAACGAGAGAATAAAGCATAAAACATGTTAGCGTGATAGATTGTCACTATCCACTTGCATCAAGCCAGCTATGACCATGTACACCATGGCTTGGAAGAGAGAACCTGGAAGGAATGGTCCAAATCTCAAATAAAACAAAGAATTGTTGATGTTGGAAACCTGAACCAGAAATTTAGTCCTTAAGCTGTCTTTCAAATAATTTTAAACCTTTAAAGGCCTTCTAATTATTTTTACATGTGTGTGCGACATTTAATTTAATGTAAGTAAACAGGAAGTCTTGAAACTAATTTTTGTAAGTAGTTAAAACTACGTTTATGGTAAAGAAATTTATCTTGTGGCCTTAGGTATTTTATTAAATTTTCTTAAAGGGGTTAAAAGCTAAGAAATAGGAGCAGGGCTGGGCATTCAGCCCTCAAGCCTGCCCCACCGTTCAACAAGATCATGGCTAATTTGTCCCAAGCTTCAACTCCTGTTTCAGGCCAGTCCCTCATGACCATCTGCCTGATACTTAACAATCTATCTCCCTCCTCTTTAAATATTTTAATTGATCTAGCCTCCACATCTCTCTGGGACAGAGAATTCCAAACATTCACTACCCTCTGGGAGAAATTTTCAATATGGTCTGAAAATTAGGGCCAGACTGTTCATGTGAAACCATCAGAAGCAATTCTACACCCAGAGGGTGGTCAGTGTTTGAACTCTCGTCCACAAATAGCAGTTGGTGCTGGATTGGTTGTTAATTTTAAATCTGAGATAGATACATTCTTGATTGGCTAAGGTATAAAGGGATATGGGCCAAAGGCAAGTCTGTGGAGTTAGGCCACGGATCAGCCTAATTTCATTGAATGGTGGGACAGGCTTGATGGACTGATTGGTGTACTCCTGTTCCTATGTCTAAATGGGTATTCCCTTATTCTGTCACTCTACTAGAAACATAAGATCATAAGACCATAGACATAGGAGCAGAAATTGGGCCATTCAGCCCATTGAATCTGCTCTGCCATTCATTCATAGCTGATACGTTTCTCAACCCCATTCCCCCCTAACCCTTGATCCCCTTAACACTCAAGAACCTATCTATCTCAGTCTTCAATATACTCAATGACCTGGCCTCCACAGCCCTCTGTGGCAGTAAATTCCATAGATTCACCACTCTGTTTATTCTTATCTCCATTCTAAAAGGTCTTCCCTTTACTCTGAGGCTGTGTCCTTGGATTCTAGTCTCTCCAACCAATGAAACATCTTCCCAACATCTGCTCTGTCCAGGCCCTTCTGTATGTTTCAATTAGATCTTCCTCATCCTTCTAAACTCCATTGAGTCTAGACCCTGAGTACTCAAGCAAACCTCATAGGTTAAGCTTTTAATTGCTGGGACCATTCTCGTGAATCTCCTCTGAACACCCTCCAGGGCCATTACATCCTTCCTGAGATATGGGGCCCAAAACTCCACACAATAGTCCAAATGTGGTCTGACCAGAGCCTTATAGAGGTTCAGAAGTACATCCCTGGTTTTATAGAACATAGAACATTACAACACAGTACGGGCCTTTCAGCCCTCGATGTTGTGCCGATCTGTGAAACCAGCCTCAAGCCCATCCAACCTACACTATTCCATTTTCATCCATATGTTTATCCAATGATTATTTACATGCCCTTAAAGTTGGCGAGTCTACTACTGTTGCAGACAGGGTGTTCCATGACTCTACTACTCTCTGAGTAAAGAAACTACCTCTGACATCTGTCCTATATCTACCACCCCTCAATTTAAAGCTATGTCCCCTCGTGCTCGCCATCACCATACTTGGAAAAAGGCTCTCCCTGTCCACCCTCTAACCCTCTGATTATCTTATACTTCTCAATTAAGCCACCTCTCAACATTCTTCTCTCTAATGAAAGCAGCCTCAAGTCCCTCAGCCTTTCCTCATAAGACCTTCCCTCTATATCAGACAACATCCTTGTAAATCTCCTCTGAACCCTTTCCAAAGCTGCCACATCTTTTCTGTCATGCGGTGACCAAAACTGTACACAATACTCCAAGTGCGGCCACACCAGAGTTTTGTACAGCTGCAGCATGACCTCGTGGCTCTGGAACTCAATCTGTCTACCAATAAAAGCTAACACATCATATGCCTTCTTAACAGCCCTATCAACCTGGGTGGCAACTTTCAGAGATCTATGTTCATGGTCACCAAGATCGCTCTGCTCATCTACACTACCAAGAATCTTACCAAGTTAAAAATCACACAACACCAGATTATAGTCCAATAGGTTTAATTGGAAGCACACTAGCTTTCGGAGCGACGCTCTTTCATCAGGTGGTAGTGGAAGGCTCAATCCTAACACATAGTATTTATAGCAAACATTTACAGTGTGATGTAACTGAAATTATACATTGAAAAATTGATTGTCTGTTGAATCTTTCATCTGTTTGAAAACCATGATAGTTTCCAATTAAACATGTTGGACTATAACCTGGTGTTGTGTGATTTTTTAACTTTGTACACCCCAGTCCAACACCGGCATCTCAGAATCAAGAATCTTACCATTAGCCCAGTAGTCTTTATTCCTGTTGCTCCTTGCAAATGCTGTTTCCACATCATAATATTCAAGATATATTCAAGTCCTCTCAAAATAAATGCCATCATTGTATCTGCCTTCCTATCTACTGACTCAACCTGTGAGTTTACCTTGAGAGATTCCTGGACTAGAACTCCCAAGTCTCTTTGCACTTCAGACTTCCGAATTTTCTCCCCATTTAGAAAATAATCCATGTCTCTATTCTTCCTACCAAAGTACATGATCTCACACTTTCCCACATTGTACTCCATCTGCCACTTCTTTGCCTACTCTCCTAACCTGTCCAAATCCTTTAGCAACCTTCCTGCTTCCTCAATGCAACCTGTTCCCTCTACCTATCTCTGTATCATCTGCAAAAATAGCCAGAATGCCCTCAGTTCCTTCATCTTGATTGTTATTGTATAAAGTGAAAATTTGTGATCCCAACACTGAGCCTTGCGGAACACCACTTGTCACCGGCCGCCGTCCTGAGAAGGACCCTTTTATCCCCACTCTCTGTTCTTTGCCAGACAGCCAGGTCTGTCCATGCTCACACCTTGCCTCTGACACCATGGGCCCCGATCTTACTCAGGAGCCTCCTGTGTGGGATCTTGTCAAGGGACTTATTAAAGTCCAGGTAGATAACATCCATTGGCTCTCCTTGATCTAATCTGCTTGTTACTTTCTCAAAGAATTCTAAAAGATTTGTCAGGCATGACCTCCCCTTGGTGAAACCATGCTGACTTTGCCCTATTTTACCATGCACTTGCAAGTATTCAGAAATCTCATCCTTCATAATGGATTCCAGGATCCTGCCCAGGACCAAGTTGAGGTGAATTGGACTGTAATTTTTCATCTTTTGCCTTACTCCCTTTATAAGCAGGAGTATTACGTTGGTGATTTTCCAGTCCTCTGGGACCCTTCCTGATTCTAGCGATTCCTGAAAGATCACCACTAACACTCCAAAGTCTCTTCAGCTATTTCCCCAGAGCTGGGGTGTAGTCCATCTGGTCCAGGTTATTTAACCACTTTCAGGCCATTCAGTTTTTCAAGCACCTTCACTTTGGTGATGGCCACCATTCTCAGCTCTGTGGGCGGCACGGTGGCACAGTGGTTAGCACTGCTGCCTCACAGCGCCGGAGACCCGGGTTCAATTCCCGCCTCAGGCGACTGACTGTGTGGAGTTTGCACGTTCTCCCCATGTCTGCATGGGTTTCCTCCGGGTGCTCCGGTTTCCTCCCACAGTCCAAAGATGTGCAGGTCAGGTGAATTGGCCATGCTAAATTGCCCATAGTGTTAGGTAAGGGGTAAATGTAGGAGTATGGGTGGGTTGCGCTTTGGCGGGGCGGTGTGGACTTGTTGGGCCGAAGGGCCTGTTTCCACACTGTATGTAATCTAATCTAAAGAGCGTAACACCATAAATATAGGACTGAATTAGCCATTCAGCCCATGGTGTCTGCCGTGCCATTCAATCATGGCTGTCATGTTTCTCAACCCCATTGTCCTGCCTTCCCCTGTAACCCTTACTAATCAAGAATCAATCTATCTTGGTTTTAAATACTCTCAGTAACTTGTCCTCCACAGCCTCTTGTAGCAGTGAGATCCACAGATCCACCACCCTCTGGCAGAACACAGCTACCCCATCAAGCCCTCTCAGGACCTTGTATGTTTCACTAAGGTATCTCTCATTGTTCTAAACTCTAATTAATAAAGTCGAGAATGTGGTGCTGGAAAAACACAGCAGGTGAGGCAGTATCTGAGAAGCAGAAGAATCGACGTTTTGGGCATAAGCCTTTCATCAGGAATGAGAACTTCTTGGCAGGCATCCTTGGAAGAGGCTTCGCAGTAAGGTTGAAATCAATGAGCATCTGCAGTCCTCACTTTCTCCTTTCTAATTAATAAAGGCCTAACGTGCTGAATTATTTTGGATATCCCCCAACATTTAGGCAGGATAGGCTAAGACATTTTTTTCCTGGAGTGGAGGAGGCTGTGGGGTGACCTGAGAGAGGTTTGTAAAATCATGAGGGGCATAGGTCAGGTGACTAGCCACAGTCCTTACCCCAGAGTAGGCAAGTTCAAAACTAAAGGGCATATTTTTAAGGTGAAAGGAAAAAGATTTAGAAGTGCCCTGAGGGGCAACGTTTTCACACACAGAGTGGTTCATATGTGGAATGCCAAAGGAAGTTGTAGATCCAGTTACAATTTCAATATTTAAAAGTCATTTGGATAGATACATGGATAGGAAAGTTTTAGAGGGATATGGGTCAAACACAGGAAAGTGGGATTAGATTAGTTTGGGAAACTTGGTCAAGTTGGACTGAAGGGTCTGCTACCGTGTTGTATAACCATATGACTCTATCTTTAGAGATTAACAGGTGTAAATGTCTGGGAGTTGTTTCCGGGTCACCAAGCTCCAGTGGACATGGTCAGTGTCACTTACAAAGAGATCCACACAGTTTACTTCGCCATCAAATTGAAGGTGAAATTTGTGCAGAAATACTGTCATACTTCATCAGATATACATCATTGGGAAACATCTCATTATTCACTGCTAATTCAAACAGTGGGTCTATATCAATGTTTTCTCTATATTGGAGTCATTTTATCAATTTAAATTATTTAAAAGAGATAACTGTGTTTTTCTCCTTTAGAGAAATTGAAGAAAACTGCATAGTCACCTAGGACGGCATGTCTGAGCGATGTGGAATCAGGGTTTACAGGGAAAGTGCAGGAAAGTGTCTGTGAGGAATGTTGGATCAGCCATGATCCTGTTGAATGGCAGAGTAGGTTTGAGGGGCTGAATGGCCTACTCTTGATCCTATTTCTCATGGCCTAATGGCTTTGACAGGATTTGTGACAAAGTCAGATGAGAAGTGTCCAGTGTTTGGAGCAACTCACTGCATCTTGTATCATTTACCAAGCAGCGAGTTGCTCATTAATGGAGATAATTTTTCTCAGCAACATTCTGCTTATTTCAACAAAGGCAGTGAACAAGCTCAATGTTGAGAAATATCGGCACAGAGGACTGAGGGGCTCCCTGACCAAGTTGTCTCACTGCTGTCTGTCAGGACTGCCATGTCACTCAGTAACAAACAGAATCTCAGGGCACAGTGTGCTGGCAGCAGCCACATTCCCAAGCCACCCATTCCCCAACACCTCCCTCCCCCTCAAACTTCTTGTCCAGGGACAGTGTCTCACCCCCGTTAGGGTATCTGTCTGATCATCTACTCTCTCTGCCAGCTCAGATCTGCATTGCAAGGCTCTCAGGAAACTCAGCAGATTCCTTAAGCTGCTCTCTTCATGTTTGCTCACTTCACACCTTCCTGCCTGCTCACAATATCCCAACCTCGCCCTTACCATTCCCCCTGCCCCCGATCCTCTCCTCTGAACCTGGCCCTGCCCCCCCAGCCCCTACCCTTATCCTGCCCCCAACCCTGCCCTCTGACCCTGCC
>NC_057733.1:55704845-55708452 GCF_004010195.1 Chiloscyllium plagiosum | reverse complement strand
TGGCCCCTGCCCCTCACCCTCACCCTGCCCTCTGACCCTGCCCCTTCCCCTGACACTGCCCTCTGACTCTGCCCCCGGCCCTCTGCCCTTGCCCCCTGCTCTTGCCCTGCCCTCGATGTTAGGACAAAATGGGGCAGAAATTGGTCATGGTTCTCTCCATATGGGAATGACAGTAATGTAACAGGTTTAATGAGTTCCAGCGATGAACTTCATAGTGACAAGCCTTCCACCAATCACAATGCAACTTGCACTTTGCCAAAACTGAAAAAAAATTACAGCCTTGGTCATTAAAGCATTGGAGGCCATCTGGCCAATTGAGGTCATGTCAACTTTTTTGCAGAAGAATCCAATCAGTCTCCTTTTCCAATCTCCTGGTCTCAATTTCCACCATTCTCATAGGCAGCAAGAATTGCCTCCTGCCTCAGAATAAGTCTCAGTGTCTGACAGTGTAGAAGCCCCACTTTCTGTGTCAACTAACAAACCTGACGTCAGATTGATTCTCCCTTTCTCCCTACCTCTGCTCTGGCAAGCATAGGGTATTGGGATTCATCCAGAGTTCACGCAATTTGGAGCGTGACTCCCTAACTCCTGGGTGCATCAGCTCAATGTCTGTCCTTTCTACATCGTTGATACCAACATGGACCACAACGTTGAGCTCATTCTCTCTTTCATCCCTTGCAGCTGTTGCTTACATCAATGACAGAATCAATGCTCCTGCAGCCACAGTATTGTAAGTTTGTGAGTGTTTGTTACCCAGCATGAAGAAAAAGGGAGAGCCAAAGCCTGTAGATCTGATCTGGAACATCGGGATTCAGAAACGGTAACAAGCCACATACTTCATCCAGACAGTGCACCTGTAACAGAGAGGTGGCCAGTCACTGAACTGGTCAACAAACAAACTTCAACAAAGAGTCATTTCCCAGCTCAAGGTCATCATAAGCAGCCTTGCTGGACAAGCTCACAACCACAAATCATGTGCATGGCTCAGATAACCAGTGGCATTGTCCATTCCTCTGGTCAACTCTGTAGATTTCAGGATTTGTAATCAAATTGATTCTTGTATCCTTTATTAACTCAGCATCCTGCGTGCATGATACACTGCTCAGAGTTGAAGCTTTGAGAACAGGGTGCTTATTCAATTTTGATGTTACCTGTGAACACAAGGTTGCTTCTTCATGGAAATATCCGTCCTTAAACTGGCAGTATTCTCTGGTAGTGATTTCACACCTACACAGGAAAGATCCAAAAGGCAAAGTTATTGAGGAATTATTGGAAATATTCCCACTGCTAACAGAGGGCTCAAACTGGCCATTCAGTGCCTCAAAACCTGCTCCACTATTCAGTCAGATCACAACTGACCTGATCATGGATTCAGTGCCACAATCATACCCACCCAAGATAAAGGTAAAGTTACCATAGTCTGACCAGACCGTAGAGTTGCTGCTCATTAGAGAGAGACAACTGATGATGGTTTAATATGAGGGTCCACACCTCAAGCAAGGAGAGAGGTTGATGAGAAGGAGAGTCTTTCAGGATAACCTCAGCTGGTACAGTGGGCGGGGGGGGGGGGCTGGGTCTCAAACCCCACCACAGCAGATGATGGAATTTGAATTCGCTCAAAATATCTGTAATTAAGAGTCAAACGATGACAATGAAATCATTGACAAATATTGGGAAAAACCCATTTGATTCACTAATGTCCTTTAGGGAAGGAAACTGCTATCCTTTCCTGATCCGACCTACATGTGACTCCATACCCACAGAAATGTGGCTGATTCTCAACTACCCACTGGGTGGGTAATAAACACTGGCCTGGCCAGTGACACCCATATCCCATGAATGAATAAAAACAATTCCCTCAGCTTGATAATTCCTTTCAGGATATCAATAAGATCGCTTCTCATTCTCCTCAAACTCACCAGCCATCCCAGGAATCAACTGAGTGAACTTTCTCTATCTGATTCTAACATAGTTATCCTTTTATAAATAAAGTGCTCCAGATGTGGCCTCATCAAAGCTCTAAACAATGTAAAGATCATGTTGTTTGATTTTTGTGCTTTTTACAATTGTGAACTTAATGGGGAAGAACGATTCTAAAACCAGAGTTTTATGGGATTGCTGCAAATTTTGAAAAGCAAGTCACCTGATTTTCATGGCAAGCATTGTTGCACAGCTGTTTGAACAAGCAGGGGTTAATGTTGGAGTAGGTGAGTCTGAGCTGAGGGCTTCTATGTGCAGATGCAGCCGGCTGGCAACAAAATTGATTGGTCCATGGACGAGTGATGCTACCAGTGACAAAAGCCTTTTCCCTTCCAGCAACCAGGTGATTGGTTCTCAGGCATCGGAACAGCTTGGGGCTAGGAAACACAAATGTTTTGTCTGCACAAGCACAAGATTGCAGAACATTCTGAAGTGGGGGGGAGGTGAATAGCTAGACATCATTGTCATTTGTATCAATGTGCACATCTTTAGACAAAGGGATGGATACTGCAAAATGAGTATAGGGAGTTAGATAAGAAGTTAAAAGGCAGGACTTTTTTGATTAGATTAGATTAGATTACTTACAGTGTGGAAACAGGCCCTTCGGCCCAACAAGTCCACACCGACCCGCCGAAGCGTAACCCACCCATACCCCTACATTTACCCCTTTACCTAACACTACGGGCAATTTAGCATGGCCAATTCACCTGACTTGCACATCTTTGGACTGTGGGAGGAAACCGGAGCCCCCGGAGGAAACCCACGCAGACACGGGGAGAACGTGCAAACTCCACACAGTCAGTCGCCTGAGTCGGGAATTGAACCCGGGTCTCTGGCGCTGCGAGGCAGCAGTGCTAACCACTGTGCCACCGTGCCGCCCACTTGGTGGTGATCTCCAGATTACTCCCAGTGCCTGAAGCCAGTGAGGATAGAAATAGAAAGATAGGCCGGATGGATGTGTGGCTGAGGAGCTGGTCTAGGAGGCAGGGTTTTCAGTTCTTGGATCATTGGGATCTCGTCTGGGTTAGAGGTGACCTGTACAAGGGGGCAGGTTGGACTTGAACCAGAGGGGAACCAGTATCGTTGTGGAGAGATTTGCTAGTGTTACCCAGGAAGGTTTAAACTAGTTTGGCAGGGGGATGCTGGGACTCTGAATAAGAGAGGGACCATTGAGAAGTCAGGGAAATACATTATTCATCAAGAGCAAGTTTACTATTCAGGATAGCCAGGGCACTGTAAAGGGAGGGAAAAGACTTCTGGTTTAAAGTGCATTTATTTGAGCACATGAGGCCTGACTGGTAAGGCAGTCGAGCTCAGAGCATGAATTAGCTCTGGGGACTGGGATATGATAGCCATAACAGAAACATTGCTGAGAGAAGGGCAGGACTGGCAGCTCAGTGTTCCAGGATCGCCGATCTCCGACTTCATGCCTAACCCCGCCCCCACGCCCATCTCCGTCACCACGTCTAACCCCGCCCCTTCGCCTATCGCCATCAGCACGCCCGACCCCGCCCCCATGCCGATCCCCGTCCCCGGCCCCAGACCTAGCCCCGCCCCCACTCCCAGCTCCAGCCCCACACCAGGTCCTAGCACCCAGCCCTGCCGTGTGTTCACCATCCCTCCAGAC
>NC_057733.1:55698401-55702890 GCF_004010195.1 Chiloscyllium plagiosum | reverse complement strand
TCCCGACTCAGGCGACTGACTGTGTGGAGTTTGCACATTCTCCCCGTGTCTGCGTGGGTTTCCTCCGGGTGCTCCGGTTTCCTCCCACGGTCCAAAGATGTGCAATTCAGGTGAATTGGCCATGCTAAATTGCCTGTAGTGATAGGTAAAGGGGTAAATGTATGGGAATGGGTGGGTTGCACTTCGGTGGGTTGGTGTGGACTGGTTGGGCCGAAAGGCCTGTTTCCACACTGTAAGTAATCTAATCTCTAATCAATGCCACTTATACAGCAGTGCTACACCAGATGCACAACTGGAAACTCTCCAATGCAAAACTGTGAGAGGTAACTACTTTTTGCTCTGTTATATTGAACCTATTCTGTAGAATGAACTCCTTGTTCCATTTGGAAAACAAAGGGGTTATAAACGGCCCATGCCCATATCACAGCGAAACGATGGTTGGAGGAAGAACGCCTCATCTTCCGGCTAGGAACTCTCCAACCACAAGGGATGAACTCGGGTTTCACCAGTTTCCTCATTTCCCCTCCCCCCACCTTGTCTCAGTCAAATCCATCGAATTCAGCACCGCCTTCCTAACCTGCAATCTTCTTCCCGACCTCTCCGCCCCCACCCCAGTCTGACCTATCACCCTCACCTTGACCTCTTTCCACCTATCACATTTCCGACGCCCCTCCCCCAAGTCCCTCCTCCCTATCTTTTATCTTAGCCTGCTGGACCAACTTTCTTCATTCCTGAAGAAGGGCTAATGCCCGAAACGTCGATTCTCCTGTTCCCTGGATGCTGCCTGACCTGCTGCGCTTTTCCAGCAACACATTTCCATCTCAGGATACAGAAGATACAGGCGTGACAGAAGGACAAGTAAGTGAGGAGGGGGAGTTATCCTTTTGATAAGGGAGGATATAACAACAGTGCTAAGAGAGGATATTTTTAAGGGGGCCATCAAATGAGGCCATATGATTAGAACTTAGAAACAAGAAGGGGATGGTCACTCTGTTGGGGCTGTATTATTGACCCCCAAATAGCCAATGGATACTAGAGGAGCAAATGTGTAGACAGATTGCAGATACCTATAGGAATACGAGAGTAATATTGGTTGGAGATTTTGATTTGTCAAATGTGTCCAAGAAAGTTTCCTAGAGGGTCCTACTTGGGAGGATGTAACACTGGACCTCTCCGTATTAAATGAGGTCAGGCAAGTTACTGAAGTGTCAGTCAGGGAGCATTTGGGTCTGTTATGGACCAAGCCAGACTCCCCCCACAAAACATTTCAAGAAGGTGACTTAAACCCTAACTTTGTTGGTTGTTTTAAGCAGGTGTAACGTGGATATTCCAGGAGGGATGTAGCTGGCCCAACCACACAGTTTTAAACAAAACAGAATTTATTCACAGACTATTGAATGAAACACGAACAAAAGAGAAGTGAATTTAGAATAACCTAACCTACATGAAAATCCAATCAACTCTATCGCAACTTAATGATGCTGTTCCACATACTTGCAACATCCCCATAAACACTCCCTTGGCAAAAAAGATAAAATCAAACCCAGGTACTTACAAGAGCGATGTCAGAGAGAGAGAGGATCAGCATGGACCTGTCCCTTTGGGCCCAGCGGTTTCTCTGGGTTCCCAGCTAAAACCTGACAACCAACTGCAAACTAAAATGGCCAGACTGCTCAACCAAACCAAACCAAACCCTGAACTGGGAGAACTGGCCACTCCCCTTTCATTGTACAAGTGTTGTTAAAAAGCCTTAAAAAGCTTTTCTCATGTAGATATTTCCAGACATATCAGAACCTCTGCCTTTATGACCCATCTGGAAAAAAACCAAGGACAACAAAACCTTGTTAAAGGAGCAGCATAGTCACTGGTCCCGAAACCATAACTGTCTCCGTTTTCACATCGTTATGGAAGAATATAAGGCAGGTCCACAGGTTAAGGTGCTACACTAGAGCAGGACAAGTTTTGGGGCCATTAGGCCAGGATCTCCTTCAAAGTGGCTATCCTTTGAAGAAACTTTGCAGGGTACAAAGTTAGATAGAGACAAAAAAAGGCAGATGCTGGAATCCAAAGTAGGCAAGCAGGAGGCTGGGAGAACACAGCAAGCCAGACAGCATCAGGAGGTAGAGAAGACAATGCTTCACATGTAACCCTTCTTCAGGACTGGGAATGGGGGTAAGGGGAGCTGCAGATAAAAGGGGTGGGAGTGGCAGGATGGTGAGGTGGGGATAGATAAACATGGGTAGAGGGTACTATCTGGTTGGTCGATGGAAGGCATGAATCCAGTTGGTAGCTAGAAGGAAGGGTCAATGAGAGAAATGGAAGGGTGGGGCTGGAAGGGGAGTTGGGTGACGGAAAAGCAGGTTATTTGAAATTGGAGAACCCACTGTTGAGTCCTTCAGGCTGTAGGCTGCCCAGGAGGAGAATGTAGAGGTTGATTGGGTGAGTCTGTTTGAAGGAAAAGGAACAACTGGAAACTAGGAGGCTTTGAAAAGTGTGATCTCAAGAATGCAGGGCCAGTATGTCCCTGTTAGAGTGAAGGGAAAAGCTGGCAGGTTTAGGGATCTCTCGTTAAAAGGGGAGAATAAGTCCCCTTAAAGGTCAATGTGACCATCTTTGTGTGGAGCCACAGGAGATGGGAAAAGTTTTTAATGAATATTTCTCCACGTGATTCACAGAGAAGAGACTCATAGATGCTAAAGAAATAAGGGAAACAAGTGGAGATGGTTTATACCAGATACATATTACCAGAAAGTTGGTGATTGCAGCCTTAAAGTGCATAAAGGTGGATAAATCCTCTGGGCCTGAGCAAGTTCCAGTCTCAGATATTATAGGAGGTGGCGGAAGAAATTGCAGAGGTCCTTTCAGAGATATTTGCTTCATCTTTAGCCACTGGTGATGTTCTGGAAGACTGGAAGGTGGCTAATGTTGTTCATTGTTTTAGTAAGGTACCAAAGGCAAGCCAAGGATCTACAGGCCAGTGAGTCTGACATCAGTGGGAGGCAAGTTGTTGAACAGGATACTGAGGGACAGGAGTAACCAGGATTTGGATAGTCAAGGTCTGATTAGAGATAGTCAGCATGGGTTTGTGCACGGGAGGTTATGTCTGACAAATCTTACAGAGTTATTTCAACAGATAATCAAAAGGATAGATGAGGGTAGGGTAGTGGATGTTATCTGTATGGATTCTGGATCAGTGGTGCTGGAAGAGCACAGCAATTCAGGCAGCATCCGAGGACAGGCAAAATCGACGTTTCGGGCAAAAGCCCTTCATCACTTTTCCTCCTCTCTCTACAAGAATCTCAGGGAGTCTCTCTCCCACTGCAACTCCCAGGTCATTTCCTCAGCCCTGAAGCTCTTCAACCATGTCCTGGCTTTTATTCCTGATGAAGGGCTTTTGCCCGAAACGTCGATTTTGCCTGTCCTCGGATGCTGCCTGAATTAGAACATAGAACATAGAACATAGAACAAACACAGCACAGAACAGGCCCTTCGGCCCACGATGTTGTGCCAAACTTCTAACCTAGATTAAGTACCCATCCATGTACCTATCCAAATGCCGCTTAAAGGTCGCCAATGATTCCGCCTCTACCACTCCCACGGGCAGCGCATTCCATGCCCCCACCACTCTCTGGGTAAAGAACCCACCCCTGACATCTCCCCTATACCTTCCACCCTTCACCTTAAATTTATGTCCCCTTGTAACACTCTGTTGTACCCGGGGAAAAAGTTTCTGACTGTCTACTCTATCTATTCCTCTGATCATCTTATAAACCTCTACCAAGTCACCCCATTTAGAAAAGAATGGGTTTACAGTGATAGGCTAAATGGTTTTGTGCAGGGGGGAGATCGTGCCTTACCAACTTAATTGAGCTCTTTGAGGAAGTGAGCAATTTGCTAGATGAAAGAAGAGCTGTACATGTCATATACATGGACTTTAGTAAGGCGTTTGATAAGATTCCCCATGGTAGACTAATGGAGAAATTGAAGTGATATGGTGTGCAGGGTATTCTAGCTAGGTGGATAAAGAACTGATCATATCTAAGTCCCTCTGCAGCCGACAACAGCCCTCCTCACTGTCCACAACTCCACCTATCTTCGTATCATCTGCAAATTTACTGACCCACCCTTCGACTCCCTCATCTAAGTCATTAATAAAAATTACAAACAGCAGAGGACCCAGAACTGATCCCTGCGGAACTCCACTTGTAACTGGGCTCCAGGCTGAATATTTACCATCTACCACCACTCTTGCTGTGCTCTTCCAGCACCACTGATCCAGAATCTGGTTTCCAGCATCTGCAGTCATTGTTTTTACCTCGTTATCTGTATGGACTTTAGTAAAGCCTTTAACAAGGTCCCACACAGCAGGTTAGTCATGAAGGTTAGGTTGCATGGTATCCAGGAAGATCTAGCTAATTGGATTCAAAATTGGCTTAATGGTAGGAAGCAGAGGGTGATGGTTGAAGGTAGTTTCTCAGACTGGAGGCTT
>NC_057733.1:55695482-55697901 GCF_004010195.1 Chiloscyllium plagiosum | reverse complement strand
TGGAGCATTATCGAGTTTGAGGAGATTTCAGAGCTTGGGAGAAGTAAATTAATTGGAAACAAGGATGGGAAGTTTATTCCCTTGAAAAGGGAAAAGTTGTACAAACAAAGTCAGAACCCAACCCCTCCTCCCTGCACCATGACAGAAATCGAAATAAGAAAACGTGTGCTTCTGGTAGATCTCAAATAGAAACCACATTGAGAAACACTGAATGAAGATGGCCCACAGGAGAGCTGTAAAATAAAATCGAGAAACACAAACAAGGGAGATGAAAAGAGATTGGCAGTCAATCAGAAAGGAAGATTTAAAATATTCACTCATGGGATGTGGGTGATGCTGACTGACCAGCCTTTATTGTCCATTTCTAGTTGACCTTGAGAAGATGACAGTCTTGAACAGTCTACACTTCTCATTAGCCCTGATCTAACATTTGTCACTTTGTCGGCTTATTACCAGCTATCTCTTTATTTACCCATCCCTTTCCTCACTCTCTACCACCCCTCTCCTCCCCCACACTCTACCATCAGCATAAGTTTAGATTTAGATTTAGCTAGATAGCACTGCTGTCTCACAGCGCCAGAGACCCGGGTTCAATTCCCACCTCAGGCAACTGTCTGTGTGGAGTTTGCAAATTCTCCCCGTGTCTGCGTGGGTTTCCTCTGGGTGCTCCGGTTTCCTCCCACAGTCCAAAGATGTGCTGGTTAGGTGAATTGGCCATGGTAAATTGCCCGTAGTGTTAGGTGAAGGGGTAAATGTAGGGGAATGGGTCTGGGTGGGTTGCTCTTCGGAGGGTCGGTGTGGACTTGTTGGGCTGAAGGGCCTGTTTCCACACTGTAAGTAATCTAATCTAATCTAGTTCTGACAAAGGATCACTGGACTCCAAGTATTAACTGTTCCTCTCTCTCCAGATGCTGCCAGACCTGCTGTGTATCTTGAGCACTTCCTGTTTCCGTTACAGACTTGCAACACCCATAGCTCTTTATTTTTGCATTGGAGATCCCCTGGGGTAATTGTTAAGTTTGCTACTTTCCTGGATATTTATAGAAATGAATCTGACTTTTGTGACAAGGTGTTATTCAAAGTTTGTAAAAATGATCCAAACCTTGGGACCATCAGGAAGATGTGGAGAGGGCAGTACTAAACTTCAAAGGATGTAGGTGCGTTGGTGGAGTCCGGAGACAGGGGGCAGATGCAGTTCAATGTTGAGAATTGTAGGACGTGCAGGAAGAGAATATAAACTAAAGGGTAAAACATGGAGGTGGATCCCCTCGGAGGTTTCAAAAGGCAGCAAGTTAATATGGGAAAGTGAGGAGTTGAAGGGCGACGGAGATAGGGCTGGAGAATGAGGCTCGTTGGGAAGTGGGACAGCCACGGTGGGTTGAATGGCCTCCTGTACTGGAAAATTCTCTGATTCTGAGAAAGGGCACAGGAAGAGAGGCACCTGTATTTACATGTGCATATGTCATGAAGGTTAACAACACAATTAATAACGTATACAGTATTCATCGGCCATTAGATATAGGAGCAGAATTAGGCCATTCAGCCCATCGTGGCTGCTCCACCATTCAATTAACGCTGATGTTTCTCAACCCCATTCTCCTGCCTTCTCCCCATAACCCTTGATCCCCTTACTAATCAGGAACCTATCTATCTCTATCTTAAATACACTCAATGACTTGACATCCACAGCCCTCTATTACAACAAATTCCACAGATTCCCCACTCTCTGGCTGAAGAAATTCCTTCTCATCCCAGATCTGAAGGGGCATCCCTTCACTCTGAAATTTGAACTCAGTGAACAATCTGGAATAAGGAGTCCATTGTCGATTGTCAAGAAAGACCCATCTGTCTCATTAATGTCCTTTAGGGAAGGAATCTGCCATCATCCTGACCTGGTCAGACCCACAGCAATGGGGTTGACCCTAAATTATCTTCTGGGCCATGAGGGATGGACAATAAATGCTGGCCCAGACAGTGACACCCACATCCCATGCCTGGAGCAAAAGAAAAATCCAAAGCAGTGTCCCGCGTCCCAGTCTCTCCTATTGGTGGAAACATCTTCTCCACATTCATACTATCCGGGCCTATCAGTATTCCGTAAATTTCAGTGACATTCCCCCACCATCGTTCTAAACTCCATCGCACATAGACCCAGAGTCCTCACCACTCCTCACATGACAAGCCCATCATCCCCACGATCATTCTTGTACACCACCTCTGAATCCCCTCCAAAACCAGCAACGAACCGGATTTGATCAGGGACCTCGAAGGTGCCATTAGGAGGTAGTGACCACAATACAATAAGCTTTAATCTGCAGTTTGAAAGGGAGAGGGTACAATCGAAAGTGACAATATTTCAGTTGAATAAAGGGAACTATGGAACTGAGGGAGGAGCTGGCCAAAGTTCAATGGTGCAATA
>NC_057733.1:55691784-55693243 GCF_004010195.1 Chiloscyllium plagiosum | reverse complement strand
TGTGTGGAATGCTCTGCCCCAGAGGGCAGTCGAGGCCCAGTCTCTGGATACTTTCAAGAAAGAGTTGGATAGAGCTCTTAAGGATAGTAGAATCAAGGGTTATGGGGATAAGGCAGGAACAGGATACTGATTGAGGATGATCAGCCATGATCATATTGAATGGTGGTGCAGGCTCGAAGGGCAGAATGGCCTACCCCTGCACCTATTGTCTATTATCTCTCTTTAGATACAGGGCCCAAAACTGCTCACAATATTTACAGTGCAGTCTGACCAGAGCCTTATATAGCCTCAGCAGTACATCCCTGCTCTTGTATTATATTCCTCTTGATATGATTGCATTTGTCTTCCTAACTGCCCACTGAAACCTGCACGTTTACCTGAAGAGAATCCTGAACTCGGACCCCCAAATCCCTTTGTTTCAGATTTCTGAATCCTTGCTCATTTAGAAACTGGGCCTATGTCTCTATTATTCCTACCAAAGTGCATAACCTCTCACTTTCCCACATTGTATCTTCTTTGCCCACTCTTAGTCAGCCCAAGTCCTTCTGCAGCCTCCCCACTTCCTCCACACCTACCTGTCCCTCCACCTTTGTGTCAGCTGCAAACTTACCAACAATACCCTCAGTTCCTTCACCCAGATCATTAATGTATAATATGAATAGTTATGGTCCTAACAGTGACCCCTGCAGAGCTCCACTGGTCACCAGTTGCCATCCTGAAAAGACCCCTTTATCCTTTTGCTCTGCCTTCTGCCAGTCAGCCATTCCTCTATCCATGCCAGTACCTTGCCCCCTAACACCATGGGCTCCAATAGTATTTAACAGCCTCCTGTGTGTGGAACCTTGTGAAAGGCTTTTTGGAAATCCAAATAGATCACGTCCACTGGCTCTCCTTTGTCTAACTTGCTTATTACCACCTCAAAGAATTCCAATAGATTTGTCAGACATGAGCTCCCCTTGATGAAGCTGTGCTGACTCGGCCCTATTTAACCATGCACTCCCCGATACTCCACCATCTCATCCTTAATAATGCACTCTAAATCCTTACTAATGACCAATGTCAGGCTATCCAGCCTATCGTTTGCTGCCTTCTGCCTCCCTCCCTTCTTAAACAGGGGTGTTACATTAGACATTTTCCAGTCCTCTGGAATCCTCCCTGTGGAAAAGGATATGGAAGATATAGACTGTAGGGAAATAGATGGTGACACCTTCCAAAATGTCCACATTACAGAGGAGGAAGTGCTGGATGTCTTGAAACGCATAAAGGTGGATAAATCCCCAGGACCTGATCAGGTGTACCCTAGAACTCTGTGGGAAGCTAGAGAAGTGATTGCTGGGCCTCTTGCTGAGATATTTGTATCATCGATAGTCACAGGTGAGGTGCCAGAAGACTGGAGGTTGGCTAACGTGGTGCCACTGTTTAAGAAGGGCGGTAAAGACAAGTCAGGGAACTATAGACC
>NC_057733.1:55688920-55691499 GCF_004010195.1 Chiloscyllium plagiosum | reverse complement strand
ACCAGATGGGCCAATGGGCTGAGAAGTGGCAGATGGAGTTTAATTCAGATAAATGCGAGGTGCTGCATTTTGGGAAAGCAAATCTTAGCAGGACTTATGCACTTAATGGTAAGGTCCTAGGGAGTGTTGCTGAACAAAGAGACCTTGGAGTGCAGGTTCATAGCTCCTTGAAAGTGGAGTCGCAGGTAGATAGGATAGTGAAGAAGGCTTTTGGTATGCTTTCCTTTATTGGTCAGAGTACTGAGTACAGGAGTTGGGAGGTCATGTTATGGCTGTACAGGACATTGGTTAGGCTCCACTTATTCATGAAAGATCACCACCAATTTGTGTTACAACCTCCTCAGCTATCTCCTGCAGAACTCGGAGGTGTAGTCCATCTGATTTATCCACTTTCAGACTTTTCAGCTTCCCTAGCACCTTCTATTGAGTGATGGACACTATACTAATCTCTGTCCTACGACTGTCTTGAAGTTCTATTATGCTACTAAAGTCTTCCATAGTGGAAGCCAGTGCAAAGACTTCACTATCCTCGACTTCATGAACAGGGGCATGGAGGACATGGCCAGCTGTGGCTGTAACATTACAGGAACAATGTAATTGCGTAAAAGAGAATGCAGATGTGACTTACAAGAATGGTTCCAGGGACGAGAAGCCAGTTTTGAGGATAGGTTAATGAAGTTGGAACTGTTCTCCCTGTAGAGGAAAAGGCTGAGGTGAGATGTGATAGAAATTTTCAATGTGATGGGGGTCTACCCAGGGAGAAAGGGAGAAACTGCACTCATTCATGAAGAGATGAGAAACGCCAAGGGACAATGTTAAAGTGATTGGTAAAAAGAAGCAGAAGAGAATGGTTTTCAGGTAGTGAATGGTTTGGGTGTGGAATATTCCTCCTGAGAGTATGCTGAAGGTAGATTCAATCGAGACATTCAAGATAGAGTTGGATAATTATGGAACAGGAAGGATATGCAGGATACAGAGCTCTGGCATGAGGTGAATGCCTATCAGAGATCCCGTACAGACATGATGGGTTGAATGGTCTCTCTCTGTACTGTAAGAATACGGAGCATGTTTGAACGCGCTGTTGAAGGGGGAGTCAGTGAGCAGAGAGAGTGGTTGGTGAACTGGTCTCAATGCAGCTGAGAACAGTAAAAAAATGAACGGTTATGGTGAGAGGGTGGGTCAGTCAAGCTGAGCCCATGAACAGATCAACCAGGATCTGATTGGCCAGATGGCCCACTCCTGCTCCTAGTTATTTTTCAGGATGGCAGCCGGTGACAAGTGGTGTTCCACAAGGCTCAGTGCTGGGACCACAATGATTCACTTCATACGTTAACGACCTAGGTGAAGGAACTGAGGGCCTGCTGGATAGGTTTGCAGACGATACAGAGATAGGTACAGGGACAGATTGCATTGAGGAGGCAGGGAGGCTGCTGAAGGATTTGGACAGGTTCGGAGAGTGGGCAAAGAAGTGGCAGATGGAGTACAATGTGGGAAAGTGTGAGATCATGTACTTTGGTAGGAAGAATAGAGGAATGGACTATTTTTTAAATAAAAGTGATGAACTTAGAGCATGGATCAGTACCTGGTGCTACGATGTTGTGGCCATAACAGAGACATGGGTTTCTCAGGGGCAGGAATGGTTGCTGGATGTTCCAGGGTTTAGAGCATTTAAAAAGAATAGGGAGGGGGGGAAAAAGATGAGGGGGTGTAGCACTACTAATCAGAAGGAGTTTACTACAAGCCCCCCAATAGCAGCAGGGAGATGGAAGAAAGCATAGGTTGGCAGGTTTTGGAAAAGTGTGGACGTAGTAGGGTTGTTGTAATGGGTGACTTTAATTTTCCCAATATCGATTGGAACCTCCTTCGGGCAGAAGATTTGAATGGAGCTGTTTTTGTAAGATGTGTTCAGGAGGGTTTCCTAACTCAGTACGTTGACAGGCCGACGAGGGGAGAGGCCATTCTAGACTTGGTGCTCGGAAATGAGCCAGGGCAGGTATCAGATCTTGTGATGGGAGAGCATTTTGGTGATAGTGACCACAACTGCCTCACATTCCACATAGCTATGGAGAAGGAGAGGATTAGGCAAAATAGGAGGATATTTAATTGGGGAAGAGGAAACTATGATGCAATTAGACATGAGTTAGGAAGCATGGACTGGGAGCAATTCTTCCATGGTAAAGGCACTATAGACATGTGGAGACTGTTTAAGGAACAGTTGTTGCAAGTGATGAATAAATATGTCCCTCTGAGACAGGCAAGAAGTGGTAAGATAAAGGAACCTTCAAGGGTGACGAGAGCGGTGGAGCTTCTCGTCAAAAGGAAAAAGGTAACTTACATAAGGTGGAGGAAGTTAGGGTCAAGCTCAGCTCTACAGGATTACAGGCAGGCGAGGAAGGAGCTCAAAAATGGTCTGAGGAGAGCCAGGAGGGGGCACGAGAAAGGCTTGGCAGAACGGATTAGGGAGAACACAAAGGCATTTTACACTTATGTGAGGAATAAGAGAATGGTCAAAGAAAGAGTAGGGCCGATCAGGGATAGCATAGGGAATTTGTGTGTGGAGTCTGAGGAGGTAGGGGAAG
>NC_057733.1:55676101-55680753 GCF_004010195.1 Chiloscyllium plagiosum | reverse complement strand
ACTCTATGCTACTTTCTCCCCACCCCCACCCTCCTCTCATTTATCTCTCCACCCTGAGGCACTCTGCCTGTATTCCTGATGAAGGGCTTTTGCCCGAAATGTCGATTTTCCTGCTCCTCGGATGCTGCCTGAATTGCTGCGCTTTTCCAGCACCACTCTATTCCAGAATCTGGTTTCCAGCATCTGCAGTCATTGTTTTTACCGCAGGATAAAAGGGGCTGATGCAGGATGAAAGCTGTTTCATCTAAATGTAGTTGATGGATGGATAAATAAGAATGGAACAAGGTGGAAGCAGTTTTGATCAAACTGATGTTAGAAGAGGATAGTTGAAAAGTGTGGTGCTGGAAAAGCGCCGCAGGCCAGGCAGCATCCGACGATGCTAATGCCCGAAACGTCGATTCTCCTGCTCCTCTGATGCTACCTGACCTGCTGCGCTTTTCCAGTACCACACTTTTAAACTCTGGTCTCCAGCATCTGCAGTCCTCACTTTCTCCTTAGAAGAGGATAACATGGTTAAGTAATCACAGTCACATATGTTGTTACCATTTGTACCTTTGTAAGGTCCTGTGCAATGCTGTGGAGGGCATCTTTATGTAAAAAAGCAGGACACTCCAACCCTGGTCAAATACCTCTCATCAGTCTACTCTCCATCATCAGTAAAGTGATGAAGGAGTCATCAACAGGGCTATCAAGCAGCACCTGCTCAGCAATAACCTGCTGAGTAACACCCAGTTTGGGTTCCCCCAGGGTCACTCAGCTCCTGACCTCATTACAGCCTTGGGTCAAACTTGAATTCAAGACGTTCGGTGAGCATGACACCTCTCAAAAAGTGCGGAATTCACTGATTCAATATGCCAGGGCTGCCATGGACCAGTCAAATTCTGATTTGGAAATAGATCGCTGTTCCTTCACTGTATCGGTGGTGCTGAGGTGGAGGTGGTTCAGAGCTTCAAGTTCCCAGGAGATAATATTACCAGCAATCTGTCCTGGTCTACCCATGTGGACTCAAGAAATCCCTCTACTTCCTGAGGAGGCTAAAGAAATGCAGCATGAACATAATGACTCTTACCAACTGTTATAGGTACAGCATAGAAAGCCACCTCTCTGGATGTGTCCCAGACTGGGATGGCAAGACCACAAGAAATAGCAGAGAGTTGTGCACACAGCCTAGTCCATCACAAAAACCCACCTTCCATCCATTGGCTCTGTCTACACTTCCCACTACTTCAGGAAAGCAGCCAACATCATCACAGACCCCTCCCACCCTGGTTTATATCCCCTTCCACCCTCCTCCATCAGCAGAAGATATTAAAGATTGAAACACATATGAACAGATTCAAGAACGGCTTCTTTCCCATTTGTTATCAAATATGGACCTGTCATATCTACATTGGAGCGGATCTTGCTCTGCACCTTCTCTGTAGCTGTAACACATCATATACTAGATTCTGCTCTGTTACCTTGATGTGTTTATGTAAGCTATGATTTGTCTGGATAGCACACAAAATGGTACTATTCAGTGTATCTTGGTACATGTGACAGTAATAAAGCAAATCAAATCAAACTGTTGCTGGGTCAATGTCTTGTGAATTAATCTAAATCCCAACTACGACAGCAGTTTAAGAACGCACCTTCTCCTGGGCAGTTAACGATGGGTAATAAATGCTGGTCCATGACACCCACATCACATAAGTGAACAAATGAAATAAAATGATAGAATAGGCTGCTTTCTGTCAGACAGAGAACTGGGGATGATCTGATAATGTTCTTTAAAATAGTGAAAGTGTTTGATAGAGTCATAAAATCATACAGCACAGAAACAGATCCTTCAGTTCAACTCGTCAATGCCGACCAAGTTTCCTAAACAGAACTAGTTCCATTTGCCTGCATTTGGTCATATTCCTCGAAGCCTTTCCTATTCGTGAACCTGCCCAAACATCTTTTAAATGTCAGAATTGTACTCGCCTGTCCCAATCCCTCTTGCAGCTTGATCCATAGATGCACCACTGTCTGTGTGATTAAAGATTAACAGATGATTGTTCTTGTTGCATCTCCAGCCAATGATGACCCAAACAATCAGCGCCCTCTTCTCATACTTTATCAATTTGTATCCCTTTTATCAATTGATTCCTTGTGCCTTCATTCTAGCTTTGACTTTTTGCCTGGATTTAGCAACATTCATGCTGTCCTGTACACTCCAGTACGTGCCCAAAGTGAGTTCATCATCTCCAATCATTGTCAATGTGAAAGATGCCTGAGTACAACCAATAGATTCTTTCAAGTAAACAAACACATGATTGGCTGGATTCATGACCAATCCTCTAAACCATTTACTGCAGGTACTGTTTCACTCTTTATGTGGCTTTTGATTTCCTCTCTCATTTATCTTATAACAATTTATTTTGATTTATTCTTGCTTTATCCTTTCATCATCCTGGGCCTGCACTATGTCCTCACCCTCTTAGTTTCTCTAATGTTGCCTCAGTGCTTGTGTCTTTTTGTTTTGGGATATTTGGAGACAGGAATGCAGAGGCTGGAAAGTCAGAGATGAAAAGCAGGTCAAGCAGCATCAGAAAAGCTGGAGAGTCAACATTTTGTGTAGGACCCTTCATCAGTTTTTGGATATACTAATCATTTCTAATCAACTCTAACCATCTCTAATCATCCCCAACCATTTCTAACCCTAACACAACCATCTCTAACCCTAACCCAACCATCCGTAACCCTAATCCAACCAGCCCCAACCCTAACCCAACCGCCTCTAACCCTAACCCAACCATCCGTAACCCTAACCCAACCGCCTCTAACCCTAACCCAACCATCCCTAACCCTAACCCAACCGCCTCTAACCCTAACCCAACCATCCCTAACCCTAACCCAACCGCCTCTAACTCTAACCCAACCACCTCTAACCCTAACCCAACCACCTCTAACTCTAACCCAACCATCTGCAGCTGTCCCCCAGGTGACTTTCTTTTCTGGCCTTGTTTTCCTCAGCACCACTCTATTATCCCGCTTGTGTATTGGCCCCAGTCCTTCCTGAGCTCTCAACCCTGCATCAAAGCTAACTCTCATAACTTGCTTTCTTTAGCCAGTCTTTTTGTGACCTTTGAATTTTTTTGTCTTCAGCTTGGACCCAGCTTCTCTTCTTCTTTGCATTCCTATGAGAATTAATTTAATTTAATCTGCACTCTGACCCTCAGAAAGTCTGGCAAAAGGCCAAATCCTACAGAGGCGATATCTCTCCAAGGTTAGTTTGTTTGATCTGCAGAGATGCAGATGTCTGTCTACAAAAACCCTCAAATAGCAGCTGGAAACTGAAGTCAAACATGACTGTCCCCCAGAGTGTCCTCATGCGCTCTGGTGCTTGGTTCCTCAGTTAGAGGGTGGATCATCGGGTGATGAGCAGGGCACTACTGGATAATAGGGGGTGAGATCAGTGCACAGTCCCTCCAGGTGGAGAGGGAGAGACCAGACTGAGCACAAAAGCAGATTCTGTCTGAAATAGCAGCAGCAGATGTGACCCCCCCACCCCCCGACTTTCTGTTTCCAGGATGATACTGTCCAACCAAAAGAATGTTCTGTTTGTGACACCAATGAACAGTCTGGGAGCTGAGTTTCAGCATCAATAACTCAAATCATACCCACTGTTAATCTATACTGGACAGGCCCAAACTGGGAGGAGGTAAAAACAATGACTGCAGATGCTGGAAACCAGATTCTGGATCAGTGGTGCTGGAAGAGCACAGCAGTTCAGGCAGCATCCGATAAGCGCCTGAAGCGTGGAGAGATAAGCTAGAGGAGGGTGGGGGTGGGGAGAAAGTAGCATAGAGTACAATGGGTGAGTGGGGGAGGGGATGAAGGTGATAGGTCAGGGAGGAGAGGGTGGAGTGGATAGGTGGAAAAGAAGACTAGAATGAATCCATTTAATTCAGAAGTGACTTTAATTTTCAAGTTCAAAACAAAACCTTACCCAGACAGTGGACGAGTATATTCAGATAGTAAATTCAGGAAAAAAAATCATTTCAAGTGATATATCTTAATGACAGTTATAATGTAAATTTTAAAACTTATAATACAGAGTTGGTTCAGTCCAAATGTTTGAGGACCATTCAATTATGTGATTACATTTTCTTACCTTTATAGTACAGAGCATGTACCTATAGTTTGCTGTTATTTTCTCACTGGGAGAAAGTGAGGACTGCAGATGCTGGAGATCAGAGTTGACAGTGTGGTGCTGGAAAAGCACAGCCGGTCAGGCAGCATCTGAGGAGCAGGAGAATCGAAGTTTCAGGCAAAAGCCCTTCATCAGGAATGAGGGCAGCGGCGGAGCAATTGGGAATAAGGGATAGTGTTTTTACAGCAGGCAGGGGTGGGAGGAGGTGCAGTCCAGGTAGCTGTGGGAGTCATTCCTGATGAAGGGCTTATGCCTGAAATGTCGATATCATAGAACACACCATGGATATCCAATCCCTCTACACCTCCATCCGCCATGACCAGGGCCTCCAAGCCCACCGTTTTTTCCTCTCCAGACGTTCCCAACAGTACCCTTCCACCGACACTCTCATTCGTTTGGCTGAACTGGTCCTCACCCTTAACAATTTCTCCTTTGAATCCTCCCACTTCCTCCAGACCAAAAGGGTAGCCATGGG
>NC_057733.1:55672196-55674336 GCF_004010195.1 Chiloscyllium plagiosum | reverse complement strand
AGCATCTGCAGTCATTGTTTTTACCTCGTTGATTTTAACCCTACTGCGAATCCTCTTGCAAGGATGCCTGCCTTGAAGAAGTTTTCCTCTTCTCTCTACAAGAATCTCAGGGAGTCTCTCTCTCATTGCAACTCCCAGGTCACACCCCCACCCTCCTCTAGCTTATCTCTCCATGCTTCAGGCTCTCTGCCTTTATTCCTGATGAAGGGCTTTTGCCCGAAACGTCGATTTTGCCTGTCCTCGGATGCTGCCTGAATTGCTGTGCTCTTCCAGCACCACTGATCCAGAATTTGAAACAGAAACGTCTACAGCACAGTCAAAATCCCGTCAGTTTATTAAGCCAACACCAGTCAAAACCAACCACTTAACTATTCTCATTCCGTTTCCCAGCACTGCCTCACAGCCTTGTATGGCCACTGCAGTCCTTGTGCTATATGTAGACCCACAATGCCCTTAGGGAGGGAATTCCATGACTTTGACTCAGCAATAGTGAAGGAACGGTGATATATTTCAAAGTCAGGATGGTGAGTGGCTCAGTGGGGAACTTCTGTGATGTTCCCCTGGATCTGCTGCCCTTGCTGTTCCTCCTTGGAGCAAGTGGTTGTGCGTTTGGAAGGTGGTGATTGAGGACCATTGGTGAATTTCTGCAGTGCATCTTGTAGATAGTACACACTGCTGCCACTGAGCGTCGGTGGTGGAGGGAGGGGATGTTTGTGGATGTGGTGCCAAACAAATGGGCTGCTTTGTCCTGGATGGTGTCAAGCTTCTTGAGTGTTGTTGGAGCTGCCCCCATCCAGGGCAAGTGGGGAATATTCCCTCACACTCCTGACTTGTGCCTTGTAGATGGTGGACAGGGTTTGGGGAGTCATGAGGTGAGTTACTTGCTGCAGGATTCCCAGCCTCTGACCTGGTCTTGTAGCCATTGTGTTAATATGGTGAGTCCAGTTCAGTTTCTGGTCAATGGTAACCCCCAGGATGTTGACAGTGGGGGATTCAGTGATGGTAACACCATTGAATGTCAAGGGGTGATGGGTAAATTGTCTCTTTTTGGTGATGGTCATTGCCTGGCATTTGTGTGGCATGAATGTTACTTAGCACTTGTCAGCCCGCACCTGGATATTGTCCAGATCTTGTTGCATTTGAACACAGACTACCTCAGTATCTGAGGAGTTGCGAATGGTGCTGAACATTGTGCAATCATCAGCCAACATCCCTAATTCTGACCTTATGACAGAGGGAAGGTCATTGATGAAGCAGCTGAAGGTGGTTGGGCCTGGGACATTATCCTGAGGAACTCCTGCAGAGATGTCCTGGAGCTGAGATGACTGACCTCCAACAACCACAACCATCTTCCTTTGTGTCAGGTATGACTCTAACCAGTGGAGAGTTTGTCCCAATACCGATTGATTCCAGTTTTGCCAGGGCTCCTTGATGCCACACTTGGATGAATATAGACTTAATTGACCTTTACTTTTGTGCATAATTAAATTTGAAACTGGAAAAACAGACTGTTAAACTTTGCCTAACTTAATTTTGAACACACCTCCACATAATTTGTATGAAGTTTGTTTCCAACTTCTTTACAATAGTTATTGAATACATTCTGAGAGACCATCTAACATATGTAAATTTTCAGTTTTGATTTCTAACTTAGAGTGTGTTAAGATTTTGGATTGATCTTTAATACAAACCACTTTATAAAACTCGACCTTATTTTAAAGTGTGGTCATACATGGCCCTGTCCTCTTTTGGCAAATGGAGTCTGTCCACCATTTTGTGTCATTCTCTGATTAAACAGAGGGTATGGTGCATTCTTCATGGAATCATCTCAACCAATCACATCAACCTGCCAACCTATCAGCAGCCTTTTCTCATGTAATATAAATTGCTGCTTCCTTTGAAGTTTTGGGATTCTTGCAGATATCCTGAAGTTTGGGATTCTTGCAGATATCCTGATGTGTGTGAGACAAAAAGTCTGAGCATGCAGCTCTTTCCATAGAATCCACGAACATTTACAGCACAGAGATGAGGCCACTCTGTCCATCACACTTGCAGCATCTGGAAAGCAAGCTTTTCCACCTCTGATCATCCTCCCCATTCCCAGCTCCCTGGAGGTTCTGGGACCCCGGGGGCAGATCCA
>NC_057733.1:55657438-55671696 GCF_004010195.1 Chiloscyllium plagiosum | reverse complement strand
TGAAGGGATAGAAGGCCAATCATTGTGATCATTCTTGGGAATCACATGTTGGAGAAGAAAACATCTTGTTTTGTATCATTGTGATCATTCTTGGGAATCACATGTTGGAGAAGAAAACATACTTGTTTTGTTCAAAGAATCTTAATGAGCCAAATGAAATTTTCAGATAACCTGATGATTTCTTGACCATCTGCCCTTAAACCAGTTTTTTTAATCCATGTAAAGCAGAGCAGGTAATGGGAACACATCAAAGAGACATGGGTCAATACTGGGTGGTACTGGGAAAATACTGCAAGGGAGTTGGGTGAGGAGGTCTTGACAGGAAGGTATTGGGGTGGGGTGGGAGAGTAGTGCCAACTGATTTGACCAGAGCTCACATACCTTGGATCCTGATGGCAGACTGCCCCAGATGATCTACTCCCATTAATCGATTCCAGGTGAGGAGCCTGGAACTTTGGCCATTTTACAAATGTTGCAAGTGTTTCCTGTATTTGCAAATAAAAAACATCAACAAACTAAAGTAACATAGTAACATGTGACACCGTGCCGCCACCGTGGGTGGCACGGTGGCTCAGTGGTTAGCACTGCTGCCTCACAGCGCCAGAGACCCGGGTTCTATTCCCGCCTCAGGCGACTGACTGTGTGGAGTTTGCACGTTCTCCCCGTGTTGCGTGGGTTTCCTCCGGGTGCTCCGGTTTCCTCCCACAGTCCAAAGATGTGCAGGTCAGGTGAATTGGCCATGCTAAATTGCCCGTAGTGTTAGGTAAGGGGTAAATGTAGGGGTATGGGTGGGTTGCGCTTCGGCGGGTCGGTGTGGACTTGTTGGGCCGAAGGGCCTGTTTCCACACTGTAAGTAATCTAAAAAAAAAGGAGTAGGCCATTCAGCCCCTCAAGCCCCGTTCAGTAAGGTCATGGCTGATCTTTGGCCTAACTCCAAATGTCTGCCTTGGGCCCATATCCCTGGCTCAATAAACATCATTGTGATCATTCTTGGGAATCACATGTTGGAGAAGAAAACATACTTGTTTTGTTCAAAGAATCTTAATGAGCCAAATGAAATTTTCAGATAACCTGATGAAGAAGGGCCTGTGCCCGAAACGTCGAATCTCCTGTTCCCTGGATGCTGCCTGACCTGCTGTGCTGTTCCAGCAATAAAGTTTCAACTTTGATCTCCAGCATCTGCAGACCTCACTTTCTCCTCAATAAACATCTGTCTATCTCAGATTTAAATTTAACAATTGAATTAGCATTGACTGCCATTTGAGGAAGACAGTTCCAGACGTCCAATACTGTTTGTGTGACAAATGGTTTCTAACATCCCTCCTGAATGGCCTGGGGCCCTAATTCTTAGACTATGCCCCCGGTTCTAGAACCTTTAACCAGTGGAAATAATTTATCTTTACCTACCCAGTCTTTCCCTGTTAATATCCTGAAAACTTTGATTAGTTCACTCCTTAATCTGCTAAATTCCAGAGAATGAAGGTCTAATTTGTTTAATCTCTCCTCATAAACTAACCCCTGAAGCCCAGGTATCACCTTTGTAAACCTGCGTTGAAACCCCCATCCTGGGCCAAATCAACCTTCCTACGTTGCAATGCCCAGATCTGCTGACATTACAGGTTGGATAATTTGCGTTTTGTTATAATGTGATTGATGAATTGGGGACAGTGTTTCTATAGCATGAACATTTAAAGTGTGTATTGGTTTTAATGCGATTTGAGCCCCATTAGTTTAAATGGTGCTGCTATTACATGATTTTCTTATAACACAGGATTGCACAAGAACAGAACTATCGTGTTACAGCAGAACTGACTGTACTCTCAGTGGGGTCTAACTTGGATTCTGTATAACTACAGCAAAAAAGAAAAACCCTGCATCTCTATACTCCAGTCCTTTAGATATGAAGGTCAGCATTCCATTCGCCTTCTTGACTATTTTCCGCATCTGCTCATGGCATTTAAAAGAACTATGGATCTGATCCTTCAAATCTCATTGGACATCCATTGTATTTAACCTTTTGCCATCTAAAAAAAACCTGATTGATCCTTTTTCAGCCTCAAATGGATAACCTCATACTTGCTTATATTAAAATCTGCCTTCCACAGCTTTGGAGAAAGTGAGGACTGCAGATGCAGGAGATCAGAGCTGAAAAATGTGTTGCTGGAAAAGCGCAGCAGGTCAGGCAGCATCCAAGGAGCAGGGGAATTGACGTTTCGGGCATAAACCCCTCTTCAACTTCGCCCATTCACCTAATCTATCAATATCCTGTTGTTACCATATGCTATTGTCAACACGGTTTACAATGCTGCCCAGTTTTGTCGTCAGCACATTTGAATATTTGACTTTTTAAGCCTTTTCCAAGTCATTAATGAATTTGTGAATAACTGAAGCCTCAGCACAGATCCCTGTGCGACTTCACTAGTCAAGTTCTGCAAATTTGATAATTAATCCATTATTCCAACACTCTGGTCCCTCTCACTCAACCAATTTCCTAACCATGTCAGTAATTAGTCCTTAATTCCATTTGCTTTCACTTTAGTGAACAGTCTCTTATGTGAGACTGCCTTCTGGAAGTCCACATAAATAACATTCATCAACTTATCTCTATCCACTACCTTTGTCACCTCTTCAAAAAACTCTATGAGGTTTGTCAGGCCTGACCTATCCTTCATGAATCCATGCAGGCTTTCCCTGATTAGCTGACATTTTCGAGGTGATCAGTTACCTTTCCTGATTATAGACTCCAACAATTCTCCCATCACAGATGTTAGGCTAACTGGTCTGTAATTCCCTGGTTTCCCTCAGTCACCCTTCTTAAAGAACAGAGTGACATGAGCAAATTTCCAATCCAAAAGTACAACTCCTGAATCCAGGGAACTCGGAAAGATTATGGTTAGGTTAATAGCAATGTTCACTCCTGCCTTGTTTAACACTCTTGGATGGAAACCATCAGGTCCTGGGGATTTGTCACTCTTCAGTTCCATTACTTCCCCATTTTTATGATTCGCTGAAGCTAATTTTATTTAGACCCTGTCCCCGAAACTCTGTTAATTTCTTTGAAACTTCTGGCATGTGACCCTCCATTTCTGCGGTGTATACTGAAGTGAAATAATTGGTCAGCATGCCTGCTACTTCCCCATGGTCAGTGACAATATACCCACTCTCAGCCTTCAGTGGGCCATTAGTACTCTTAACATGCTGCTCTCCCTTTGTATAACTATAAAACCTCTTCTTATTATCTTTTATGGCCCTTGCAAGTTTCCTTTCACAATCCTTTCTGGGTCTTTATATTTGTTCCATTCTGTGGGATCTATACTGTTCCTTTATGTTTTTGTAGGCCCTTCATTTTAATTTAATGCTGGTCTTTACCTTCTTAGATGTCCTTGGCCTAGTTTTTAGTGAGATGGTACCTTTCCTTCTCATGGGTACAAACTGTTTCTGAATCACATTAAATATTTCTTTGGACATCCTCCAATGCTTCCCAGTTGTTTTACCCATGAGCAGAGCTTCTCAGTTTCCTGTGGACAGTGCCAACCTTATCCCATTAAAGTCTACCTTTCTTAAATACAACATTGTAGGATCTGATCTTCACTTGTCAGTTATAAATGCTCCATGAAATTCAATGTTATCACCACTATTTGACAAATGCTCACAAAAAACTATGTCACTGATTAAATCAGGCTCACTAATCATTTCTAGATCTAATATTGCTTGTCCCATTGTCATATCCCAGACATATTATTGGAGGAAACTATCCTGGACACACTCTAGGAATTCACAGTCTTTCTGGTTAGTATTGATTAGATTTAGATTCCCCACAGTATGGAATCTAAGAATGACTAGCTGTTTTCACTAGAGAAAAGAAGGTTTAGGGGTGACTTGATTGAGGTGTACAAGATGATTAGGGGGTTAGATAGGGTTGACAGTGTGAACCTATTCCCGCGTATGGAGTTGGGTATTACAAGGGGGCATAGCTTTAAATTAAGGGGGGGTAGATATAGGACTGATGTTAGGGGTAGGTTCTTCATAGCTTTAAATTAAGGGGGGGTAGATATAGGACTGAAGTTGGGGTAGGTTCTTCACTCAGCGAGTCGTAAGTTCATGGAATGCCCTGCCAGTAGCAGTGTGGGACTCTCCCTCTTTATGGGCATTTAAGCGGGCATTGGATAGGTATATGGAGGATAGTGGGTTAGTATAGGTTAGGTGGGCTTGGATCGGCGCAACATCGAGGGCCAAAGGGCCTGTACTGCGCTTTATTCTTCTATGTTCTGCCATTTGCTTCGATCATGGCTGATCTCATCTCGGTCTCAACTTCACTTTCCTGCTCGCTCCCCATAACCCTTGAACCCATTGCTAATTAAACATCTGTGTGTCTCCTCCTTAAATTTATTCCCAGCAGCCACCACACTCTGGGGTAGTGAATTCCACAGATTTACTAATAAATTTTCCTCCTCTCTATTTTAAACATGATGCCCCTAAAGCTATAACCTCTCATTCTAGATTGCCTCCCATGGGGAAACATCTTGTCTACATCTACTTGTCATTCTCCTTTAGTATCTCAGAGACCTCAATTAGATCTTCTGTCATTCTTCTAAACCCCACAGAGTATGGGCCTAAATTGTTCAATCTCTCTTCATAAGACAAATCCTTCATCTCTGGAATTAATCAAGTGAACATCTTGGGAAAGTTCAACCAAGAAGTAATGAGTTGTAGCAAAGACACTTTTTCTGAAGACGGGAGTGAGAATAGGGGATGCCAACATGTCATAGTGTCATTACAGCATAGATGAGGTGATTCAGCCCGTTGGGTCCATACTGGCTCCCTGAAGAGCAGGTCATGGAGCACCTGAGGAGCAGGAGAATCGACGTTTCAGACAAACGCCCTTCATCAGGAATGAGGCTGTGAGCCGAGGGGGTGGAGGGATAAATGGGAGGGGGAGCGGGGCTGGGGGAATGTTAGCTGAGAGTGCGATAGGTAAGTGGAGGTGAGGATAATGGTGATAGGTCAGAGAGGAGGGTGGAGTGGATTGGTGGGAAGGAAGATGGACAGGGCCATTCTGGAGCAAGGTTTGGAAACATTCCTGTCCACAAACAGTGATAGAAATGTAGAATCGAGGAGCACGGCCATTTAGCCCTTCGAGCCTGCTCAGCCATTGAACATGATCACGGCTGATCCTTTCTGGAATAGAATCCCTACAGTGGGAAAACAGGCCATTTGGTCCAACAAGTCCACTCCAACCCTCCGAAGAGTATCCCGCTCATTTTCACCCCTCTACCCTATCCCTGTATCCCTGTAACTCCCATGGCCAATCCACCCAAACCTGCACATCCCTGAACACTATGGGCAATTTAACATGGCCAATCCACCTGAACCTACACAACTTCCCGCCTCAGGCGACTGACCGTGTTTGCATGTTCTCCCTGTGTCTGCGTGGGTTTCCTCTGGATGCTCCGGTTTCCTCCCACAGTCCAAAGATGTGCAGGTCAGGTGAATTGGCCATGCTAAGTTGTCCGTAGTGTTAGGTAAGGGGTAGATGTAGGGGTATGGGTGGGTTGCACTTCGGCGGGGCGGTGTGGACTTGTTGGGCCAAAGGGCCTGTTTCCACACTGTAAGTAATCTAATCTAATCTAATCTAATCTAAACTTTGGACTGTAGGAGGAAACCGGAGTACCCGGAGGAAACCCACGCAGACACGGGGAGAATGAGCAAACTCCACACAGACAGTTGCCCACGGCTGGAATCGAACCTGGATCCCTAGTGCTGTAAGGCAGCAGTGCTAATCACTGAGCCACCGTGCAATCCCATTAGTACTTGTCTACCTCCCCCATTCTATGTTAAGGTTAAAATTCCCCATTAATATTACTCTGCCTTTGCTACATAGTTGCCCGATTTCAGCATTTATACAATCTAGCACTTCTGAGCTGTGACCAGCTGCTCTATATGGTCTGTATATTACACCTGTTATGGCTTTAACTCCTTTCCAGTTCCTCAGTTCCACCCACGAGGTCTCCACTCAGTGCTTTCCCCTCATTATATCCTCTATCATTATGGAAGTGATTCTGTTTCTAATCAGTAATGCAATGGCCCGTTGTTGTTTTCTCTATACCTCCTGTAAACCTTTTAATCTGATATGTTTCATTCCCTTCTAATCTGATATGTTTCTTTCCTGAAGAAGGGCTTATGCCCGAAACGTCGATTCTCCTGTTCCCTGGATGCTGCCTGACCTGCTGCGCTTTTCCAGCAACACATTTCCAGCTCTGATCTCCAGCATCTGCAGACCTCACTTTCTCCTCAATGTTTCATTCCCAGCCATATCTCTGAAATGGCTACTGTATCATAGTTTCCAATTTAAATAAATTTAAATCACAGGGACAGTTTTGTGACTGGATTGTTCGGCTCCTGTGGTGAGGGTGATAAAGTTTTAAATTGTACAGGATCCTGACTGGGTTTCTAATATCATGTTTAAAGATGCTTTAAAGATAAAGGTCATCAGAATAGACACCAAACTCAGAAGGTTAACTCTGCATTCTTCCCACAGTCGCTGGCAGACCTGCTGAGTTTCTCTTTAGCTCAGTCCTGTCTACATCTGTTTGCAGCCTTCCTGTGACCTCCTCACAACTTACAAAGCAAATTTGAAATGTATTATCAGCAAAAGTAGGTTCATTACTCGCTGTCTCTTTGTGCACAGATTATAAATAGCTGAGACCCAGAACTGATCCTTGCAGCCTGGAGGGATATCAAAGAGCTCACAAACAGCAAAGAATTTGAGATACACACAATTCATCAATTTAAGCACATATATAGAAGGAAGACTGTTCAAAAACAGGTATTCCCTGGGCCAGTAGTACAAGGTTAGATCTATTTCCAGGCAATAAGGCTTCGTCCTGGGATTTAGCCAATGGTAGTTGTCTGAAAGGCAGATTGTATTAAATGACCAAAATTCTTCCAGGTAATCGAACATACCGAACAATCTTCTTTCAGTGTCTGTACACACCCAGAGTTATCATTCTGAACACAACAGCCAGAGTTCCTCTCCTGTTCTCTCTGCTTCTCAATAAGTTTCGAGATGGACCGATCCTTCCGTAAACAGGGAGAAAACTTTGCTCCAAGGTGAATGAGAGCAACCTGCAAAAACAGTGTTTACATTTAAACTGTATCTCATAATAACCCGGATCAGCATCGTGTCATATCATTACACACTCACCGAGCTTGGTCCGATCCAAAAGTTCTCCTGCTGCACGTGTTGCACACTCTCAAATACCCCTTTATTCCTCAACACCTGAAGAAATTGAATTAATGGAATTAACCTTTGATGCTATTACTTTTTCTGTTTGTCACCACCCTATACTCTGAATTTATATTGACTGCAGCCCCACGTGGTAGAGTAGAAATTAAAATTTAAGTGAGAGTGTATAACAGTCAATTCCCATGAGACAACCTGAAATCACTGTCAAGAATTATTTCACCAGCTTTTCTCCAAAGAAACAGCTCAGAATCTTAACATAGCTCACAGTTCCATATCTCCAAACACAAGGTAGATCCAATATTTTTAAATAGGTAATTAATTAATGGTGAAGGAAAGAATAAAAAATAAAAAGCAGTGTGCAATTCAGCACCAATTGTGGGTAAAACCTGTTCCTCAATTGAAGAAATGAAGGTTCAGGTGGAGGGACAGGTAATGTTGAGGAAGTGGGGAGCCTGAAGAAGGATTGGACAGGCTAGGAGACTGGGCAAGGAAGTGGTAGATGGAATACAATGTGGGAAAGTGAGAGGTTATGCACTTTGGTAGGAAGAATAGAGGCATAGACTATTTCCTAAGTGGGGAAAGGCTTTGGAAATCTGAAACACAAAGGAATTTTGTTCAAAATTGTCTTAAGATGAACATGCGAGTTCAGTTTGCGGTTAGGAAGGCAAATGCAATGTTAGCATTCATTTCAAGAGGACTAGAATACAAGAGCAGGGATGTACTAGTGAGGCTGTATAATATATTCATAAATTCACACAGCTCAGAACATGCCCTTTAACCCATCATGGCTACACCAATATGATTACCACTAGAGGATGCTAATCCCACTTCCTGCACTTGTCTCATATCCCCTTGTGATATAATATCTCAAGTGCTCAATCAAATATTTTTTGAAGATTGTAAGGTTCCCAGTTCCCACCACCTTCCCAGGCAATGCATTCCATATTCCACCATCCTCTGAGTAAAAAGACTTTTTCCAAAATCCCCTCTTAAGTCTCCTACCCCTTACCCTAAAACTATGTCCCCTCATGACTGGCCGCTCAACTAATGGGAAAAGCTGCTCTCTATTCACCCTATCCCTACATACAAGATGATCAGAGGATTAGATAGGGTAGATAGTGAATGTCTTTTTCCAAGGATGATGACATCAGCTTGTACAAGGGGGCATAACTACAAATTGAGAAGTGATAGATTTAAGACAAATGTCAGAGGCAGGTTCTTTACGCAGAGAGTGGTAAGGGCGTGGAATACCCTACCTGCTAATGGAGTCAACTCAGCCACATTAGGGAGTTTTAAACAATCCTTAGATAAGCACATGGATGATGTTGGGGTAGTGTAGGGGGACAAGCTGAGAATAGTTCACAGGTCGGAGCAATATCAAGGGCCTAAGGGCCTGTTCTGTGCTGTATTGTTCTATGTTCTATGTTCCCCTCATAATCTTATACACTGCCCTCTCACAAACTTCTCTGCTCTAAAGAAAACAATCCAAACCTACCCAGTCTCTCCTGAAAGCAATTTCTCCATCCCAGACAACACCCTGGTGAACCTCCTCTGTAACCCCTCTACTGCTGTCACATCCTTCCTGTAGTGAGGTGACCAGAACTGTGCACAGTCCTGCAGCTGAGGCCTGACCAGTGCTCTGTACAACTCCAACCTTACTGCCTTGCTCTTATACTCAAAGCCACTACTGATGAAAAACACTATCCTTTATGCCTTTTTAACTATCCTATTCACTTGTTCTGCTGACTTCAGGGATCTGTGAATGACTAATTAATTAATAATAATTACCCCTCAGGTCATAATTGCCACTCAGGTGGATAGAGCTTGTAAGAAGGCCTATGGTGTATTAGCGTTCATTAGCAGAGGGATTGAATTAAAGAGTCGTGAAGTGATGTTGCAGCTGTACAGGACTTTGGTTAGGCCACATTTGGAGTACTGTGTGCAGTTCTGGTCGCCTCACTTTAGGAAAGATGTGGAAGCTTTGGAGAGGGTGCAGAGAAGATTTACCAGGATGTTGCCTGGAATGGAGAATAGGTTGTACGAGGCAGAGAGTGGTGGGGGCATGGAATGCGCTGCCTGTGGGAGTGGCAGAGTCAGAATCATTGGTGACCTTTAAGCGGCAATTGGATAGGTACATGGATGGGTGCTTAAGCTAGGACAGATGTTCAGCACAACATCGTGGGCCGAAGGGCCTGTTCTGTGCTGTATTGTTCTATGTTCTATGTTCTACCCCATGAACCCTCTATAACCTGGTGTTGTGTGATTTTTAACCTTATCCCTGATTAAACCAAGCCCTTCCAAGTGGGTTTTGATTCGTTCCTTCAGAATTTTCTCCCACTGATGTGAGTCTCACTGACCTGTAACTTCCTGGTTAATCTCTACCATCCCCCCCTTCTTGAAAAGTGGAATCACATTAGCCACTCTCCAGTCTTGGGGCAACTGCCCTCCTGGGCAGAAAATTTGTGCCAGTATAATGCTCTGATCAGACCACATTTGGAATATTGTGAACAATTTTGGACCCCAAATCTCAGGAAGGACAGTCCAGAGGGAGTTTACAAGAATGATCCCAGGGATAAAGGACTTGTCACATGAGGAGTGGTTGAGGATTCTGGGTCTGTATGCAGTAGAGTTTAGAAGGATGAGGGGACTCTGACTGAAACTTACAGAATACTGAGAAGCCTGGATAATGAATGTGGAGATGTTTCCACCAGTAGGAGAGACTCGGACCCAAGGGCACAGCCTCAGAGCGAAGGAATGACCCTTTAGAACCTGAGAATGAAGAGGAATTTCTTCAACCAGAGGGAGGTGAATCTCTGGGACTCATTGCTATAGAGGGCTGTGGAGGCCAAGTCATTGTGTGTATTCAACACAGAGATAGATAGATTCTTGATTACTAAGGGGATCAAGGGTTATGGGGAGAGGGCAGAGGAATAGGATTGAGAAACACGTCAGCCACGATCAAATGTTGGAGCAGACTCAATGAGTTGAATGGCCTAATTCTGCTCCTATATCTTATTGTCATTCCTGATCTCAAGGACAAATTCCAAGAGTAGGAACGACAGGAAACCTTAGTGAGAGAATTTCTTCATTAATAATCATCATTTATAGCCTCACCTTATCAAATTGACAATCAGTTGCTTCCAGAAGAGGAGGAGATGATGTGGGACCAGTGCATGTGATACGATGAGGAGGAAAATAAGGTGGGGTAAGGGTAGGATGTGCAATAAGACAAGAGGATGTAAAGGAAAGGAGTATTAGATATTCCAGGTAAAAACAAGGACTGCAGATGCTGGAAACCAGAGTCTAGATTAGAGTGGTGCTGGAAAAGCACAGCAGGTCAGGCAGCATCCGAGGAGCAGGAAAATCGACGTTTCGGGCAAACGCCTCTATTCCTGATGAAGGACTTTTGCCCGAAACGTCAATTTTCCTGCTCCTCAGATGTTGCCTGACCTGCTGTGCTTTTCCAGCACCACTCTCATCTAGACCCCACTATTATATATTCCAGCTAACCAGCTGGTGAGGTAAGAAACCACAGCCAGTCTTTACATAGATTTTATGAATAGAGTGAAACATTACAGGTATAGATCTCCTTACACCACTCTGTATGTGTGGCCAGAAGTGTGATGGTGAGGCAGGAGGGAAGGTATAGAGTCATATAACATGGAAACAAACCCTTCAGTCTAACACATCCATACCAACCAAGTTTCCTAAACTAACCTAGTCCCACTTGCCTGTGTTTGGCCCATATCCCTCGAAGGAGAAAGTGAGGTCTGCAGATGCTGGAGATCAGTGCAGGAAATGTGTTGCTGGAAAAGCGTAGCAGGTCAGGCAGCATCCAGGGAACAGGAGAATCGACGTTTCGGGCATAAGCCCTTCTTCAGGAATGAGGAAAGTTCCTGAAGAAGGGCTTATGCCCGAAACGTCGATTCTCCTGTTCCCTGGATGCTGCCTGACCTGCTGCGCTTTTCCAGCAACACATTTCCAGCCCATATCCCTCGAAACCTTTCCTAGACATGTACCAGTCCAAATGTCTTTTAAATATTGTAATTGTATCAGAATCTACCACTTCCTCTGACAGTTCATTCCACATACAAACTACCTCTATGTGTAAAAGTTAAAATGTCCCTTTTTATGCTTTCCCCTCTCACCTTACAAATATGCCCCCATTTCAAACTCTGCACCCTAGGGAAAAAAACTGTTGCCCTACATGACCCTCCGATTTTATAAACCTTTATAAGGTCATTTCTCAACCTCCTACGCTCCAGTGAAAAAAGTCCCAGCCTCCAGCCTCTCTCTCTCACTCAAACACAGATTTGTACACAGATCTTTGAAAGTTGCCACCCAGGTAAATAGTGCGGTGAAGAAGGCATATGGCGTACTGGTTTTTATTGGTAGAGGAATTGAGTTCCGGAGTACTGAGGTCATGTTGCAGTTGTATAAGACTCTGGTGCGGCCGCATCTGGAATATTGTGTGCAGTTTTGGTCACCATACTATAGGAAGGATGTGGAGGCACTGGAACGGGTGCAGAGGAGGTTTACCAGGATGTTGCCTGGTATGGTAGGAAGATCGTATGAGGAAAGGCTGAGGCACTTGGGGCTGTTTTCATTGGAGAAAAGAAGGTTTAGGGGTGACTTGATAGAGGTGTACAAGATGATTAGGGGTTTAGATAGGGTCGACAGTGAGAATCTTTTTCCTCGTATGGAGTCAGCTATTACAAGGGGGCATAGCTTTAAATTAAGGGGGGGTAGGTATAGGACAGATGTTAGGGGTAGGTTCTTTACTCAGCGAGTCGTGAGTTCATGGAATGCCCTGCCAATAGCAGTGGTGGACTCTCCCTCATTATGGACATTTAAGCGGGCATTGGATAGGCATATGGAGGATAGTGGGCTAGTGTAGGTTAGGTGGGCTTGGATCGGCGCAACATCGAGGGCCGAAGGGCATGTACTGCGTTGTATTCTTCTATGTTCAAACCCTCCAGTTCTGGCAAAATGCTGGTAACTTTTTTCTGAATAATTCAATAATACCCTTCCAAAAGCAGGGTGACAAGAGCTGTACACGGTACTGCAGAAGAGGCCTCACCAACATCCTATACAACCTTAACATGATGTCCAAATTCCTAAACTCAATGGTCTGAGCAATGAAGGCAAGCATGCTAAACACCTTCTTAACCACCTTGTTCACCAGTGATGCAAGTTTCAAAGAATTATGTATCTGAACCCCTAGATCTTTATATTTGATAATAGCCAGAGACTTTTCCCCAGGGCAGGATGGACTGACACGAGGAGTCATAGTTTTAAGATATTAGGAGGAAGATATAGAGGGGACGTCAGATAGATTCCTTACGCAGAGAGTTGTGAATACATGGAATGCATTGCCAGCGGTGGTGGTGGAAGCAGAGTCATTAGGGACACTTAAGCGACTGCTGGACATGCACATGATAGCAGTGAACTGAGGGGTGCGTAGGTTAGGTTATTTTACTTTAGATTAGGAATGATCCTCAGCACAACATCATGGGCCGAAGGGCCTGTTCTGTGCTGTACTTTTCAATGTTCTTTGTTTTATGTTCTCGTCGATTCCCTTCAGCTCACAGTTTAATTCTTCCATTCTAATCCATCCTCCAATTCACTTGACCCACAGTGAAACCAACATTTACCTGCACTTCTGAACCATAAGACCATAAGACATAGGAGTGAATGTTAGGCCATTCGGCCCATTGAGTCCACTCTGCCATTCAATCATGGCTGATGGGCATTTCAACACCACTGACTCGCACTCTCCCCATGTCCCTTAATTCCTTGCGAGATTAAGAATTTATCAATCTTGGCATTGAAGACATTTAACGTCCCGGCCTCCATTGCGCTCCATGACAGTGTATTCCACAGGCCTACCACTCTCTGGCTGAAGAAATGTCTCCTCATTTCCGTTCTGAATTGACCCCCTCTAATTCTAAGGCTGTGCTCATGTGTCCTATTATCCCCACCTGACGAAAACAAATTCCTAGCATCCATCCTTTTTAAGCCATGTATTATCTTGTAAGTTTCCATTCGATCTCCCCTCAATCTTCTAAACACTAATGAATACAATTCCAGGATCCTCAGTCGTTCATCGTATATTGGGCCTGCCATTCCAGGGATCCTCTGTGTGAATCTCCACTGGACATGTTCCAGTGCCAGTATGTCCTTCCTGAGGGGTGGGGACACAGTATTCTAAATGGGGCCTAACTAGAGCTTTATAAACTCTCAGTAGCACATTGCGGCTTTTACATTCCAACCCTCTTAAACCACGTCCAACCAGCTTTCTGTAAACCTCCTGGTATCATGTTTCATTGACAATTCCTGTCTGACTTCACATTTGGTCACTTTTAGAGTAAGGCAGAAACTGGCACGTGCCTTAAATGTTCCTCCATTTATTTACTCCGTGCCCTACCATGGACTAAGTTTCCAGGCTTCATGTCATGCAGTAAAGCAATCTGAAGGTTGGGATGATTTGGAGATGCCGAGTTGGATTGGGGTGGACAAAGTTAAAAATCACACAACAACCACCCGATGAAGGAGCAGCGCTCTGAAAGCTAGTGCTTCCAATTAAACCTGTTGGACTATAACCTGGTGTTGTGTGATTTGTAACTTTGAAGGTTGGGAGATTGTAATACAAACCCCACCATGAGCCTGAAGCTGTATACGTTGGAGATCACTTACGAGCTGTGTTTTCATATGCTGTGCAAACCCGACTGGAGCAATCCCATAAAGTCCAATTGCCAGCAAGCTGATCAAAATGTGAACACATGTGATCCAGTAAGTGAAATAAGGCCTGTAGAAAGAAGCAACTCTTAAACAGGAAGCTAGACAGAGATACATACCCACACCCCCTCACACACATCCTCACACACTCCCTCAAACACGCCCCCCCAAACCCCCTCACACACACCCTCACACACTCCCTCACATGCTCCCTCCCAAACCCCCCTCACACACCCTCACACACACCCTCACACACACCCTCACACACTCCCTC
>NC_057733.1:55648390-55656745 GCF_004010195.1 Chiloscyllium plagiosum | reverse complement strand
ACTCTCTCTCTCTGTCACACCCACTGACACACACACCTACTCTCTCACGCACACCCCCTTCTCACTCTCTCACATTCTCTCTCTCCTCACATACATAGCCTTTGTCTATCTCTCTCTCTCTCACCTGCCCCTCCCCTTCTCCCACACATGTGGAAGGTTGAGGTGTAATGAGGTAAGCCCAATATGGGGCCGCTAGTGAGGGCGGGCTTGAGGCATTCAAAGGCTGAACCCACAGTTGAAGTCCATACCCATCACTCCGGGGTCAAAGGGCCAGACACGTTCTGTCTGGGATGCTAAAGGTCAGCATAACCGGGGATCCACTGGCATCAGTAACCCATCATTCCTAAAAAGTCTGTTTTGGTGGTGGGTTTGGGAATCTTGAGGATGGCTTCAATGTGCTGATGGGACAGCAGAGGCTTATTTCCATCTTATACATGGCCAAGGTAGGTGACCGTGGTTTGACAGAGATGTAACTTTTCTTCAGCTACTCTCTGTACTGTGGTGGCCAACAATAGCAGGAAGATGAGGCTGTCAGCTTCAGAGGGAAGGCAGTCAGAAAAGGCAAGGAGGAGATCGTCTACATATTGGAGAAGGACAGAGCCACAGGTAAAACGGATATTACTGGGATCCTCCTTCAGGGCATGTGAAAAGATGGAGTTACTCTCAGGACAGCCCTGGGAAAGCTGAGGGCAGATGTATTGCTTGCCTTGCTAGATGAATCTGAAATGGTTTTGAGTGTCCCTGATGATTCAGAATAGAATAGAAAGGCCCACACAGGTCCACGAGTGCATGGTATTTCAGATCAGCTGGAATGCAACGAAGAATCATGGCTGGGTTTGGGATCACTGGGAAAGCAGGGATTCCCAGCCTGAAGGGCCCCCACCAGGTGTCTGCACTGGCTTTCTTCATGGGCAGGATGGGTGTATGACATGGACTGACTGTGGGAACAATAATACCTTGTTCAATAAAATCAGCACTAACAGGACCAATCCCTTCTTCCTTTTCCAGCTGAGTGGGTAATGGGACTTCTGAGGCCATGGTTTAACAGGATCAACTTTAACCTTAAAAGGTTCACCCACAAACAAGTGGGAACCCAGGCAAGGATATCAGAAAAGACACAGGGTCAGGGACCTGGTGAGAGGACATGATGTTCAAATCTGGCAGTCAGTAGGTATTTTCCGGTGGGCACAAATGTCAACGGCAGTGATTGTTCAGTGAGTATATCCACTGCACCATCAGAGGGCTGTGTCTGTCTGAGACTCCAATCCAGGAATCAAAGGGCCCAGGTGCTTTGACTCAAACCCAGGTGTGATGTTGAGAGTACGGTGAGGCGGTAATGAAACAGGCTGGTTGTACAGCATCTGGGCTTTAGGAGACTGTGAGACACTGAAAGCAACACTTTACTTTTTCTCACACACGCACTTGCATTTGGGGGGTCAGCACAGTGGCTCAGTGGTTAGCACTGCTGCCTCACAGCGCCAGAGACTCAGGTTCAATCCCAGCCTCAGGCAACTGTCTGTGTGGAGTTTGCACATTCTCCCTGTGTCTACGTGGGTGTGCTCCAGTTTCCTCTCACAATCCAAAGATGTGCGGGTCAGGTGAATTGGCCATGTTAAATTGCCCACAGTGTATTAGTCAGAGGGAAATGGGTCTGGATGGGTTACTCTTCGGAGGGTTAGTGTGGACTGGTTGGATCAAATGGCCTGTTTCCACACTGTAGGGAATCTAATCTAATACACACAGCAGAGCATCCCCAGACACATTCTCTCTCTCTCTCTCTCTCTTACACACACACCCACACACACACCCACAGACACACACCCACCTACACACACTCACACAGAGGGAGAAATCGGGAGCATGAAAGGTAGTCAAAGAGAGAGAGAGAGAGACAGAGAGAGTGAGAATGAGAGAGACATGGGGAGAGGTAGAGTGAGAGATCAGAGAATGCCCCACCTGTGACTCCTCATGTCCTGCAGTTTGGTTTGGATGCTGTAGCTTAGGGCTCGGCGATATCTACGATTCAGCCACCGCCCAACCACCCCAAGGCCGTACTTACGAGTTTTCTTATCAAATGCAAAGTGCTTGACTTGCGACACAATGCGTTTACCTCTTCTATGCTCTGCTTCACCTTTCAACACCTGTGTCCTGGATTCTCTGGTGAGAGCACAACAGTATTAGAGAAGAAAAAACTGCCTTTATAAGGATTATAGCACTGATTACCACTTGTATTATGAAAAGGAGACCAGAAAAAGGGGAACTACCAGCAAAGAAATGTACACACACACACACCCCCACTCTCCACAAACCCACAACTCTACACACACACACCCCACCCACACAGCATCATACATAAACACACAACCCACAGCACAGCTCCACACCGCTCCACACATACACACATCCTACAGCTCCACACATAATCACATATAACTGCACACACACACAGACACAACCACACAGCTGGTACAATTACAACATTTTAAGGCATCTGGATGGGTATATGAACAGGAAAGGTAAGGAGGGATATGGGCCACGTGCTGGCAAATGGGACTAAATTAGGTGGGGATATCTGGTCGGCATGGACAGGTTGGACCGAAGGGTCTATTTCCATGCTGTACATCTCTATGACTCTACGTTTAACTGAATTGAAAGGTCATGTTATCTGTCATAGTGGGATTTGAACTCATGTTCTCAGAATGTTTACCTGAAGGCTCTGGATTACTAGTCTAGTTAAATCAACACTACACCTCAACCTCCTCTTGACTAACAGCATTATAGAACATAGAACACAGAACACTACAGCATAGTACAGGCCCTTTGGCCCTCGATGTTGTGCCGACCTGTGAAGCCAATCTAAAGCCTACCTAACCTACACTATTCTATTTACATCCACATGTCTATCCAATGACCATTTAAATGCCCTTAAAGTTGGCAAATCAACAACTGTTGCAGGCAATTCATTCCACACCCCCCACTACTCTCTGAGTAAAGAAACTATTGTCTACTCTACATTTACCCCTGACTAACACACCTAACCTACACATCCCTGAACACTATGGGCAGTTTAGCATGGCCAATTCACCTAACCATCTTTTGGATTGTGGGAGGAAACCGGAACATCCAGAGGAAACCCACACAGACACATGGAGAATGTGCAAACTCCACACAGACAGTCGCCCGAGGCAAAACAAAAACTACCTCAGCCATCTGTCCTATATCTATCACCCCTCAGTTTAAAGCTATGTCCCCTTATGCTAGCCATCACCATCCAAGGAAAAAGGGTCTCAATGCTCACCCTATCTAATTCTCTGATTATATTGTATGTCTCAATTAAGTCGCCTCTCAACTTCCTTCTCTCTAATGAAAACAGTCTCAAGTCCCTCAGCCTTTCCTCATAAGACGTTCCCTCCATACCAGGCAACATCCTGGTAAATCTCCTCTGAACCCTTTCCAGAGCTTCCACATCCTTCTTATGATGTGGTGACCAGAACTGTACGCAATACTCCAAGTGCAGCCAGAGTTTTGTACAGCTGCAGCATGATCTCATGGCTCCGAAACACAATCCCTCTACCAATAAAAGCTAACATACTGTATGCCTTCTTAACAACCATATCAACCTGGGTGGCAACTTTCAGTGAGCTTATATATCTGGACACAGAGATCTCTGTGCTCATCCAGACTGCCAAGAATCTTACCATTAGCCCAGGACCTTTTATTTCTGCAGCTCCTTCCAAAGTGAATCACCTCACACTTTTCCACATTAAACTCCATTTGCCACGTCTCAGCCCAGTTCTGCAGCTTATCTATGCCCCTCTGTAACTCGCAACATTCTTCAGCACTATCCACAGCTCCACTGACCTTAGTGTCATCTGCAAGTTTACTAACCTGTCCTCCTACACCCACAACCAGGTTATTTATAAAAATGACAAACAGCAGTGGACCCAAAACAGATCCTTGTGGGACACCACGAGTAACTGAACTCCAGGATGAACATTTCCCATCAACCACCACCCTCTGTCTTCTTTCAACTAGTCAATGTCTGATCCAAACCGCTAAATCACCCTCAATCCCATACCTCAGTATTTTATGCAGTAGCCCACTGTGGGGAACCTTATCAAGTGCCTTACCGAAATCCACATACACATCAACCACATTACCCTCATCTACCTGTTTGGTCACCTTCTCAAAAGAACTCTATGAGGTTTATGAGGCATGACCTACCCTTCACAAAATGGATTACAGTGATTCAAGAAGGCAGCTCACCAACTCTTTCCCAATTGCACCAAAGGAATGATGCTGAACATTGCTCAGTATCAGCAAATATCCCCACTTCTGACCTTACGGTGGAGGGAAGGTCATTGATGAAGCAGCTGAAGATGGTTGGGCCTAGGATACTATCCTGAAGGACTTCTGCAGAGATGTCCTGGAGCTGAGATGACTGACCTCCAACAACCACAACCATCTTCCTTTGTGCTCGGTGTGCCTCGAACCAGTGGAGAGTTTGCCCCCTGATACCCATTGATTCCAGTTTTGCCAGGGCTCCTTGATGCCTTACTCGGTCAAATGCAGCCCTGATGTCAAGAGCTGTCCCTCTCCCCACCCCTCTGGAATTCAGCTCCTTTGTCCAAGTTTGACCCAAGGCTGTAATGAGGTCAGGAGCTGAGTGACCCTGGGGGGAACCCAAACTGGGTGTTACTCAGCAGGTTATAGCTGAGCAGGTGCTGCTTGATAGCCCTGTTGATGAGCCCTTCATCACTTTACTGATGATGGAGAGTAGACTGATGGGGTGGGAACTGGCCAGGTTGGATTTGTCCTGCTTTTTGTGTCCAGGACATACCTGGGCAATTTTCCCCATTGTCGGGTCGATGCCATTGTTGTAACTGTACTGGAAGAGCTTGGCGAGGGGAGCGGCACGTTCTGGAGCACACGTTTTCAGGACTATTGCTGGAATGTTTTCAGGGCCCATTGCCTTTGCAGTATCCAGTTGTTGTGAAACTTGAAAGGGTGTCCAGAACTAGAGGGCATAGGTTTAGGGTGAGAGGGGAAAGATATAAAAGAGACCTAAGGGGCAACGTTTTCACGCAGAGGGTGGTGCGTGTATGGAATGAGCTGCCAGAGGAAGTGGTGGAGGCTGGTACAATTACAACATTTAAAAGGCATCTGGATGGGTATGTGAATAGGAAGGGTTTGGAGGGATATGGGCCGGGTGCTGGCAGGTGGGATTAGAGTGGGTTGGGATATCTGGTTGGCATGGACGGGTTGGACCGAAGGGTCTGTTTCCGTGCTGTACATCTCTCTGACTCTATGAGTCATTGAGGATGGGGATATTTGTGGAGCTTCCTCCTCCAGTGAGGGGTTTACTTGTCCATATTGTTCCCTCTGAAGGTGCACAGCTGATCAGTCTGTGCTTGCACTAACTTCCCGTTCTAGAAGATATTACAAAACAAACAAGAGGGAATGTAACTGGTCCATCAGCATTCAGCACGACAAAGCCTCCATCTACATCCTGTTGATTGTGAGATCATTCCGATGCCACTTGCTGTTTGGCACATTGTAGTCTTGTTTTGTAGCTTCCACAAGTTAGCTTTTTCTGTATGTCTTCTGGTTTAATCCTTCAGCGCCTGACATGCCCTCCTGCACTCTCCATTGAGTCTGGCTTGATGGTAGTGCTTGAGTGAGGGATATGCCAGGCCATGAGGTTACAGATTGTGCTGGAGTTGTTGATAGCTCACAGCACCTCATGATATCCAGTCCTGAGTTGCTGGACCAAGGAATTTTCCCGGAGACACAGTATGAGGTAAATTTCCAAGAGAAATATTTCATATGGCCCATCTTGGCAATCAAATTCAGGAAAATGGCAAAACACCAAACAACACCAGGAACTCTGGTTTCATCATGATGATCAAATCAGATTGGATTCGGTAAAGGGCTTGTACTGTAAAGGTCTGGATGTTAAATAAATGTCTTCCTAATCTGACAGCTGCTTCCCAGTGTTCAGATTGTAAATGTCTTCATTAGGAAACTGGAGCCAAAATCCAGCCTAGGGTGAAACAAGGCTGTGTCCTTGTCAGTGGCTGTTCACCTCATCAAAGATTGACTGTCATCTGGTGTGAATATTAAACAGCACCTTGATAGAAAACTCTAACCTCAAGCACCTCCATGCTGAAATGATCCTGATCCAGAGACAGACACAGAGTGTCAGTGTGTGGTATGTGGGTGAGTGCAGTGTGTCAATGCTACTCAACACCCGGTTTGTAAAACTCTCTCCATCTCTTCAGTCCTGCAGACATGAAGCTTGGCTTGTCCTTGAATGTTGCCAAAACAAAATTCATTTTTCACCCCTAGAACTAATCAGCTAAATATTCCCCCCTGCCCCAAGATTCTGGAACGCTTTAAGCACCAGCAACCTCTCTCTGAAAAGACCGACAATGATGAGGAGATCTAATCCTGGATCAGTTAGACGTGCTCAGCCTTCGACAAACTTCCACAGTGTGTGTCTGACAACAAAGACAACTGGGTGACTGCTCAAAGGGAGAAAGAACAGTCAGTGCAGGGATCCCCTGTGGTCGTTCCCCTGAAAAACAAGTATACCGTTTTGGATACTGTTGGGGGGAACGACTTACCAGCAGTATGCAATGAGGTGCAGGTCTCTGTCACAGAGTCTGTGCCTGTTACACAGAAGGGAAGGAGGGAAAGGAGGAGAGGGTTAGTCATTGGGGACTCGATAGTTAGAGGCTCAGATAGACGTTTTTGGGAATGAACAAGACTCGTGGTTGGTGTGTTGCCTCCCAGGTGCCAGGGTCCGTGATGTCTCGGATTGTATCTTTGGGGTCCTGAAGGGAGAGGGTGACCAGCCCCAAGTCATTGTCCATGTAGATACCAACAACATGGGTAGAAAGAGGGATAGGGATGTAAGGCAGGATTTCAGGGAGCTAGGGTGGAAGCTGAGAGCTAGAACAAACACAGGGTTGTTATCTCTGGTTTGTTACCATGTGATAGCGAGGCAAGGAATAGGGAGAGATATCAGCTGAACACGTGGCTGCAAGGATGGTGCAGGAGGGAGGGTTTCAGGTACTTGGATAATTGGGGCTCATTCTGGGGAAGGTGGGACTTGTACAAACAGGATGGTCTTCACTGAACCAGACAGGTACTAATATCCTACATGGAAAATTTGTTAATGCTATTCAACTATGTATAAACTAGCTCAGCAGGGATTAGAACCTGAGGTGTAGTTCCAGTGCACAGGAGGATGAGAGTAGGGAGGGCATGGACAGGATTTCATGGTCACTGGAATGTGATGGCAGACAGCGAAGTGGTTTGAAGTGTGTCTACTTCAATGCCAGGAGTATCCGGAATAAAGTGGGTGAACTTGCAGCATGGATAGGTACCAGGGACTTCAATGTTGTGGCCATTTCGGAGACATGGATAGAGCAGGGTGAGGAATGGATTCCAGGGTTTAGATCTTTAATTAAGAACAGGGAAGGATGAGGGAGAACCCAAAGGCATTTTACTCATACGTGAGGAATAAGAGAACGATTAGGGAGAAGGTAGGGCCGGTCAGGGATAGTGGAGGGAACCTGTGCATGGAGTCTGAGCAGATAGGGGAAGCCGTAACTGAGTTTTTTGCTTCAGTTTTCACTAAGGAAAGGGACCTTGTTGTAAATGAGAACTTTGAGGAGCTGGGATATGAGCTTGAACAGATCAAGATTGATGAAGTTGATGTACTGGAAATTTTAGCAAACATTAAGATTGATAAGTCCCCAGGGCCAGACCAGATTTATCCTCGGCCACTCTGGGAAGCGAGAAAGGAGGTTGCTAAGCCGCTGGTAAAGATCTTTGCTCCCTCACTCTCCACAGGAGTCGCACCAGAGGATTGGAAGGAGGTGAATGTTGTTCCTCTTTACAAGAAGGGGAATAGGGAAATCCCTGGCAATTACAGAATAGTCAGTCTTTAGTCTGTGGTCAGCAAAGTTTTGGAAAGAATTCTGAGGGGTAGGATTTATGACTATTTGGCAAAGCATAGTGTGATTAAAGACAGTCAGCATGGCTTTGTGAGGGGTGGGTCATGCCTCACAATTCTAATTGAGTTCTTTGAGGAGGTGACAAGACAGGTCGACAAAGGTTGAGCAGTGGATGTGGTGTATATGGACTTCAGCAAGGCATTTGATAAGGTTCCCCATGGTAGACTCATTCATAAAGTCAGAAAGTATGGGATACAGGGAGATTTGGCTATCTGGATTCAGAATTGGCTGGCTGACAGAAGGCAGAGAGTGGTTATAGATGGAAAGTATTCTGTCTGGAGGTCAGTGGTGAGTGGGGTCCCGCAGGGCTCTGTTCTTGGGCCTCTGCTCT
>NC_057733.1:55641263-55647929 GCF_004010195.1 Chiloscyllium plagiosum | reverse complement strand
AGAGTCAATAGCCAGAGACTTTTCCCCAGGGCAGGATTGACTGGTACGAGGGGTCATAGTTTTAAGATATTAGGAGAAAGGTATAGAAGGGACATCAGAGGAAGGTTCTTTATACAGAGAGTTGTGAATGCATGGAATGCGTTGCCAGTGGTGTTGGTGAAAGCAGAGTCATTAGGGACATTTAAGTGACTGCTGGACATGCACATGGATAGCAGTGAGTTGAGGGGTGTGTAGGTTAAGTTATTTTATTTTACATTAGGATTAACACTCGGCACAACATCGTGGGCCGAAGGGCCTGTGCTGTGCTGTACCTTTCTATGTTCTATGTTCTAAGGTGGTAAAAGGGGGTGAGGCGTGGCCTTGTTAGTCAAGGATAGTATAACGGTAGCTGAAAGAACTTTTGACAAGGACTCGCCTACTGAGGTAGTGTGGGCTGAGGTTAGAAACAGGAGAGGAGAGGTCACACTGCTTGGGGTTTTTTATAGGCCTCCGCAGAGTTCCAGGGAGGTGGAAGAGAGGATTAGCAAAATTATTCTGGATAGGAGTGAAAAGAACAGGGTGGTCATTATGAGGATCTTTAACTTCCCCAACATTGACTGGAAATGCTATAACTCTAGTACGTCGGATGGATCAGTTTTTGTCCAATGTGTGCAGGAGGGTTTCCTGACACAGTATGTCGAAGGGCAGACAAGAGGGGAGGCCACATTGGATCTGGTGCTTGGTAATGAACCAGGCCAGGTGTTTGATTTAGTTGTAGGTGAGCACTTTGGAGAGAGAGTCCATAATTCAGTTATGTTTAGTTTAGCGATGGAAAGAGATAGGTACATGCTGCAGGTCAAGAGTTATCGATGGGGCAAGGGCAATTATAATGCGATCAGGAAAGAATTAGGATGCATAGAATGGGGGTTGCAAAGTGCAGGGGATGAGGACAATGGAAATGTGGAGCTGGTTTAAGGAACAGATGTTGCATGACCTCGGTGGGTATGTCCATGTCAGGCAGGGAGGAAGTGATAAGGTAAGGCACCTGTGGTTTACTACAGAAATTGCATCTCTTGTTAAGCGGAAGAAGGAGGCTTATGTCTTGATGAGACACGATGGTTCAGATGAGGCGATGGAGAATTACAGATCAGCTGGGAAGGGTTTACAGAGAGAGTTAAGAAGAGCAAAGAGAGGATATGCACAGTCTTTAGCAGATAGAGTAAAGGAGAACCCTAAAGCTTTCTATAGCTATATGAGGAATAAAAGGATGATTAGGGTGGGAATAGAGTCAGAGAATTCCTGATGAAGAGCTTTTGCCCGAAACATCGATTTTCCTATTCCTCGGATGCTGCCTCACCTGCTGTGCATTTCCAGCACCACTCTAATCTAGACTCTGATTTCCATCATCTGCAGTTTTGCCAAGGAATAGGGACAGTCAAAGACAGAAGTGGGAAGTTGTGTATGGACCCTGTGGAGATCGGAGAGGTACTAAACGAATATTTCTTATCGGTTTTCACTCAGGAAAAGGGATATTGTAGAGGAAAAAAATGAGGTACAAGATATTAGACTAGAAAGGATCGAGGTTAGTAAGGAAGAGGTGTTATCAATTCTACAAGGAGTGAAAGTAGACAAGTCCCCTGGGCCGGATGGGATTTATCCGAGGATTCTCCAGGAAGCTAGGGAGGAGATAGCAGAGCTTTTGGCTTTGATATTTGTGTCTTCATTGTCTACAGGTTTAGTACCAGAGGACTGGAGGATTGCAAATGCTGTGCCCTTGTTCAAGAAGGGCTGTAGAGATGACCCAAGTAATTACCCAAGTAATTCCTGAAGAAGGGCTTATGCCCGAAACGTCGATTCTCCTGCTCCTTTGATGCTGCCTGACCTGCTGCGCTTTTCCAGCAACACATTTTTAAGCTCTGATCCCCAGCATCTGCAGTCCTCACTTTCTCAAAGTAATTACACACCAGTGAGCCTTACGTCTGTTGTAGGAAAGGTTTTGGAAAGGATTATAAGAGATAGGATTTATAAATATCTAGCAAGCAACAATTTTATTGCAGATAGTCAACATGGTTTCATTAAGGGCAGCTCATGTTCACAAACCTCTGAGTTTTTTGAGAAGGTGACCAAGCATGTAGATGAGGGTGGGGCAGTTGATGTGGTGCACATGGACTTCAGTAAAGCCTTTGATAAGGTTCCACATGGTAGGCTGTTGGAGAAAATGCAGAGGTATCGGATTGAGGGTGATTTAGCAGTTTGGATTAGAAACTGGCTTTCTGAAAGAAGGCAGTGAGTGGTGGTTGATGGAAAATATTCAGCCTGGAGTCCAGTTACTAGTGGTGTGCCACAAGGATCTGTTTTGGGACCACTGGATCTTGGAGTCATGTACATAGATCCCTGAAAGTTGCCACCCAGGTGGATAGTGCTGTTAAGAAGGCATACGGTGTGTTAGCTTTTATTCGTAGAGGGATTGAGTTCCGGAGCTGCAATATCATGCTGCAACTATACAAAACGCTGGAATATTGTGTACAGTTCTGGTCGCCTCATTATAGGAAGGATGTGGAAGCATTGGAAAAGATGCAGAGGAGATTTACCTGGATGTTGCCTGGTCTGGAGGGAAGGTCTTATGAGGAAAGGCTGAGAGACTTGGGTCTGTTCTCATTGGAAAGAAGAAGGCTAAGGGGGGATTTGATAGAGACATACAAGATGATCAGAGGATTAGATAAGGTAGTCAGTGAAAGTTTTTTTCCGAGGATGATGACGTCAGCTTGTACAAGGGAGAATAACCACAAATTGAGGGGTGATAGATTTAAGACAGATGTCAGAGGCAGGTTCTTTACGCAGAGAGTGGTAAGGGCGTGGAATGCCCTACCTGCTAATGTAGTCAACTCAGCCACATTAGGGAGATTTAAACAACCCTTAGATAAGCACATGGATGAGGATGGGATAGTGTAGAGGGATGGGCTTAAAATAGTACACAGGTCAACACAACATTGAGGACTGAAGGGCCTGTTCTCCGCTGTATTGTTCTGTGTTGTATGTTCCAAGACCTCACCAGCTAACCAAACTCGAGCAGACAATGCAGTTGTCATCATCTCACTGCTGTATTGCAGAGGGACCTGAGCTGTGTATCGGAGACAAATAAAAGCATTGGAGAAATTCCGACAGCAATGCCTTCACCACAACTTCCAGGTCAAATGTGAGAACCATCAAACAAAGGCTAGCATCCTCCCCAAGTATTCGGGCAAATCTCCAACAAAACCCAGTCACAATGAAGTGGTTACTGGGTGTGGATGGTCAACGTGGCTCTGTTCACCAGATCAAGTGAGTTATTTTCCCAGGGATGGACTAGTGCAGGACCCTTCTCAAACATGACTGGGATGAACACAATACCACCGACAGAGAGCACTGACAACTTCCGGAGCCCACTCCTTTATGTCACATCCTGCCTGTGTGTGGCTCAAAGTCTGCAACTAGTTCACTAACTACCTCAAGACCCAGAGCATGGCAGCATCCAGAAAGAGGTCAGCCACAATGATGATGGGATGTAAAGGGAAGCATCGCCCACACATCCAGTCCTCCCAGGACAGGGACAGCACAGATTAGATACGGAGTAAAGCTTCCTCTACTATGTCCCCATCAAACACTCCTCAACACGGACAGCACAGGGTTAGATATAGAGGTGTAGTTTGGAATCCTGAACATTGGAGATTGTCAGATGCCAGTCACAAACCTTCAGGTGGAGGCCATCCTCATTATAGGATTAGGATTAGATTCCTTACAGTGTGGAAACAGGCCCCTCAGTCCAACAAGTCCACACCAACTTCCGAAGAGTAACCCACCCAGACCCAACTCGCTCTGACTAATGCACCTAACACTATGTCCACCTGACCTGCACATCTTTGGACTGTGGGAGGAACCAGAGCACCTGGAGGAAGCCCATGCAGACACGGGGAGAATGTGCAAACTCCACACAGACAGTCGCCCCGAGGCTGGAATTGAACCCAGGTCTCTGGTGCTGTGAGGGAGCAGTGCTAACCACTGAGCCACCGTGCCGCCCTTATAGTTTGGATTTGATTGCATATGAAGTTCTGCAATAGGATTGGCTATTCCAAGGTCATTCAAAACCCCAATACTGGATCAACTCATAAAACAGGAAATCAATAAATCTGGGAATTGATGGATTTAGAGTAGGAACGGTAGCAGGATTTATATAAAAACCCAACTGATTTGTCTGGCCTGCTCTCAGCACTAACTGTGGCTGACTGCTCCTGAAATCTTCATGCATTCAGTTTGTCTGGCTAATGTCATCACAAAGTTGTTCAGTGCAACAACAGACCACTCCACAGTACAACTTGTACTTCAACAAAGCTCTTTACATACAATGGTGATTGTAGCCTCTCCACAAGGTGGACGTCCCTCATTGGCCAGGAGTCTGACAGCGGTGGAGATTCAAACACATCATCAGGCATTGAGTAACTTTCATCAGGAGCATCGATCTGTGAAGAGTGACAGGAACACACTGTGTTACCAGTTTCACATCTCAATCAGTTCCCCTTCACCAATACACAAATAGGTCAGGAATATTCTTGCCTTACTAAAAAACGAGGAGTCCAGACCTTCTGGACCATCGATGACATCTTCAACAAAGTTGCTAGGATATACAAAGCTTCCTCTGGTTCGTCTGTGCGGAGAAGGTCTCAGAAGAGGACGACCCTGGGTTAGGAATCAGCCACACGTTAAACTATTCCTCAAACTCTCATCTCTTCAGCTTATCCCAATTTTCATCATTCGTGGTTTTATTTGGCTGGGCCCAAATTCTGGAATTCCCCCCCTACACCTTCCAAACTTTCTCTTTAAGAGACTCCTAAAACTTGTATGTCTTCTGCAAGGTTTTGGTGATTTTAATCCCCATAGCTCCCAACTTCTCTTGATATCATAACAAACACAATAACCTGAATATATGATTGGTTGTAGAGACAGAGAGCCTAATCCACCACTCTAGCCAGTGCACACATAGTCCCTCTGGATCTCAGCTTCCCTCCCTACTCCACGGTGAGCATGCCTTCAGTCCTCGCTGCCTCCCACAGTGTTCTCACCGTTATCACAGATGATGCTGCTCGCAGACTCATTCGAACGACTGACTCCCGTTTCCTGCGAATCATTCCCATGTATCCTGACTGGGAGTTTCGAAATGAACCAAGAGATTTGAGAGGAGAGTCTGCTGGATGGGGAATGCCAGCCTGATCCACCGTGTCTGTATAACGCAGCACATGGCCCTGTGCAAAAGGATCAATGATGTGAGAATAAAGAGAACAATGAGAAGCTTACCTTGCTGCTGATATTCCCATCAATTACCCCTACTCCACCCCTAGGCCACACTCCCTGCAATCACCTCTGTAACACTACCATCTGTGTTCACTGGCACACTTACACACAATTAACATACTTCAGATCCACTCATACACCCTACAGAGCCATAAGATTAACCCCATTCAATTCTGAACTCACCTCCCTCATTTGTCACCTACCCAAACACCCATCCAGCCACCATCACACCTACACACACCCAACCTCTGACCCTTCAGATTCACACACTCGGAGCACACTGCTCCTGAAAATCCCCAACCCATTTATCACCCAATGGGAGGGACGTTAAACAAAGTTAAGGTATAACAGGATTTTCACTGTAAGTGAGTGAATTCACACACTTTTAACCTGGCAATGTCAGAGCGTGAAAGGGGACTGATTTTCAAAACTTGGTACAGATATAACACATTGGAGGCAGGCTGCAAGAGGACCATGGGACAGCAGGGGGCAAAAACAGAAACTGTTGGTGAAACTCAGCATGTCTGGCAACGTCTATGGAAAGAAAGCAGAGTCAACGTTTTCAAGTCTGGTAATTCCTCATCAGAACTGGAGGCAGGAGGCAGCTTTGTAGATAACCCATTCTCAATAATGAGGGAGGGAGCCTAGGAAGCGTTTCGAGGGATGTGGGTCAAGTGCTGGCAAATGGGACGAGATTGGGTTGGGATATCTGGTCGGCATGGATGAGTTGGACCGAAGGGTCTGTTTCCATGCTGTACATCTCTATGACTCTATCAATACAAAAGATAAGGCTTGGAAGCTTGTGCAACAATCTGCAGCCAGATGTGCTGAGTGAATAATCCATCACAGCCCCCTCCAATGGTCCCCAGTATCACAGATGCCAGTCTTTAGCTAATACCATTCACTCCACGTGATATCCAGAAACGGTTGGAGGCACTGAATACCGTAAAGGCAATGGACCCTAACAACATTCCGGCAATAATACTAAAGACTTGTGCTAGGAGAAAGTGAGGACTGCAGATGCTGGAGATCAGAGTCGAAGAGTGTGGTGCTGGAAAAGCACAACCCGTCAGGCAGCATTCGAGGAGCAGGATCAACGTTTCGGGCAAAAGCCCTTCATCAGGAAGGGAGCTTGTTGGCCAAGGGGGTGGAGAGGGAGGGATGGGCTGGGGTGAAGGTAGCTGAGAGTGTGAGAGGTGGATGCAGATGGAGGTAATGGTGATAGGTTGGAAAGGAGGGTGGAACGGATAGGTGGGAAGGAAGATGGACAGGTAGGAGAGGTCAAGAAGATGGTTTGTCCACTTTGAGTGTGAGCAGCAGCTAAGGTAAGACAGTTTGTTTTAAAATTACTTACCGGTAGCG
>NC_057733.1:55638124-55641219 GCF_004010195.1 Chiloscyllium plagiosum | reverse complement strand
CTGTCTGTGTTTACAGGGTAACGCGGTCATTGAGGAGGTGTCTGCATCGACAGAAGGAGAGCTGGAAACTGAAGGTAAATACCCCTCACCCTGCCCCCCTTCATCAATGGAATAAAACATTACCCCCTCCCTCACAGCCCCCTGTCCCCAACTCCTCTCCAACCCCATCCCCAGGTGTGTAAGATTGAGGGGCATGTACAGGGTGAGGAGAGCACAGCTGTTGCCCTCAGTTGAAGGGTCAGTAACAAGGGGGTATAATTTGAAAGTGAAAGGCCGGAGTTTAGAGGGAATTTGAGGAACAACCCTCCCATCCCAAGGCTGGTGGGGGTCTGGAATGCACTGCCTGGGAGCGGAGTTGAGCAGGAAAACCTCACAACCTTTAAAAAGCATTGGGTGAGAAGTTGAAAAATCAAACAGTCAAGGTTATGGGCCCAGTGCCAGAACGTGGGACAAATGCAGACTGAGTGTATTCTTGGTGGAACAGACACGATGGGTCAAACGGCCTCTTATGTGCTGTGTGACTGATTGATTGTTGCTTGTAAGGAGGGTTCATGATCTTGTTGTGCCCCTGTTATAGGATGGTGGGTAGCAGCTGTAACACCTCGAGTGTGTGAGAATAACAACGAGCAGCCCAGGCCGATGCGTTTGGATAATGAGCCCTGTCCAGAGGATGCTGTTCCTGGTGAGTGAGACTCTGCTCTATAAATCCCACTCAGAGAAACGTCACCTCAACAACACGTGAGCCCAGTCTGTTCACGTGGGACACTCACCACTTCCAGCTTCCTTTTGAAAAGATATTTTCCTAGCTCAGGAATAAGATCAAATTATTCAAGTGGTAGTGTTCCTTCACCTGGCTCAGGAGACCCGGGTGCAAGTCCCACCTGCTCCAGACATGTATAATAATGTCTGAACCTGAGAGTGAGCGATTGGCCTCTGATCAGGAATTGTTCACAGCCAGTTTGATTGGTTTGAAAAAGTGGTGATTGACTGGAAAGGGCAGTTATCTGTCAATCAGCTGCAAGTGTTTGGTTTTTAATTACATTAATTAATGTCAGAGGAAGCTAAGTTAACTTGTGAACTGATGACAGGCTGCACTTCCGAGTGTGGTACTGGAGAAGCACAGAAGGTCAGGCAGCTTCTGAAAAGCAGGAGAATCGACGAAACATCGATTCTCCTGCCCCTGGGATGCGGCCTGACCTGCTGTGCTTCTCCAGCACCACAATTGACTCTAATCTCCAGCATCTGCAGTCCTTACTTTCTCCTTCCTGATGACAACATGGATGTGACAGAGAGGATTTTTCCAAATGCACGGTTAGAAAAGGGCACACGGGCAAAGGACTACAATCCAGACACTGGGAAAGGGTGGAGGAGCAGGGCTGAGAGATCATGAGCAGCAGGCCCATACAGGTAATACTTGCCAGAATTATACCGAAGGTTAGAGACGGAAAATTGTGTTGGAAATATCGTAGTGGGAGAGATGGGTCCTGAATCATTGGCAATGCAACCAGTCCTGGAGAAAGAGAGAGCTGTTCCACTGCATTATGCTACATCTGCACCGCGCCGGGAGCAGTGTCCCGTCAGCACCGCGCTGGGAGCAGTGTCGCGTCAGCACCGCGCCGGGAGCAGTGTCCTGTCTGCACCGCGCTGGGAGCAGTGTCGCGTCAGCACCGCGCTGGGAGCAGTGTCGCGTCAGCACCGCGCTGGGAGCCGTGTTCTGGTGAATTGTGAAAACCTCTCCTGGCAGCAAACACCAAAATACAAGGCTGACTATCGCTTTGTTAAAAACACGTCATGGTCTTTCCAGTCCGTGTCTTTACTGAGCTCCGTGTGTGAGGATCTGTGATTCTGCCTTTGGTGTCAGTTTGTTGCTGGAATAATCGGTGTGGGTGTGGGGCCTGGGGGATGTGGGCTCACCCTGACATTTCTCTCTCTCTGTCTCTCACAGGTACAACTTTGAGTGATGACCCTGTCCACCACCCTCTGGCGCTCACAGATAATACTGACCTGAAGGACTGTGGGGACCCCACTAATGTCTACGGATCCCTGATGGTCTGAATGAAGGATCAACAATGAACTAGACTCCCACCCTGAGTGTGACGCCTCCCAGAGTCGAGCAGTTTGGAGGCCAAAGCACTTTGTAGCTGTAGCAGAGCAATACCTCAAATGTAGCACAGTTATAGCACTGAGATATTACCCCTACCTCCTGTTCATCTCTCCAAGTTCCTGTACCTCTGGCCTGTCACTCACTCTCTCTCCCCATCACTACCTCACTCCCTGTGTCTCTCCCATCACTGTGTGACTCCTTCCCCCTCACCATCTCTCTCACTGCCTTGTTGCATGTTTGATCAGGGCTGCCTTCGTTTCTCTGTCTGTTGTTTGGTGAAGCTGATGTGTGAGGGTTTGAAATCACACATGACCCTCCCCTCTGAGACTGGACGATATTTTACAGTCAGTGTGAATTGTTACAGTTTCGTGTTGGCCCAGATCACTGTCATTCCCAAAATAGAAAGATCACAATTAAAATTTCAGAAAACAATTCAGTGCCTGCTCAGTGACTCTGTTACAGAAACAATCTACTCAGGAAATACCCCAGGCCTGGGGTCAGACGGGGTAAATACCCCAGGCCCCAAGGTCAGACGGGGTAAATACCCCAGGCCCCAAGGTCAGACGGGGTAAATACCCCAGGGCTGAAAATGTGTTGCTAACAATCTACTCAGGAAATACCCCAGGCCTGGGGTCAGACGGGGTAAATACCCCAGGCCCCAAGGTCAGACGGGGTAAATGCCCCAGGGCTGAAAATGTGTTGCTGGAAAAGCGCAGCAGGTCAGGCAGCATCCAGGGAACAGGAGAATCGACGTTTCGGGCATAAGCCCTTCTTCAGGAAATACCCCAGGCCCCAGGGTCAGACTGGATAAATACCCCAAACCAGCAAGGGAATCGCAGTGGGAGTTTGGCGCACCGACCTTTACACCGCTGAGGCCAAACGCCAGCTCGCAGACACCTCCTCCTACTGCCCCCTTGACCATGACCCCACCACCCACCACCAAACCATCATCTCCCAGACCATCCATAACCTCATCACCTCAGGGGACCTC
>NC_057733.1:55626917-55637068 GCF_004010195.1 Chiloscyllium plagiosum | reverse complement strand
AGGTTAGGTGGGCTTGGATTGGCGCAACATCGAGGGCCGAAGGGCCTGTACTGCGCTGTATTCTTCTATGTTCTATGTTCTATGTTCTGAGTTGGAAACTTAGGACTGGGATAAGGTGGGGTCAACCTGGGAACAGATGTGGCAGAGGTGAAGGAATTGGGAATAAGGGATGGTAGGGTGGGGGAAGGTGCAGTTGAGGTAGCTGTGAGAGCTGGTGGGCTTGTAGTAGATGTCCATGGTTAGTTGGTCGCTGGAGATGGTGATGGAGAGGTCCAGGAAGGGGAGAAAGGTGACCGAGATGGTCCAGGTGAATTTGAGGTCGGGGTGGAATGTGTTGGTGAAGTTGATGAACTGTTCAACCTCCTGTGGGAGCATGAGATGATGCTGATACAGTCATCGATGTAGCGGAAGAACAGGTGAGGGGGTGGTGCCAGTGTAGCTGTGGAAGATGGACTGATCCATGTACCCAACAAACAAGCAGGCATAGCTGGGTCCCATGCCAGTGTCCATGGCCTTCCCTTCGGTCTGGAGGAAGTGGGAGGATTGGAAGGAGAAGTTGTTGAGGGTGAGGACCAGTTCCACCAATTGAATGAGTGTGTCAGTGGTAAGGTACTGGTTTGGTCAGTGGGAGAGGAAGAAACGTAGGGCTTGCAGGCCTTTGCCATTGCGGATGGACGTGTATAGGGACTGGATGCCCATGGTGAAGATGAGGCATTGGGGGCTGGAGAAACGAAAGATAATGAAGGAGGTGGAGGGTATGGGTGGTGTCCTGAACGTAGATTGGGAATTCCTGGACTAAGAGGGACAGAACGGTGTCAAGGTACTTGTGCTCCGGAACGTGCTCCTCCCCAAGACAAGATCTTCCAGTACAGTTACAACACTGGGATCTACCCAACAATGTGGAAAAATATCTCCTGTCCACAAAAAGCAGGACATATCCAACCTGGCCAACTACCACCCCATCAGTCTCCTTTTGATCATCAGTAAAGTGATGGAAGGAGTCATCAACAGCGCAATCAAGTTAACAAGGCATAGTGTACAGTTTATCGGTCATGGCATAGATGATAAGAGCAGGGAAATTATGTTGGAGCTGAACAGGACTTTGGTTAGGCCACAGCTGGAGTCTGGTGTGTAGTTCTAGTTCCCACACGAGAGGGATGATGTGATTGCACTGGAGGGGGTTTATTCCCTGGGGTGGAGCATTTCAGCGGTGAAGAGGCGGGATAAGCTCAGGGTGTTTTCTTTGGAGCAGAGAAAGTTGAGAGGTACCTGATAGAGGTGTGGACGATTATGAGTGGCATATACCTGCACAGGGTGAGGAGAGCACAGCTATTGCCCTCAGTTGAAGGGTCAGTAACAAGGGGGTATAATTTGAAAGTGAAAGGCAGGAGTTTAGAGGGAATTTGAGGAACAACCCTCCCATCCCAAGGCTGGTGGGGGTCTGGAATGCACTGCCTGGGAGCGGAGTTGAGCAGGAAAACCTCACAACCTTTAAAAAGCATTGGGTGAGAAGTTGAAAAATCAAACAGTCAAGGTTATGGGCCCAGTGCCAGAACGTGGGATTAGTGTAGACTTCGAGTTATGTATTTATGGCAGTACAGACTTCTGTACTGCGTGATTCTCCGATTGTATGACTCCAAATCAAAACAACTGAACTCTGGAGGTGAGGTGAGAGTGGCAGCCCTTGAAATTGTGCTGTATTTGACCAAGTGAGAGTCTTGCAAAACTGGAATCAATGGGAATCGGGAGAAAATTCTTCACTGGTTAGAGTCAGACCTGGCACAAAGGAAGATGGTTGTTGGAGGTCAGTCATCTCAGCTCCAGGATATCTCTTCAGGAGTTCCTCAGAGTAGTGTCCTAGGCCCAACCATCTTCAGCTGTTTCATCAATGACCTTCCCTCCATCATAAGGTCAGAAGTGGGGATGTTCTCTGATGATTGCACAATGCTCAGCACCATTCATAACGCCTCAGATACTAAAGCAGTCCATGTTCAAACGGAACAAGATCTGGACAATATCCAGACTTGGGCTGATAAGTGGCAAGTAACATTCATGCCTTACAATTCCAGGCTATAAACATCACCAATAAGAGACACTCTAACCACCACTTTGACATTCAGTGGTGGTATCATTGAATTCCCCCACAATGAACATCCTGGGGGTTGTCATTGAGGAGAAACTCAACTGGATTCACCACATAAACACAGTGGCTGCAAGAGCAGGTCAGAGGCCAGGAATACTGGAGCAAGTATCTCACTTCCTGCTTCCCCAAAGCCCTATCCACCATCTACAAGGCACAAGTCAGGAGTGGGATGGAACGCTCCCCACTTGCCCTGGATGGGGACAGCTCCAACAACACTCAAGAAGCTTGACACCGTCCAGGACAACACATCCCGCTTGATTGGCACCACATCCACAAACATCCCCTCCCTGCATCACCGACGCTCAGTAGCAGCAGCAGTGTGTACTATCTACAAGATGCCCTGCAGAAATTCACCCAAGTACCTTAGACAACACTTTCCAAACCCATGACCACTTCCATCTAGAAGGGCAAAAGCAGCAGATACATGGAAACATCACCCCCTACAAGTTCCTCTCTCAGCCACTCACCATCCTGACTTGGAAATCTATTGCCTCTCCTTCAGTGTCACTCGGTCAAAATCCTGGAATTCCCTCCTTAAGGGCATTGTGGGGAGAGGGGGAAGGGGTAGAGAGCAGAAGAGGGGGAGGTGTAGGGAGCGATGTGGAGAGGGGCAGGCATGGTGAGGGAGTGGAGAGGGATATGGAGAGAGAGGAATGGTGAAGGATATGGAGGCGGGAAGGGATAGGGAGGAATGGGGAATGGGGGAGGGATGCAGTAGATATGGGTGGGTGTGGAAGAGGGGAATGCAGAGAGGGAGGGATTCGGAGGGGTGGGAATGATGCAGGGAGATGGGGAGGGATGCAGAGAAAGGGAGGAAGTGACGGGGAAAGTGGAAGGGGGCTGGAGATTGAAGGTAACCAATGGCCCTGCTGCTACCATAACAAGGGAACCAATCAGAAGCAGGTTTGGAAAGAAAGACTGAGTTGTGACTTCACAGGGAAACAGGTAATGCATTGATTGATGAATGTGGTCAGTTCATATCATTAAACTAGAGAGTTTCAATCAGAGCAAATCAGAAGCCTTAATTAGAATTGATTTAATAAAAGATATAATTAACTTTCCAATTAATATACAGCAATCCTGCCTCGCAGCATCAGGGACCCGGGTTCGATTCTTGCTTCGGGTGACTGACTGTGTGGCGTTTGCACATTCTCCCCGTGTATATGTAGGTTTCCTCCGGGTACTCCGGTTTCCTCCCACAGTCCAAAGACATGCTGGTTAGGGCGGATTGGCCGTGCTAAATTACCCCGTAGTGTCTAGAGATGTGTAGTCTATATGAATTAATGCAAGGTTACAGAGATAGGATGGGGAGTGGGTGGGTCTAGGTGGAATGGTCATAGGTCAGTGCAGACTCAATGGGCTGAAAAGCCTCTATCTAGAGTTTAGGGATCCTATGAAAACTGGCAAGGCAGGTGATGTGTTGTAGCTGTAGGATGTGGGGTCTGGAGAACACCTGAGAGATCCACTCCAAACGCATCTGCAACAAAGGGCCTGAGGTTCAGGGAAGTTCACTGCAGAGTTAATGAGCTGGAGGCCAAGGTGCTGACACAGCAGAATTCAATAACCAGAGGAAAACATTACCATGACATCCATTCCAAGAGGCAATCACACACCTTCAGAGAGATTAATCTGAGTTAGTTTGTATTCATTGATCAGAGGCTGTGAGTGAGTGTGAGTGAAGAAGGTTGGAGCACTGAGAAGCTACAAGTCCAAGAGACTCGAATAACTGTTTAAATATTAGTGTGGGAGAAACGGGTTTCAATTCCTGGGTAACTGGCACCAATAGTTGAAGTTGTATTATTGGAACAGTCCTCTCTTGAAGCATGGGAGGAGTAGAGTTTAGTTGAGCCATATAACCCAGACAATGGAGGCTTTAAATAGAATATTTGGGATGATGGATCACATTAGGGAAGGTGTAATAATTTAAAGGAAGAGAACAAAGCAAAAGTACAGGTGGAGACAGAAGGCATACATTTAAGAATGTAAGAACAGATGAAGCCAGAGTTTGCAAAGACAGTAAAAATCAAAACTGAAGGCTTCTGACCTGAATCCACATTTATTAATAAAGGGATGAATTGTCAGCTTAAGTAGAAATAACAGTACAATCTGATAGCCATTACCGAGACATGGCTGCAAGGTGACCAAGGCTTGGACCTAAATATTCAAGGATAATTGACATTCCAGAAAGAAAGAAAGCTATGAAAAGAGTAGGGGGGTCATTAATGATGACATTTGTACCATAGTAAGAGATTACCTTGCTTTTAAATATCAAGATGTAGGATTGATTTTGGCTAGAAATAAGGAATAGAAAAGGTAAGAAGTCATTTGTGGGAGCAGTTTTTAAGTTCCCTAATAGTAACCAGTAACTATTGGGTGGATTATGATCAAGGTTTATAAGCTCCCTAACAGTCACCAGTTACTACAGGGTGGGGCATGCTGGAGATTTATAAGCTCCCTAACAGTAACCAGTAACCAGTAACTACGGGGTGGGGTATGCTGGAAGAAATATGGAGGGTTATGGAAATAGATGATTTTAATTGATTGGGTAAAGCAGGTTGGCAAAGGTAGCCTGGAAGTTGAGTTCATGGAGTATTTTTGAGACTGTTTCTCAGATCAATACATTCTCACACCAATCAAAGAGCAAGTTATTCTGGACATGGTCATGTGCAACAGGACAGAAATAATTAATGACTTCATAGCAAGGGAACCTGGGGACAGCAGTGATTGCAACACAATTGAATTTTGCATCGAGTCTGAGTAAAACTAGAACTTTAGTCTTAAATAAGAGTGTAAGGCCAGAGCTGGTTAAAGTGAGCTGAGTAATTGGGTTAAGGGATTGGACAGTACAAGTACAGAGGAAGGCATTTAATGAGATATTTCAGCTTTGGGAATATATAGGTGGAAAATGTAGGCAAAAAAGAATAAAGTCTATAGATCAAAAACCCAACCCAGACCCCAAGGGAAATGAAATGACTTCCTCCTTTTGGCTTTTGGCAATGACATTACATTGCTGTCAACTGCAGAAATCCTCAGTTTGGTAATAAAGCCTGTTGAATGTAGGTCTTGGCTAGAGTTGGACAGTTTCCACTTTGCAGAGTCTCAGTGTTATCTTGTTTCCATTCACAGAGAGAGGGAAAATGTCTGAACCCCTCGCTGGGTTTTGCAGCTCTGGATCCTTACTGCTGTCTTCTCTCAGTTCTGCATCAAAACTGCTTCTTGAAACAAATCTAAAAGTGTCTCACAAAAGCCACATGTTTTTGTGTAATTAATGAGTGAATATCACACAGTTTCATTCTCCTTGCCTTATGAAAACAACAAATAATTCAATTTTCCAAATATGTAAACTGTGCTCCTGAAAAGGATCTCGTGAGTTTGGAAAACAGAGAATGTGACTCCTATATTCAAGAAAAGAGGGAGAGAGAAAACAGGAAACAATGGGCCTGCAAGTTTAATATCTGTGATAGGGAAAATTCTAGAATCTGTTTTTGAAGTTATAGCAGATGCTTAAACATCAGGCATGGTTTTATGAAAGGAGTCTGGAATATGACTAATTTATAAGCATTCTTGGAGGAAGTAATACGGAATGTAAATAAAGGGAAAGATATCAATGTGGTAAAGTTAGATTTTCAGAAGGCATTTGATAAGATGCTATAACAAAGATTACTACATCAAATACGATCTTGAAGTATAGGAGATAGCTTATTAACATGGATAAAACATTGGTTACCTAACAGGATGTAAAGAAATAATAAATGTGTCGAACAAACGTTGGTACATATGAAGAAGGAAAAAAAGGAGGCCATTCGGCCCTTCCAACCTGCTCTGCCTTTCAACAAGGTCATGACTGATCTGATCTTAATATCAGGTCTACAGTTCTGCATATCCCCAATAATTTTTCAATCCCTTGCTATAAAGAATCTCTGCCTGAAAACTTTTAAAAGATTCTGCATCCAGGGAAGGTTGGGAAGGGAAGGGAATTCCAAAGATACTCAAATCTCTGAGAAAACTAATGGTCACTCATCTTTGCTTTAAATGCACACACCCCCTTATTGTTAAGCAGTAACCTGTAGTTCTAGATTTTCCCACAAGAGGAAATATCCTTTCCACATCCACTCAATCAAGTCCCCTTGGGGCCTTATGTAGTTCAATTCAGTCACCTGCTGACTCTTCTAAACTCCAGAGATACAGGCCAAGCGTGTTAGCCTTTCCTCAGAAGATAATGCACTCATTCCAGGTATTAGTTTAGTAAACCTTCCCTGAATTGCTTCCAACACATTAACATCCTTCTGTAAGTACACTGAGTAGTCCTGTACACAGTCTCACCAATGCCCTGTATACCTGAGGTATAACCTTCCTACTCAAGTCCCCTCACTATAAAACATTACATTCTATTAGCTTTCCTGATTACTTGCTGCATCTGCAGACTAACTTTCAGTGATCATTCACTAGGACCCCAAGATCCCTCTGCATCCCAGAGCTCTGCAGCCTCTCACCATTTAGTAAATATACTTTTTTTATTCGCTGTGCCAAAAATGCAAATTTATCACTTTCCCACATTATTCTCCATTTGCCAGATCTTTTAGTCACTCACTGAACTTATCTGTATAACTTTTGCATGCTCCTCTTCACAACTCATTTTCCCAGCTATCTCACCTTCCCAACTACCTCACTTTCCCACATATCTCGGTGTCATCAGCAAATTTAGCTCAATACCTTCCATAACTTCATCCAGATAACTTATATAAATTGAAACAAGTTAATGCTCCAGCACTGACCTGTTTGGCCCCCGACTCCATCAGCTTTCAGTTTCCACAATAACCTTCAATGTGGCACCTTATCAAAACCCTTTGAGAAATCTAAATACAACACACTCACTGGCTGTCCTTTACCTGTAGCATAAGTTACTTCTCCAAAGAACTCCAATAAATTAGTTAAACATGAACTCTCTTTGACAAAACCATATTGGCTCTGTCTAAATACCTTAAACTTCTCCAAGTGTTCTTTAATAACAGTTTCTAGCGTTTTCCCAATGACAGATGTTGTTAACTTTCTGCCTCCCTCCCTTTTTGAATAAAGGAATCACATTTGCTATTTTCCAAATTACAGAAATGCTCCCTGTGTTAGTGAACTTATCCCACTGACTACTTCACTTATGACCCTAACATCTGGATGCATTGGGATATGGAGAGATGTCAACTCACAGTTCCAACAATTTACTCAGTACCTTCTTCCCTAGGAATTATATTTATTTTTGGTTCCTTTTCTTTCAATTCCTGATTGACAGCTGTTTCTGGGATGTTTCTTGTATTCTCTCTAGTGAAGACTAAGCAAAATATCTGCTTAATTTGTTTACCATCTCTTTATGCTCTGTTATTAATTCCCCACACACAGTCTCTACGGGACTTACACTTACTTTGAAACTTTTCGATTTTTAAAAAATATCTGAAGGACATTTTACTCTCTGTTTTGATATTTTTGGTTAACTTTCTCTTGTACTCTCCATTCTAATTAATCTGTTGCTAATTCTTTGCATTCTTTTAAATTCTGTCTAAACATCTGACCTGTCAATTACCTTTGCAGAATTATATGGTTTTTCTTTAAGTTCGATACTATCCGTGAGTGTTTTATTTAACCACTGATGGCATGTCTGTCTCTTAGGATTCTTATTATTTGTTGGAATGTAACTATTCTGCACTATCTGGGATGTCTCCTTAAGTGTTTGACACTACATCACGATTGACTTGTCCAGACAAGTAACTAATGAAGTGCTACAGGGAGCAGTGGTGGGGCCTGAACCTTTTGCAATCTGCTATATATCAGTAACATAATGAAAGGACCAAAATTGCTCACTTTGCTGATGACACAAAGATAGATATGGGAATAAGTTCTGAATATCATGTAAGGATCTGCAAGAGGATAAAGACAGGTTAAATGGTTGGGCATACATTTGGAGTATAATGTATGAAACTTTCAACTTATCCACTTTGGCAGAAAGAATAGAAAAGTAAGAAATTATTTAAATTGTGAGGTCCAGAAGGATCTGGGTATCCTGGCACATGAATCACATCAAGTTAGTCTGCAGTTGCAGCAAGTGTTGGTATGTATTGTAAGGAGGTTGGAATATATAAGAGAAGTTTAGCCCAATTTGTATTGGGTGTGGGTGAGAGCACATCTTGACCAGGGGGGATGCTGACAGGATGTTTCCCTTGTCGGGGAGATAAGGACTAGGGTTTAGCCCAGTTTAACAACAGGTAATCTCCTTTTGAAAATGGCATTGAGGAGACATTGTTTCAAAAGTCATGAGACTTTAAAAATCTATTCCCCAGTGAGCAGTGTGCAAGGTCATTGAATACTTTTTAACTAGGGTTAGAGAGTTTCTTGACTATCAAGGGAGTTGAAGGACGTCAGGAGGTATGGGATTTGGGGAGGTTGGGGGTGGCGGGAGCAGGGGCAGGATGTGGAGAAGGTTGGATATGGGGCTGGAGCCACAATCAGATCAGCGTGCACTCACCTCACGACACACTGAAGTCCACATGTTATTCTTACCTTAGGCACTTTAGAGGGATCTGGTGAATTCGCTGTGGAGAAAGGATCAGATTCTAGATTGGGAATCCCCATGTTCCTCTGGTACTGTGCTTTCAGCTTCCCATACCTCTGGCTGCAGTGTCTCCAGCTCTTACGTTGCCAATGGTGTTGATCCAAATCACAGTCTGTTCCCAAACCAAACCACTCAGCCGTGCCCCTACAAAACAACAGAATTAATCACAACTAGATCACACCTCCTTACTGTGTAGTGTGCCTGTCTCCATATCTTATGAAAAGCCACGAGGTCACAGTGTTACAACACAGGAATAACAAGGTAAAAACAATGACTGCAGATGCTGGAAACCAGATTCTGGATCAGTGTTGCTGGAAGAGCACAGCAGTTCAGGCAGCATCCGAGAAGCAGCAAGCCAGACCACATCAGGTTTGCTAACACTGCATTCACAACACAGTGAAATTAAAACATTAGATGACATTCAAAGGTACCCAGTTCCTAACGAGACTTTAAGAAGAAGATGTCAAACACCAAGTTTATAATTTAAACAGAAATAAACAATTTATAATTCACATTGTAACTTTAGGAAAGCAAAGCTAAGCAACAAGGTAATCTAATTAATGTCTATGATTTAAATCTAATCTTCTTTGATCATAATTTATAACAGGGAACAGAGAAATGGCAGGGAAGTTTAAATTATTACCTTGTACAGGATTTTACTGAGGAAGCTACAAGAAATCCCCCAGAAGCAGAGATCCAAGTGGCTAGCAAGTGGATCCAAGTGGCTAGCAAGCGTATGGAACTGATAGTTAATGTAATGATAATCACTCCCCAAAATTCAATAGGCTCTGGTAGGCTTCCAGCAGATTGGAAGCTTGCAAATGTCATCCCACTATTTAAGAAAGAAACAAAGGAACAAATAGGGAACACAGTAGCCCAGGTGTTCACAGTATAATTTGCTGCAGCAGTGTTAGCCCCTTCTACCTCACCATGCTTTGATTGCAGCCTCAGGCTACTGTCTGTGTGGAGTTTGCACATTGTCTGCATGGGTGCTCTAGTTTCCTCCCACAGTCCAAAGATGTGCAAGTTAGGTGGATTGGCCATGGGAAATGTAGGATAGAGCAGGGGATGGGTCTAGGTGGAATGCTCTTCAAAGTTTTGGTGTGGACTGAATGATTTGCTTCCATACAGTAGGAATTTATATTTCTATGATAAATCAATAATGGACATAGGAACCAATTCATAGTATCCCTGCACTGTAGAAGCAGGCCATTCGGCCCATTGATTCCACACTGACCTTCTGAATAGCATCTTGCCCAGACCCACCCTCCTACCCTATCCCTGTTACCCTGCATTCCTCAAGGCTAACCCGCCTAGCCTGCACTATGGGCAAATTAGCATTGACAATCCACCTAACCGGCATAATTTTGGACTGTGGGAGGAAACCGGAGCACCCAGAGGAAACCCACA
>NC_057733.1:55625016-55626417 GCF_004010195.1 Chiloscyllium plagiosum | reverse complement strand
TTCTCCTCGGCTTCCTCATTTGTTCTCCTGCCAATCACCTTAAATCTCTTGCTGACCTTCTGTCCCTGGCTACTTTCTGTAAATCCCTTGATTGCCCACATCTCAGTCTGGTATCCCTGTCATCCTCTTTCCTCTCTGTGTTATACCCTCACTGGTGATAATACAGGATAAGTCCAATCCCTGATCTGCCTTCCTTGGTAGGCCATGAATTTTCTTTTGCTCTCGGTTTACTGTGGAGGCCAGTCAGTGAACACACTCACAAGAGGCTCCCAATGTCCTTTTGCAAAAGAACACAGAAGTTTATTACAGAGAAGAAAAACACAGAGTATGCTACACTTTATGAGAACTATTTTAATGTTCTTATTACAAACATCAGAAGATAAGTATTGATATTTTTACCTAACAATAACTTCAGATACATAGCTCTGAGTGAATAGTCAACCCTATTGTAAACACCACATCTTTTTTATTTTGCTTTATTCTGGATTTTGAGCCAAAATGGGAACAGTGCTGGTTTAAATCAAGGACTATGGAAGGCGTTGCTTCATTTTTAAAAACCAGTTGTTGAGAGGTGATGGCCCAGTGGTATTATCGCTGGACTGTTAATCCAGAGACCAAAAAAAGGAGCTGGAAAAGCACAGCCAATCAGGCAGCATCTGAGGAGCTGGAGAATCAACATATCAAGCATTAGCCCTTCATTGGGAATGTTAATCCAGAGACCCAGATAACATTCTGGGGACCTGGGTCCAGCATGGCAGATGGTGGAATTTGAATTCAATAAATATCTGGGATTAAGAATCTAATGCTGATGATGAATTGATTGTTGGAAAACCCCATCTGGTTCACTAATGCTCCTTAGGGAAGGAAGCTGCCATCCTTACCTGGTCCGGCCTACACGTGACTCCAGACCCACAGCAATGTGGTTGACTCTTAGGGATGGGCAATAAATGCTGCCTGGCCAGCAACTCCCTCATCCCGGGAATGAATAAAGAAAGAAACTCTCATTGTGAGTTGTGTTTACACTGTTGCATCGTTCAAGCGATGGAGGAAGATGTTTGAGGCCCTGTGAGGGTGTGTGTTCACTGTGAGCTTCACCCAGAGACACATTGTTCATTGCTTTTTCAATTAAGACTGGTCATGAAGGCCAGGAGTTACCAACATCCAAGCAGCTCTCTGATTGGCTCCTGGGCAAGTGGACAGTTAGTGTGTAAACAGTTAAGCAGGCTAAGATAAAAGGTAGGGAGGAGGGACTTGGGGGAGGGGCGTTGGGAATGCGATAGGTGGAAGGAGGTTGAGGTGAGGGTGATAGGCTGGAGTGGGGGTGGGGGGCAGAGAGGTCAGGAAGAAGATTGAAGGTCAAGAAGGCGGTGCTGAGTCCGAGGGTTGGGACTGAGATAAGGT
>NC_057733.1:55609318-55624669 GCF_004010195.1 Chiloscyllium plagiosum | reverse complement strand
TGGTGGTGGGGTCCGTTTGGAGGTGGCGGAAATGACGGCGGATGATCCGATGTATCTGGAGGTTGGTGGGGTGGTAGGTGAGGACCAGTGGGGTTCTGTCCCGGTGGCGATTGGAGGGGCGGGGCTCAAGGGCGGAGGAGCGGGAAGTGGAAGAGATGCTCTAGAACCCAACCTCCACTCCCGGCACCTACCCCTGCAACCGCAAAAACTGGAAAAGGCCATTCAGCCCATCAAATCAGTGCCACTGAAAACCAGCCAACCTTTTCTGTACTCACCATTTGGTATGAGCCGTTTCCTCTAACCAGTGATGGAAAACGTGACCAATTAATGAATTACTCACCCTATTGTGCTTTTAGCAATGGACTGAAAGAACTTGAGTATTAAATCAGAGATCAGAGGGACTGAGAAGAAACGACAGGGATAGCTCATTGAATTCTGTGGAGTGGTGTTATTGATCGGTACTCCATTAAGATTCTTTCTCTTCACCTGTAATATCTGTGTTTGTAGGTCTGTGTCTATCTGTCTGAAGTGGCAATTTAAGAAGGGGGCAGAGTTTAAGTGAGTGGAGTTACATATCGAGAATTCATATATTGATTTCCTATAGTTAGAATTGATTTCCATGTGATAAAAAATGCTTTCTTTTCTTGTTAAGAACAGAAATCTGGTCAGTATTTTTGTTAGAGGTGATTGGGCAGCTAAATTTGCGAATTTGATTGGATTAAAATTTTTTTTCTGAGACAGTATGAGTGGGGCTCATTCCCCCAAGTGGGTCACAGCGAGAGATTGGGGGCTCAGTCCAGATGCTTACGGCTGCAGCTGTGAAGAGTTGGGTATGGATTTAGGGGCAATGAGTAGGGCGAGGGAGGGGTTGGTGTGTGGGACAAAGCAACTAATGCAAATCACTTTCCCTGTCAGAATATCAGCCGCGCACAATTTGATGCTGTAACAGACCAGATCAACAAGATGATTCAGGGAATTCTGAACAAGATCTGTTTGCAGGAGAAGGACTGGGGCAGTATTCTTGAACAGCTCACCACAGAAATGGATTGCAAGGTAATGTCCCACATTCCTCAGACTCTGTTTCCTAATGTTTCCCATTGGTCAGCGGGTTTATTGCTCTGGTGTGCAATGATTTATAAAATAAGTGAGCTTGCAATCACTGCTGGATTTTGTAGTCACTTTTTAGTAACAGCTACTTGGTCTCGTAATAGCTGCTGGTTTTTCTGTAATAGCTGCTGGTTTTTCCGTATTAGCTGCTGTTTTTCCATAATAGCTGCTGGTTTTTCTGTATAGCTGCTGGTTTTTCCGTATTAGCTGCTGTTTTTCCGTATTAGCTGCTGGTTTATGGTTTCTGAACCTTCTTTGTCTCTTTCAGCTTAACCGTGTTGAGCTGGATCCATTGAAGAAGCAATTGGAAAATAGATGGAAATCAATTCGGAAGCAGCTGCAGAGACATAAATGTTTGGAGGAGGATGGAGCTGCAGGACTAAAGAAGTGAGTGAATGAGGATCCCTCCCTCCCCCAGCCCCGTTCGGTGACATCATTGTTACAGTGATTAGTGCAAACACTGAAACACAATCAGAATCCATTTCCCATCCACACGGAAAACTCACAGATGGTCGACTCCAGAAAGCCGGTTTGTGAATAGCAGAACTGGAAGCTACCTTTACACCTTTTTATATTAATTGGGAGAATTACATATTGCAAGGTAACCCGACAATCCCAGTTTTAGTTTAATAGAGGCTCCAGTGAAAGCCAATCAGGTAAATACAAGAAGCAGATACCTTTGCTTTTGGTGAAGATGAGAATTTATATATAGAACCAAAATTTTAAAATAACAAAATCAAAACCCTCTATATAAATCTAGACAGCGTCGGTCCCTCCTCTCGGACCCCCAAACATTAACGTTATGGGCATTTTGTTTTGGAAGATAATCAGACAGCGAGTGATTATATTCATTGGTTTTATTTTACAGATTTCTCTTTCTGTCTTGCATTTGTTCCAAAGGATCAGGACCAGTTCCTAATCTTTACTCATTCGGTTTGCTTTTATATTGTACATTTATATAATGTTGGGCATCATCTATATAATACAGTCTTTATACTGCCTTCAGTATCCCCCTTGTACACAGTATACTGTATTGAGTATACCCATTGTACAAAATCTGAGTTGTAATATTTGACAGTCCCATTCTCTCCACCTTCACGTTTGTCAGGGTTTCAGTAGCTGAAGTACGTCTCTCAGTCCTTTTGCCTTCTGAGCTTCAACATTTCCCATCTTTCCCCGCTGTAGCACAGCTGCACTTGAATATTCATCATGGAGATTACAATTCTTTCCTGATGTCATTGTCATCACCAGATTTGGTGTCTGATATTCCTTAACCTTGTATTGATCTTTATTACTCTGTGAGTCAGGCTAATGGTCTAACTGATTAAAACAATGCTGCAAATACCTACCAGGCCAGAGAGTAATCTGTGCAGGAGGAGGGTTGACCCCTTTAGGACTGTGATCTTTTGTCAGGAGTTGGAAATGTACCAGTTTGCTGCTTCAGTGTTTGGAGCAGAATGCAATGATGTGTCAGTAACAGCCTGTTCCTTTGACAGACAGCTCATCAGCCATTTCCACTGCCTGTCCTGTGATCGGCCGCTGGATGTGAAAATGCCCTCTGGCCCGTAAGTAACAGTTTCTCAGCTACTGGGGGCACGGCTGTGGGGAATGGATCCCAAGTGGAGCTCCACACATCAGCTCACTCAGGCACATTGTTTCAGGAAGATGGGAATTTTAGAGTCAATGTATATCAGTGTGGAATTTTAACAGGCATTTCAGAAAAAAACAAAAAGAATGTGAACTTATACGGTCAATACAAACGGCACGGTGCCTCATTGGGTGGCACGGTGGTTCAGTGGGTGGCACAGTGGTTCAGTGGGTGGCATGGTGGCACAGTGGGTGGCACGGTGGGTCAGTGGTTAGCACTGCTGCCTCACGGCGCCAAAGACCCGGGTTCGATTCCCGCCTCAGGCGACTGACTGTGTGGAGTTTGCACATTCTCCCCGTGTCTGCGTGGGTTTCCTCCGGGTGCTCCGGTTTCCTCCCACAGTCCAAAGATGTGCAGGTCAGGTGAATTGGCCATGCTAAATTACCCGTAGTGTTAGGTAAGGGGTAAATGTAGGGGAATGGGTGGGTTACGCTTCAGCGGGTCGGTGTGGACTTGTTGGGCCGAAGGGCCTGTTTCCACACTGTAAGTAATCTAATCTAATCAAATCCAATTTCATAACCAAAAGATATCCAAAAGCACATCCAAACCAGTGAAATACTCTCGTGAAGATGAGTTAATACTGTGTTTCTGAAAGGTGGCAAACACTTCACACCAAATGCCTGTAATAAACAACATATTTAATGTTTAAAAACTCTGTTCCTCTTCGTGATGATTGTGGAAGAGATCCATCAGCCCTTTTAAAAACACTGCCATTGGATCCTTTATCAGCACCTCAAGAAGGAGAGGGATCTGAATTAAACCAGCACTCAAATGATACTCCTCCGACAGTGCGGCACTCCCTTAGCACCGACCCTCCGACAATGCGGCACTCCCTCAGCACTGACCCTCCGACAGTGCCCACTCCCTCAGCACTGACCCTCCGACAGTGCGGCACTCCCTCAACACTGACCCTCCGACAGTGCGGCACTCCCTCAGCACCGACCCACCGACAGTGCGCACTCCCTCAGCACCGACCCTCCGACAGTGCGCACTCCCTCAGCACTGACCCTCCGACAGTGAGGCACTCCCTCAGCACCGAACCTCCGATAGTGCGCACTCCCTCAGCACTGACCCTCTGACAGTGCGGCACTCCCTCAGCACTGACCCTCCAACAGTGCGGCACTCCCTCAGCACTGACCCTCCAACAGTGCGGCACTCCCTCAGCACTGACCCTCCGACAGTGCGGCACTCCCTCAACACCGACCCACTGACAGTGCGGCACTCCCTCAGCACCGACCCACCGACAGTGCGCACTCCCTCAGCACCGACCCTCCGACAGTGCGCACTCCCTCAGCACTGACCCTCCGACAGTGCGGCACTCCCACAGCACTGACCCTCCGACAATGCAGCACTCCCTCAGTGCTGACCCTCCGACAGTGACCACTCCCTCAGCGCTGACCCTCCGACAGCGCCCACTCCCTCAGCACTGACCCTCCGACAGTGACCACTCCCTCAGTGCTGACCCTCCAACAGTGACCACTCCCTCAGCGCTGACCCTCCGACAGCGCCCACTCCCTCAGCACTGACCCTCCGACAGTGCCACTCCCTCAGTGCTGACCCTCCAACAGTGACCACTCCCTCAGCGCTGACCCTCCGACAGCGCCCACTCCCTCAGCACTGACCCTCCGACAGTGCCACTCCCTCAGCACTGATTCTCCGACAGTGTGGTAAGATTGAGGTAATTGTGTTAGATGTCATTTTGCGCTGAGCTGATCAGCTGTGTACAGTGTTGGGAACCAGACTCCATTGGGAATGTGAATGAATTGGAGAGAGTGATGACTGAGTGGATGAGATTGACCCATGATGAGAACAGATTGTAGACATAGGGAGTGTTTCCTTGGAGAGAGGGGGAAGCTGAGCGCTGAGCCGATTGTTTTAAACATAACAAGGGGCTGTCCAGATCACATAGAGAGACATGTTCCCTCTCACAGAAAGATTGCGAGAGAGTGGACCCTGATCTAAGATAATTTTTACAAGGAACTGGTGTGATGGTAGACAGAGCTGTCTCCCCAGTGAGTGGTTCGGGTGTGGAATGCTCTGCTTGCAGATGTGATGGAGGCAGGTTCAACTGAAACATTGCAAAGGGGCATGGGCTGATTGTTTAAATCAACATAGTGTGTAACGTTACAGAAAAGGCAGGATGATGGCAGTAAGGCTCATTCAGAGGGTCAGTGCAGACACGATGGGCTGAATAACCTCTCCCTGCACTGTCAGCATTCTATGGTTTGACACCGGTAAGATGATAAATTGTATTTTTTGGTAGGAGAATCCAAAACACAGACAAAGACCAATTGTTTAGGGCAGAGACAAAGAGAAATGTATTCACTTGAAGCTTGTCAATCTTTGAATTTTTGAGCCCAGAGAGTTGTGAATTCTCGTTGAGGAATATGTTTTAGGCAGGCACAGACAGATTGTATATCTGAGAGAATCAACAGATTTGGGGGTTATATTGGGGGAAATTGGAGTTGAAATCCAGGTTGAGCCCCCATTGTACTGAATTGGACAGCAGATTGAAAGGGCTGAACAGTCCGTTTCCTGCTGGTGAAAGTTCTCATTGTTTTCTGTTCCCTGCAGGGATGTAATCTCGTTTCCGATACCGACCTACCCTGTTCACGGTTACCCTCGCTCTCACTGGCACGATGTTGACCATTCAAGATGGAGGAGTCGGGGGTAAGTCAGTGGCAGCTCCTTCCCAGTGTATTTCCCCCACCCCCCCCCCATTTCCCCCACCCCCCCCCCACTTCCCCGTGACATTCCATATCTTCCTGGGTGTTTATAGAGTCATCGAGCCATAGAGATGGAAATAGACCCTTCGGTCCAACCCGTCCATGCCGACCAGATATCCCAAGGAGAAAGTGAGGTCTGCAGATGCTGGAGATCAAAGTTGAAACTTTATTGCTGGAACAGCACAGCAGGTCAGGCAGCATCCAGGGAACAGGAGATTCGACGTTTCGGGCAAAGGCCCTTCTTCAGGAATGAGCAGAGAGTGTTCAGCAGGAGAAGATAAAAGGTAGGAGGAGGGACTTGGAGGAGGGGACGTTGGAAATGTGATAGGTGGAAAGAGGTCAAGGTGAGGGTGATAGGTCGGAGTAGGATGGAGGCGGAGAGGTCAAGAAGAAGACTGCAGGTCAGGAAGGCGACGTGGTCGACGGTGCCCTCCACCGCATCTCCTCCACTTCCCGCTCCTCCGCCCTTGAGCCCCGCCCCTCCAAACCCCACCAGGACAGAACCCCACTGGCCCTCACCTACCACCCCACCAATCTCCATGTACAGCGCATCATCCACCGTCACTTCCGCCACCTCCAAACAGACCCCAGCACCAAGGATATATTTCCCTCCCCTCCCCTACCAGCCTTCCGTACAGACCACTCCCTCCGCCACTCCCTTGTCAGATCCACACCAGCTACCGACCCAACCTCCACTCCCGGCACCTTCCCCTGCAACCGCAGGAGGTGCAACACTTGCGCCCACACCTCCCCCCTCACTTCTCTCCAAAGCCCCAAAGGAAACTTCCATATCCGCCACAGATTCACCTGCACCTCCACCCACATCATCTACTGCATCCGCTGCAGCCGGTGTGGCCTCCTCTATATTGGGGAGACAGGCAGCCTACTTGCGGAGCGATTCAGAGAGCACCTCTGGGCCACCCGGACGAACCAACCCAACCAACCTGTAGCACACCATTTCAACTCCCCCTCCCACTCCACCGAGGATATGCAGGTCATTGGACTCATCCACCGCCAAACCACAACAACCCGACGGTCGGAGGAGGAGCATCTTATCTTCCGACTGGGAACCCACCAACCACAGGGGATGAACTTGGACTTCACCAGTTTCTTCATCCCCCCTCCCCCCACCTTGTCTCAGCCGAATCCCTCCAGCCCGGCACCGCCCTCCTGACCTGCAGTCTTCTTCTTGACCTCTCCGCCTCCACCCTACTCCGACCTATCACCCTCACCTTGACCTCTTTCCACCTATCACATTTCCAACGCCCCTCCTCCAAGTCCCTCCTCCCTACCTTTTATCTTCTCCTGCTGAACACTCTCTGCTCATTCCTGAAGAAGGGCCTGTGCCCGAAACGTCGACTCTCCTGTTCCCTGGATGCTGCCTGACCTGCTGTGCTGTTCCAGCAATAAAGTTTCGACCAGATATCCCAACCCAATCTAGTCCCGACTTGCTGGAATCTGATTGGTGTGAGTGACCAGGCCCCCACCTTACCATCAACAGATGGCATCATGTGACTTTGACAGACATTCGGAATGTCACAGGCAGCCTTGTCTCGGTCCTGTGCTGGTCAGTCTGTGAGCAAGTGACCGTAAAACTGTAGGCTCCAGGCAGACAGGACGTTGCTGAACTCAGCAACCAGTTAGATTCTGCTGAGATCTTCAGCATTAGCCACTAATTAGCCAGATCAGGGCTGTAATTTAATAGGAGTTTTGCATCAATTTATGAACTGTCTGTGTTGGGCTGACCTCAGAGACCTCGGAGCTCACTGCCTTCTATTGTGTGAATGCAGTTTAGAAAACTGAGAGGAAACATTTAACCTCCCAGATCAGCATATCATCTGGTCCACACTTTAGAGCCACGTGACTCCATGACTTTGTAGCTGAGGGGCTGCATTGGTTTATGAAGGCAGCTCATCACCACCTCCTCTTGGGCAACTAGAGATGGGGCAGTGAATTAAAAATAAAGCTACCGTGGAATGGGAGCTGTGTGACATGGCTGTGACATCAGAAGGACACTGACACAACTGTTCCACTCAGTCTCGATCTCTTTGTGGTTTAGAATTTTGTAGCAATGTAAATGCCATGTTTCCCTGTTAACAGAGTGCAGTCCCACACCCAACATGATCAGAACATCAGCAGCATGCAGCGCCTGCACCTCAGCCTGTGCAGGCAGATAGCGAGTGTACAGAGCCACTTTAAGGGATCAATCAAGGCAGTGAGTCCATTTCTAAGGCCCCTACTTCATATAGGCTGTCCAATAGCAAGACCAGCTCCTCGCAAAATGTATGAGAGTCTCACCAAATCGTGAGTATGAGAAGAGATGGGAATAGTGTAAGGGAGGGTCACATTAATGTGGAGAAGATGGTGTGGACAGGGACATAGAGACACAGACGCACTGGATTATAGAGTGACTGTGGTCCCCACCATTACTGCGCAAATAAACCATCACATCTACAGATGTACCAGAGTCACAGGCACACTCACACCCCGGCCTGGTCACTCACACCCAGCCTGGTCACTCACACCCAGCCTGGTCACTCACACCCAGCCTGGTCACTCACACCCGCCTGGTCACTCACCCCGGTCTGGTCACTCACACCCAGTCTGGTCACTCACACCCAGTCTGGTCACTCACACCCAGTCTGGGTCATCCACACCCGGCCTGGTCACTCACACCCAGCCTGGTCACTCACCCCGGCCTGGTCACTCACCCCGGCCTGGTCACTCACACCCAGTCTGGTCACTCACCCCGGCCTGGTCACTCACACCCAGTCTGGGTCATCCACACCCGGCCTGGTCACTCACACACCCGGCCTGGCCACTCCCACACCCGGCCTGGTCACTCACACCCAGTCTGGGTCATCCACACCCGGCTTGGTCACTCACCCCGGCCTGGTCACTCCCACACCCGGCCTGGCCACTCCCATACCCCGGCCTGGTCACTCCCACACCCGGCCTGGCCACTCCCACACCCTGGCCTGGTCACTCCCACACCTGGCCTAGTCACTCCCATACCCCGGCCTGGTCACTCCCATACCCCGGCCTGGTCACTCCCACACCCGGCCTGATCACTCCCACATCCGGCCAGGTCACTCAAACCCGGCCTGGTCACTCCCACACCTGGCCTGATCACTCCCACACCCTGGCCTGGTCACTCCCACACCCGGCCTGGTCACTCCCACACCTGGCCTGGTCACTCCCACACCCGGCCTGATCACTCCCACACCCCAGCCTGGTCACTGTCACTGCTGACCCCTCAGGGAGGGAGGCAGTTTCCTTCAGCCAGATGGTCATGCTTGTTTGATTAGTGCAGTCGAGTTTAGCTCCTGGTCAGAGACGTGGCTGTGAGTGTGAGTGAAGAAGGTGAGAAGCTACAAGTTCAGGAGCGTCAGCTCTTACAGTTATCCAAGAGACTCAAGGTCCTTACAGCTCGTGTGGACCAGAGCAGGACCTGTCAGGGTAAGGGGGTTGTGGTAAACAAACTGACCATGACACACGTAGCTATTTGAGTGAAAGCAGTTAACAGGAATGTTGTGGCAGTAGGATCAGTACGGAGGGGGGAGACAATGTTCTCTGAAGCTGAGGGAGAGAGTCAAGGACAGCTGTGTGTACTGCCCAGGGCCAGAGGTTAGGAGCTTCCATTCACAGCTGGAGAGAGAGTGACTGACAGCAGGGCGGGGAGCATTCACTGCTCATGGTCCATATGAACAACAACAACAGGATCTGTTTCAGGATTATTGGTAGCTAGGAGTTCAATTAAAAAGCAACCCCCCCCCCCCCCCCCCCCCAGATTATTACCTGAGCTATTCGCAAATTGGAGGTAAATGCATGGCTCACATGTTGATGGGGGAGGAATGGGTTTTAGGTCATGGGACGTTGGTACCAGAGCTGGGGAAAAAGAGAGCTGTATCATTAACAGGAGGCCCACGTGAACCGTGTGGGGAACAGTGATTCAACAAAACGTATAATGAGGACCTTGGGAAGGTCTTTAACCAAAACAGTAGAGGGAAGGCAACGAGTAAGAAAGGATATGGCATATCAAAGGAAAGCAGTGAGATAAAGACCAGGGTGATAATTTGGGTCATAATAATCGGAGTGTGACAGAGTGTGAGGGCACATCAACTGCTGAGGCCAACTTGCAAAACAAGATGTAGATAGAATTTTGGGTGAGGTATTTGTAACCCAGTGTTTGTAACAAAATGGAAAAAGTGCTAGCCCACATATTAATAAATAGACTTTGTTCAACACGGAAACAGACCCCTCCGTCCAACTCGTTCATGCCGATCAGATATCCTAAATAATTCTAGTCCCATTTTCCAGCACTTGGCCCATATCTGCCCCTTCTTATTCATATGTCCATCCAGATGTTGTAATTGTACCAGCCTCCACCACTTCCTCTGGCAGCTCATTCCATACAAGTACCACCCTCTGTGTGAAAACTTTGCCCTTAGGTCTCTTTTATATCTTTCCCCTCTCACCTCTGAGCACCTTCTCCCATGTCCTTATCCCCAGCCCTACACCCCAGGCCTTGTCATCATATTGGCTCATTGTCAGCCGTTATCATTCCCCATTAGCAGGCTGACTCTCCCAGGATGACCTTTACCCATTCCTTTATCTATCCAACTGGTTTCCTTTCTCTCTGGGTTCCATCTTCACCTCTCATTTATTCCTCCCCCTGCCTCCACTGCATCTTCAGTATACCTGTGTATACCAACCTTTTCCTAGTATACCTGTGTATACCAACCTTTTCCTAGCTATAGCCAGTTGTAAAGAAGGATCACTGGACCCAAAATAATTTGGAGACGCCGGTGTTGGACTGGGGTATACAAAGTTTAAAAATCACACAACAGCAGGTTACAGTCCTTATTTAGAAGCACTAGCTTTCAGAGTGCTGCTCTTTCATCGGGTGATTGTGGAGAATAAGATTGTAAGACACAGAATTTACAGCAAAACTTTCCAGTGTGATGTAACTGAAATTACGTATTGAAAAATACCCAAATTATTTGTTAAGTCTCTCATCTTTTAGAATCACCAGGTTGGTTTCAATTCTTTCATATGTAAATCACAAAACTTTTTTTAAAAGTTACATTCTCAAGTGACCTTTAACAATTGGTGTCATGTCAGCCCAGATAAGGTTTTGAAGGTGTGAGCTCCCCTGTGTGAGGCTGTCTGTGCCATAATGGTCAGACTGATTCTAATCTAAAAAACGGATTTACAGAATCTTACACTGATTCATGCAGTTTTTGAGTAAAATATAATGTAATTCTGCAAGTAGAAATTCACCCCACAAACTTATATATATATGTGTGTGGGGGGGAGGGAGGAGGGCTATGAGTGTCTGTGAGAAGGTGTGTGCATGTGTGAGAGTGTAAAGGGGTTTAGGTCTGTGAGAGGGTGTGTGGGGGAGTGTGTGGGTGTGTATGAGAGAGGGTCTGAGTATGCGTGTGTATGAGTGTCTGTATGTGCGTATAGTGCAATGGGGTCACCTGTAGTGTGACATGAACCCAAGGTCCCGGTTGAGGCCATCCCCATGGGTACCGAATTTGGCTATCAGCCTCTGCTCGGACACTTTTCATTGTTGCCTGTCCCGAAGTCCGCCTTGGAGGATGGTCACCTGAAGGTCCGAGGTCGAATGTCCCAGACCGCTGAAGTGTTCGCCGACTGGGAGGGAACCCTCCTGTCTGGTGAATGTTGTGCAGTGTCCATTTATTTGTTGTCGTAGCCTCTGTAACTTTTAAAAAAGTTTTGTGATTTACATATGAAAGAACTGAAACCTACATGGTGATTTTGAAAGCTGAGAGACTTAACAAACAATCCAGGTCTTTTTCAATACATAATTTCAGTTACATCACACTGTAAACTTTTACTATAAATTCTGTGTCTTACAATCTTATTCTCCACAACCACCTGATGAAGAATCAGCACTCTTAAAGTTAGTGCTTCCAAATAAACCTGTTGGACTATAACCTAGTATTATGTGATTTTAACATTGGACCCAAAATGTTGACTCCGCTTTCTCTCTACAGGTGCTGCCTGTCCTGCTGAGTTTTTCCAGCAATTTCTGTTTTTGTTTCTGATTTCCAGCATCTGCAGTTCTTTATTTATAAATAATGTGTTGAGCCACTACAGAAATATGATAACAAAGCCTCAGAACTAAATATTGAAGGATATTTAACAGTTTGAAAGATCAGAAGCTAGGAAAAGATGGTGGGTAGCTCTGAAAATTAAGGATGTGATTATAGTATTAGGGAGAGATAGCATTTACTTCAGAGTGACAACTAGTATCAGTTTTGGGTGCAGGTAAGAGATAGGAAATATAAAAGGTCACTAGTAGAAACACCTTCTAAGCCCATTAACAGTAGGTACAGTCTAGATCAGAGTAAAAGGGGCAGGACACTACAATAGCCATGGTTACATTGGAAAAGGTAGCCTGGAAAATTAATTCTTAGAATGTTTTCAGGAAAATGTCTTTCAAGAGTACATTTTAGAGACAGCCAGGGATTCTACTCTAGATCTGGTAATGTTCAATGAATTAGCTGTGATTGAAGAGACTGTGTTAGTGGGAGGGAGAGCCCAGCAGATACCTACACAAAACTGGATCAAGGCGTAGTGATTCTCTGCAAATATTCATGATGTTTTCAAATCACTTCCACTGTGAAATAGTGACACTACCATCATCTAATCACCTGCTTCCCTCTCCTTATTGTCAGAAACAAATGGGCAAAATCACTATGAATTTAAACTTCATTAACTGTTTGTTTAGAGCCGAGAGTATAAGTAACTGATATGTTTTGAGAGTGTTCCCAAAGAGCGCCTTCTAACAAGCAATGCTTCAGCACAGTAGAGCAGTCTGATGAAAGTACTGGTGAAAATGGGGTAAGTGCTTTCTGCAATGGTCTCATTCTCAGTTAAACGCTTTGTTGAGGACTTTAGAAAGCTGGTCTTCTGCCTTTGGCCCAATGCGTAGCATCATGGGTGGTCTGCACAAATGCTCTATCTCCTCTGCTGGGAACATACTTCATAAGAAACCATCTCAGGTTACTGCACTGGTTTTAACTTGGCTGTTACTTGATTCAGTTCTCAGGTCAATGCTCCAACCAGAGTCGACCCGTCTAATTTAAAGGCAGTTAACTATCAATCACCAGTAGAGGGTCCATTCCCCATGGTAACGCCTCTAACAATCAGAGTCAATTTGCTAACCAATCTATACTCTGTTCCCATGCAAACAAAATGTTTTTCTTCTTTTTGAAGTTGAATTCTTGTGAAATCCCTGACAACTGTAAGATGAAAAGCTTTGACAGAATATGTCTTTAGCGAATTTTGAGAAGATTTGTATCTCAGGTTGAGGTTCTAGATTGAGGTTTGCTCGCTGAGCTGGAAGGTTCGTTTTCAAATGTTTCATCACCATACTAGATAACATCTTCAGTGAGCCTCCGGATGAAGCACTGGTGGTGTAGCCCACTTTCTGTTTAAATATTTAAGTTTCCTTGGGTTGGTGATGTCATTTCCTATGGTGATGTCATTTCTTGTTCTTTTTCTCAGAGGGTGGTAAATGGGACCCAAGTCAATATGTTTGTTGATAGAGTTCCGGTTCGATTGCCATGCCTCTAGGAATTCTCGTGCATGTCTCAGGCTTGTCCTCAGATGGATGTGTTGTCTCAGTCAAAGTGGTGTCCTCCCTCATCCATATAAGGACATTTGTGATAGTGGGTCATGTCTTTTGTGGCTAGTTGATGTTCATGGCATGTAAAGGCAGAGAGGTGCTGTCATTCAATCAATCATTCAAAGGCTCCCAAACAATGCTGTGGGGACATGGGTTTGAACTGCACCATGGCAGGTGGGGTTTGAATTTCAAACCATTTTGAATTAGAAGTGTAATGATGACAATGAAACCAATATCCCCTCGGGAAGGAAGCTGCTGTCCTTACCTGGTCTAACTTACATGTGACTCCAGACCCACAGCAAAATGTTGGTTCTGAATTGCATGCTTATTTCAAACCACTAAAAACGGATAGACCTCGTGGCATCAACCTGGGCTCCAGAAATTATCAACTCTACAAAATCCTCCTGACCAATATCTGGGGCCTTCTGCTAAAATTGTGAGAGCTCCTCATTAATCAAGCAACCACTTGACATAGTCATACTCACAGCATCATACCCAGGTATATCCTTGATATCAAAAGCAGGACAAATCCAACCTGGCCAGTTCCCACCCCATCAGTCTACTCTCCATCATCAGTAAAGTGATGAAGGGCTCATCAACAGGGCTATCAAGCAGCACCTGCTCAGCAATAACCTGCTGAGTAACACCCAGTTTGGGTTCCCCCAGGGTCACTCAGCTCCTGACCTCATTACAGCCTTGGGTCAAACTTGGACAAAGGAGCTGAATTCCAGAGGGGTGGGGAGAGGGACAGCTCTTGACATCAGGGCTGCATTTGACCGAGTAAGGCATCAAGGAGCCCTGGCAAAACTGGGATTTTGAGGACTGACCTCTGTTTCTCTCCAGAAACTCAATCATTGTCATAAGTTCCCAACAAGACAGCCAACACCTGATAAAGGTTGGATGAAGAAATCTTTGAGAAACCAGCACTATGTGTTTGCTGAGTACAACAATCAAGATATACACACAGACCTATTATATTTTGTGTTAATAAGGTCCTGAAGGAAACTTAGCCAGATTTAGGTTAAGATCGTATTCCACACTGTAGGGATTCTATGATTCTAGGAAAGATCCCAGAGAGAGTACTCAATCTAACTTTAATCCCTGGGCCCACTGAGGGACATGGGGCTCTGTGAATCCAGGGCTCTGGGGTTACAGAGGTACCTGGTACCATTTGGGGTTCCAGATGGATATAGGGGTTCTGGTGAATATCTGGCTTTCTGGAGAGATGAGGAGTCCTGTAAGTTTTGAGATTGTAGGAAATCAGGAGATTTAAGGGGATTCTGGATGATGGCAGGTGATTAATGCTCAAGGTAGAGGTCATTTCAGTGATGGACAAGCCATAGGGATGGAAAGGGAGCTCAGGATCTGATACAATACTGAGAGATTGTGAATGAGCTGATTCTGCATGAGACAGTGGTCAGGGAAGGAACTGGAAAAGGGAGTTTCTGACAAGAATCCAAGATCGTTTTGATCTTCCATTAGGTGGAATCATCCAGGATGAATATTTACTAAATAGATGATACCACAGGCATTGAGGAGGAAGTGGGGAGTGGGGGAAGGTGGAGGACAGAGGGACAGAGAGAAAGAGGTGAGGAGGGGGAAAGAGAGGTTGTGGAGGGTGGGAGAGAGAGGGAGATGGAGGAGGGGAGAAGGTGGGTAGGGGACCTGAGAATAGATTTGGGGAGCTGCAATGGTAACAGGGTTAAGCTACTGGAGAGGTAAAGAATGATTGCTGGGTCACTGGATACCAAGAGGTCAAAGAGAGATAATTCATCATGTCACAGTCAAAGAGGATTGTTATACTCCATTTTGGGTGAGTTGAGGGAGAGTTCAGGCTGAGAGCAATATTTGGCATGGCCATGCATTTCAGAAAAGGGAAGAGATTCCAGGAAGTTTGTTTTTGTGTGTGGGATGTGAGTGATTGGCTGGGACAGGAGTTACTGTCCATCCCTAATCACCCCTTAAACTGGACAATTTGAACATAGAACATAGAAGAATACAACGCAGTACAGGCCCTTTGGCCCTCGATGTTGCGCCGATCCAAGCCCACCTAACCTATACTAACCCACTATCCTCCATATACCTATCCAATGCCCACTTAAATGCCCATAAAGAGGGAGAGTCCACCACTGCTACTGGCAGGGCATTCCATAAACTCACGACTCGCTGAGTGAAGAACCTACCCCTAACTTCACTCCTATATCTAC
>NC_057733.1:55598933-55605042 GCF_004010195.1 Chiloscyllium plagiosum | reverse complement strand
CCCCCATCTCATTTGAGCCCCCTCCACCTTAAATGCATGCCCCCTAGTTTTAGACATTTCAATTTCTGGTGGTGAAAGGATTGATGGTCAGAATCTATCTGTGCATCTCATAATTTTATAGACTTCTATCAAATCTCCCTTCAGTCCCCACTGCTCCAAAGAAAACAGCCTGAGTTTTTCTAGCCTCTCCTTAGAGCTCATACCCTCTAATCCAGGCAGCATCCTGGTAAACCTCTTCTGCACCTTCTCCAAAACCTCCACATCCTTCCTGTAATGTGGTGACCAGAATTGAATGTAGTACTGTAATGCCTAACAGCAATTAAAAAGCTGCAACATGACATGCTGACTCTCGTACTCAATTCCCTGACTGATAAAGGCAAGCATGCCATATGCTACCTTTACCACCCTATCTATTTGTGTGGCTGCTTTCAGGGAGCTATGCACTTGAACCCCAAGATCCCTTTGTACATCAAAGCTGTTCAGGGTCCTGCTGTTAACTATACTTTGCCTTAACATTTGATCTCCCAAAGTGCAGCACCTCACACTTACCCAGATTAAACTCCATCTCCCATTTCTCCACCTATATCTGCAATTGTCCTATATCCCCGTATCCTTTTGACAACTTCCTACACTATCCACAACTCCACTGATCTTTGTATTGTGTGGAAATTATTAACTCACCCATCTACATTTTCTTCCAAGTTATTTATATATATTTCAAAGAGCAGAGGTCCCAGTACGGATCCCTGCGGAACACCACTAATCACGGACCTCCAGCCTGAAAAACACTCTTCCAGCACTACCCTCTGTCTTTTCTGAGCAAGCCAATTCTAAATCCACCCAGATCCCTGTAGAACCCGACTGGACACATTTTCAGTCGCACACACACCATCAGCCATCATCCTGTGCTTTCTACCACTCAGCCAATTCTGTATCTCATTTGCCAAATTTCCTTGGATTCCACGGACTCTACCTTGGCTATCAGTCTCCCATGTGGGACCTTATTGAAAGCCTTGCTAAAGTCTAAGTAGGCTATGTTGAATGCCCTCATCGACACACCTGGTCACCTCTTTGAGAAATTCTGAGTTGGCCAGACATGACCTTCCCTTAACAAAACCAGACTCTTCATAATTAAGCCCTGCCCCTCCAAATGCAGATTTAGTTCTGGTCCTCCGAATTGCTTCCAGTAGTTTCCCTATTACTGAGGTTATACTGACTGGCCTATGGTTTCCTGATTTATTCTTTGCTCCCCTCTTGAATAATGATCCCACACTAGTTGTCTTCCAGTTCTCTGGCACATCCCCTGTGGCCAGAGAGGAATTGAGTGTTATTGCCAATGCCCCTGCTATTTCCTCCCTTGCCTCACTCAACAGCTTGGGATACATTTCATCTGGCCCTGGAGATTTATCTACTTTTAAATCTGAGACCACTCAGAATTTCCTCTGGACACTAATTTCTTCAATTGTATCACAGTCCTTCTCCCTGATTTCAATACCCATGTCATCCCTTTTACTAGTGAACACAGACACAAAGTATTTATTTAGAACCCTACCTACATCCTCTGGCTCCATATGCAAATTCCCACTGTGCTCCTTAAGTTTCCTAGTTATCGTATATCCCCCTTAATTTAATTGTAAAATAACAAAGGACTTCCTTTTATTTTACCTGCCATTATTCTTTCATCGCCCATTTTGCTCCTCTAATTTCCTGTCTAAGTTTCCCGTCACACATTCTGAACTTCTCTCGGGCCTCTGCTCTTTTGAGCCCTTGTTATCTGCCAGAAGCCTTCCTTTTTGTCTTTCTCCAATCCCATGTATCCGTCAATATCCAGGGTTCACAGGATTTGATGATCCTGCTTTTTTAATTATTGGAACATGCTGACCCTGGACTCTCCCTATTTTCTCCTTAAATGGGTCCCAGTTTTCTGACACATTTACCTGAAAGTATCAGCTGCCAGTCCATTCTGGCCAATTCCTATCTGATTTTATTAAAACCAGCTTCCCTCTAATTGAGAAGTTTGATTTCAGGCCCATTCTTGTCCTTTCCCAGGACAGTCTGGAAACTAATGGAGTTATGATCGCTGCCTGCAAAATGCTTCCCTTTGATACTCCAAACCCTCGGCCAGCTGCACTGCCTAAGATTAAATCCCAGTTCATCACCTCTCCTCGGCCTTTCTACAGACTGGCTGCAAAATCTCTTCTGGATACAGTTTAAGAATTCCCTCTAAAACCTTTCACACTATGACTACCCCAGTTAATGCCGGGGAAGTTGAAATCACCCAGTCTCCCTACCCTTTAGTTTTATTTCACCGAACTTTGCCTGTATATCTGCTCTTGTGTCTCCCTGAACTTTTAGGGTATGGTAGTAATGTGATGGTTTTGAAGTTCTACCCCTATGGCTTCACTGTCGGTGTACCCAGTGCCAGTGTACCCAGTGCCAGTGTTGGTGTATGCAATGGCGGTGTATCCAGTGTTGGTGTACCCAGTGCCTGTGTTGGTGTATCCAATGTCAGGGTATCCCGTGTCGGTGTACCCAGTGCCAGTTTACCCAGTGCCAGTGTTGGTGTATGCAATGTCAGGGTATCCAGTGTTGGTGTATTCAGTGCCAGTGTTGGTGAATCCAATGCCAGTGTATCCAGTGTCAGTGTACCCAGTGCCAGTGTTGGTGAATCCAATGTCAGGGTATCCAGTGTCGGTGTACCCAGTGCCAGTGTTGGTGTATCCAATGTCAGGGTACCCAGTGTCGGTGTACCCAGTGCCCGTGTTGGTGTATCCAATGTCAGGTTATCCAGTGTCGGTGTACCCAGTGCCAGTGTTGGTGTATGCAATGGCGGTGTATCCAGTGTCGGTGTACCCAGTGCCAGTGATGGTGTATCCAATGTCAGGGTACCCAATGTCGGTGTACCCAGTGCCCGTGTTGGTGTATGCAATGGCGGTGTATCCAGTGTTGGTGTACCCAGTGCCAGTGTTGGTGTATCCAATGTCAGGGTATCCCGTGTCGGTGTACCCAGTGCCAGTGTTAGTGCATCCAATGTCAGGGTATCCCGTGTCGGTGTTAGTGCACCCAGTAGCAGGGCTTCCAGTGTCAGTGTATCCAGTGCCAGTGTTCATGTATGCAGTGGCAAGATATTCAGTGTCGGTCTACCCAGTGCCAGTGTTGGTGTATTCAGTGTCAGTGTACTCAGTGCTAGTGCTGGTGTATCCAGTGTCAGGGTACCCAGTGTATGTGTACCCCGTGCCAGTGTTGGTGTATCCAATGTCAGGGTATCCCGTGTCGGTGTACCCAGTGCCAGTGTTAGTGCATCCAATGTCAGGGTATCCAGTGTCGGTGTTAGTGCACCCAGTGTCAGTGGATGCAGTGCCAGTGTTCATGTATGCAGTGGCAGGATATTCAGTGTCGGTGTACCCAGTGCCAGTGTTGGTGTGTTCAATGTCAGGGTAACCAGTCAGTGTACCCAGTGCTAGTGTTGGTGTATCCAGTGTCAGGGTACCCAGTGTCGGTGTACCCCGTGCCAGTGTTGGTGTATTCAATGTCAGGATACCCAGTGTCGGTGTACCCAGTGCCAGTGTTGGTGTATCCAATGTCAGTGTACCCAGTTTCGGTGTACCCAGTGCCAGTGTTGGTGTATCCAATGTCAGGGTACCCAGTGCCAGTGTTGGTGTATGCAATGGCGATGTATCCAGTGTCGGTGTACCCAGTGCCAGTGTTGGTGTATCCAATGTCAGGGTATCCCGTGTCGGTGTTAGTGCACCCAGTGTCAGTGGACCCAGTGCCAGTGTTCATGTATGCAGTGGCAGGATATTCAGTGTCGGTCTACCCAGTGCCTGTGTTGGTGTTTGCAATGTCAGTGTATCCAGTGTCGGTGTATCCAGTGCCAGTGTTGGTGTATCCAATGTCAGTGTATCCAGTGTCTGTGTATCCAGTGCCAGTGTTGGTGTATTCAATGTCAGGGTATACAGTGTCAGTGTACCCAGTGTTGGTGTATCCAGTGCCAGTGTTAGTGTATCCAATGCCAGTGTATCCAGTGTCAGTGTACCCAGTGCCAGTGTTTGTGTATGCAATGGCTGTGTATCCAGTGTCGGTGTACCCAGTGCCAGTGTTGGTGAATCCAATGTCAGGGTATCCAGTGTCGGTGTACCCAGTGCGAGTGTTGGTGTATGCAATGGCTGTGTATCCAGTGTCGGTGTACCCAGTGCCAGTGTTGGTGAATCCAATGTCAGGGTACCCAGTGTCGGTGTACCCAGTGCCAGTGTTGGTGTATGCAATGGTGATGTATCCAGTGTCGGTGTACCCAGTGCTAGTGTTGGTGTATCCAATGTCAGGGTATCCAGTGTTGGTGTACCCAGTGCTAGTGTTGGTGTATGCAATGGCTGTGTATCCAGTGTCGGTGTACCCAGTGCCAGTGTTGGTGAATCCAATGTCAGGGTACCCAGTGTTGGTGTACCCAGTGCTAGTGTTGGTGTATGCAATGGCTGTGTATCCAGTGTCGGTGTACCCAGTGCCAGTGTTAGTGCATCCAATGTCAGGGTATCCAGTGTCGGTGTTAGTGCACCCAGTAGCAGGGCATCCAGTGTCAGTGTATCCAGTGCCAGTGTTCATGTATGCAGTGGCAGGATATTCAGTGTCAGTGTACCCAGTGCCAGTGTTGGTGCATTCAATGTCAGGGTAACCAGTGTCAGTGTACCCAGTGCTAGTGTTGGTGTATCCATTGTCAGGGTACCCAGTGTCGGTGTACTCCGTGCCAGTGTTGGCGTATCCAATGTCAGTGTACCCAGTGTTGGTGTACCCAGTGCCAGTGTTGGTGTATCCAATGTCAGGGCACCCAGTGTCGGTGTACCCAGTGCCAGTGTTGGTGTATCCAATGTCAGTGTACCCAGTGCCAATATTGGTGTATCCAATGTCAGTGTACCCAGTGTCGGTGTACCCAGTGCCAGTGTTAGTGTATCTAATGTCAGGGTCTCCAGTATCAGTGTACCCAGTGCCAGTGTTGGTGTATCCAGTGGCAGGGCACCCAGTGTGGGTGTATCCAGTGCCAATGTTGGTGTATCCAATGTCAGTGTACCCAGTGACAGTGTCCCCAGTGCCAGTGTTAGTGTATCCAGTAGCAGGGTACCCAGTGTCGTGTATCCAGTGCCAGTGTTGGTGTATCTAATGTCAGGGTCTCCAGTATCAGTGTACCCAGTGCCAGTGTTGGTGTATCCAGAGTTTGTTTTAAAACTGTCCCTTACCTACACAGTGGGCTAATGGGGCCATGTCTCCTGGTATATTGGGATAACAGCCTTCATCTCTGACATTATGGGCTCTTGATGTGCAGTGGTAGTGTCCCTAGCTGTGGACCAGGAGACTTACCTGCTCCAGAGCTGCGTCAGTACATGCCTGAGCAGTTGATTCGAAAGTGTCTCTCAGGGATAGCCATGTGATCATTGGTGCTCACACACTGTTGTTGGTGCTTCTCACCCTCAGAGCAGTGAATGGGTGCTAACCTCCCTTCCTTCTCTAACAGAGGGCAGATTCGGTGGTGGCCAATGTGGAGGTACAGCTCCCGAAGACAAGGAGCAGCTGCAAGCTGCCATCTCTAACAGCCAAGGATGGTATGGAACACCAGCACTCCACGCTCACACACTATCCACAACCCAGACTTTCATTTGTCATTGGGTTTTTAGTTTGCAGTGATCAAGCTGGAAGTTCAGTATTTCTTGGAGTTATTTTGGAATTTTCATATTTTCAAACCATTCTGATTTGCAGAGATTTCTGGGGCTGCTTTCTGCAGTCTGTGGGAATTATATTCAGAATGTTCACAAAGCTACAGCTCGGTATTGTCCCCACTCCCATCAAAATACTCTCAGCAGTCCAAAACCTTGCTTTATGAGGGTCCAGCACCTTCAGCTTTCATTTACAGTTCAGACTGAGACTCTTCAGGCCATTGAGTACCTGTCATCACTCATGGAACAATCCAGTCATGGGTGTCACTGAGCTCCCTGTCTCCTCCCCTCCCCCTCCCCCCGCAGCTCCCTGTCTCTCCCTGCGCCCACCGTCCCTGACTACACCCCCACCCTCACTTCACCCTATCTCCGACACTGCCCCCAACTCACCACCACCCCATCCCCAA
>NC_057733.1:55593764-55595302 GCF_004010195.1 Chiloscyllium plagiosum | reverse complement strand
GGAGTGCCGCACTGTCGGAGGGTCAGTGCTGAGGGAGTGCCGCACTGTCAGAGGGTCAGTGCTGAGGGAGTGCCGCACTGTCGGAGGGTCAGTGCTGAGGGAGTGCCGCACTGTCAGAGGGTCAGTGCTGAGGGAGTTGTACATGATTGCCGATCATTCTGGCTCTGTGTCAAGCCTGACCCGGTTGTGCCTGTGTTAATTGTGTTGTGGGTGTTTGCAGTGACAGGTTCAGTGAGCGTTTCAACGTTTAGTGTTTCTTTTTCCTCTCCTTTGATCTTCTGTCGATTCTGAAGACTTGTCCAGTGACAGTGATAGATCTGCCGGACGTGCCGATATATGACTGTAGTATTCTCCTGTGTAAAGCAGGGTGTACAGGAATATTCCTGTGTTCAGTCCTGTCAGGGTTTTCACTCCTGTCCATTCCCAGACAGATCGTTGAAGTCTGCTCTTAGAAGTTGCTTTGGCAATTGTAGCACTTGTCTCATAATCAACTGCCCGAGAGAGTTTCCTGCTCAGCTCCCTGTCCTCAGCTTCAGCTCCCTGGACTGAGGAGCACTGGCTCTCGATGGCTCCTTCCTCACTCAGGCTCCTGCTGAACCTCTGTCTTGGGGCTGATTGTCTTGTGCATCAGAGAGCAAGCCCATGCCACACTCTTGAGGCAGCTATGCCACTTGGACACATGGACAGTAGAGGCACCTTGTATTCTTGTGGGATGGTTCTGTGCTGCTATATGGACTGAAACAATTCAGTCAGTCTCTTTCCAGGCTGTCACCTCTAGCACTGTGATAGCTACTCATAGGTAGGAGTGTGATTCTGTTAGTGGGATTTTTAACAGAGTGTGGGAGGTTAATTAAAAGACTAGCTGGTGGCAATTTTGTGGCAGTATGCTGATTGTGGAAAGCTGATGGTGGATGTGGTTAAAAAGCTGTGCCCATTCTTCTAGGATTTGGGTGTTTATTGTGCCCAGTCTTGAGCCATTGTTGCTGAGTATTGGGGATGAACCATTGAGTGGAGCACCGAGGGATGGTTCACAGCCCCATTACAGAAGTTCGTGATCAGTGAATGACTGAACTGTGTCTACTTTGTGAATCAGTTTGGCATCTTGTATCTCTGATCATGTTGTGAACATTCCTGGAGGTGTTGGACAGAACTTAGACAACATTTGTATCTGGCTAATAGTAATTTATCACTGAGAGAAACCTGGGAATTTCTGGATTTCCTTTTTGTTCTCATAGAATTAATTTTGTTGCTGAGAGGTAGGACCAAAGAGTCTGTAGTGCAAAGAGATGCTCACTTTACAAGAGAAAAAGTATAACATAGCAAAGATAAGTGGGAAATCGGAGGACTGGGAAGCTTTTAAAGAACAACAGAGGATTACTAAGAAGGAAATACACAGAGAAAAAATGAGATACGAAGGTAAACTGGCCAAAAATATAAAGGAGGATAGTAAAAGCTTTTTTAGGTATGTGAAAAGAAAAAAATGGTGAAGACTAAAATTGGGCCCTTGAAGACAGAAACAGGGGAATATATTACAGGGA
>NC_057733.1:55589964-55592791 GCF_004010195.1 Chiloscyllium plagiosum | reverse complement strand
GAGGGAGTGCAGCGTAGGTTCACGAGGTCAATTCCTGGAATGGCGGGATTACCTTACACTGAAAGACTGGAGCGACTGGGCTTGTATACCCTTGAGTTTAGAAGACTGAGAGGGGATCTGATTGAGACATATAAGATTATTAAAGGATTGGACACTCTGGAGGCAGGAAACATGTTTCCGCTGATGGGTGAGTGCCGAACCAGAGGACACAGCTTAAAAATACAGGGTTGACCATTCAGGACAAAGATGAGGAGAAATGTCTTCACCCAGAGAGTGGTGGGTGTGTGGAATGCTCTGCCCCAGAGGGCAGTGGAGGCCCAGTCTCCGGGTACTTTCAAGAAACAGTTGGATAGAGCTCTCAAGGATAGTGGAATCAAGGGTTATGGGGATAAGGCAGGAACGGGATACTGATTGAGGATGATCAGTCATGATCATATTGAATGATGGTGCAGGCTCGAAGGGCAGAATGGCCTACTCCTGCACCTATTGTCTATTGTCTATTACATAGCATCTTTCACAGGATGAGCTGCTGCCATTCCTTACCTTCCAATCTGGCCATTACCACCATCACCATCCCTGGATGTGCCCTGTCTCACTGACAGAACAGGCCCAGCACAGGGGCAGCACAGTGGGATACAGTCAGGAGAGAGTTGCTTTGGGAGTTCATAATGTTGACGGCAGACCCCATGAAGACTTGAGGCTTCAGGTTCAACATGGGCCAGGAAACCTCCTGCTGATTACCACGTACCGTCCTCCCTCAGCTGATGAAACAGTACTCCTCTATGTTGAACAGTATTTGGCAGAAGGACACAGAATGTACTCTAGGTTGGAGCACCAGACAAACCTGAGAATGGAGGGCAGGGTGGTGTCAATCTGGTGAAGCTACCAAATAGGACAATGTGCCAAACAGCATAAGCAGCAAGTGATAGACAGAACTAAGCAAGCTCACAACCAATAGATCAGACCAAAGCTCTGCAGTCCTGCCACATCCAGTTGACAATTAGAGTTAAAGAGTCATAGAGATGTACAGCACAGAAACAGACCCTTCAGTCTAACTCATCCACGCCGACCAGATATCCCAACCGAATCAGGTCCCATTGACCAGCACCCGGCCCATATCCCTCTAAACCCTTCCTATTCATATACCTATCCAAATGCCTCCACCACTTCCTCTGGCAGCTCATTCCATACACGTACCACCCTCTGTGTGAAAAAGTTGCCCCTTAGGTCTCTTTTATATCTTTCCCCTCTCACCCTAAACCTATGCCCTCTCGTTCTGGATTTTGACCTAGCACCAGTGAAGGAACAGTGATATATTTCCAAGTCAGGATGGTGAGTGTTGAAGGGGAACTTGAAGGGGGTGATTTTCATCTGAATGCATTGCCTTGGTCCTTCTAGGTGTGGTGGTTTTGGGAGGAGTTTTGGTGAGTTGCTGCGATGCATCTTGTAGGTGGTACACACTGCTTCTACAGAGCATCAGTGATGAAGCGAATGGATGTTTCTGACAGTGGATGAGGTATCAATGAATTTCTGTGTCAGATCCTCAGGTAGGCATTGTGACTATTGGTCATTCTGTACAGGTAGCAGTGATGGGACTGAGGTGGCTTTACTGGGCATGGTCTCTCAGTGATCCGTCTTTCAAACATGTCACAGTGTTAGTACAAGACACGGTCTACAGTAACCCAGAGGCAATCTAACCATCTATCATGTTCCCTTTCAGGTTCAGTAATGCCAAAGGAAATGTTCTCAGACCATGACTGTCAGTGCCTGACTGAGCCATCACTGCTGTGTCCTTGCATTGGGAGCGAGACATCATCAGATCAGCCCTCACTGTCTGGCCCATCAACAGAGCAGCCTCTGGATGTACCCGTGCCCTCAGGAGTAGAACCACAGGCACCTGTCAAGCCTCTAAATATTTAAAACTCATGAATATATGTGGAAAAGTTTTGTTAAAGAATTCAGTTGTGTGTCTGTGGCTTTTGGCTTCTGAGGAAGGTGACAGGTGCTCCTAGGAATGTTAAAGTGAGCGAGATTTGTTTGTTAGGGAAGATGTTCTGAAAACATTTGGTCACTTTGGCTGTGAATAAACAGGCAGCTTTTGCCCAAGTTGGTTCCTTCACATTGTGCTTTCTGCTGTTAATGAAGGTAACTGCTGAAGGAGTTCCACATCTCCATGTAGCCCTGGGCAGAATTATCACTCATCACTGACCCAGATTCTCATCATTTCCCATTACCAGTACAACAATGACAGCAGTCAGGCCCAAACACACAGTGCTCTCTGTAGTAACAGTCACCACCCCCTGCACGTTCCCCTCCAAGCCCAACACCATCCCTGACTTGGAAATATTTTGCCGTTCCTTCAGTGTAGCTGGGACAAAATCCTGGAATTCCCTCCCACAGGGCATTGTGGATCAACACACAGCAGGTGGACTGCACTGGTTCAGGGAGACAGCTCATCACCATCTTCTTTACAATAACCAGATCAAACAGCAATATCATTCTTCATGTGCTCCTGAATAATGCAGTTTGTTAGAAAGTGTGTAACTCAGGGTGGGTTTGCCTGCCAGGATGGTTTAGGTTTGAATGAAGTTCACTGTGAGTTAGTATGTGAGGTAAAAACAATGACTGTAGATGCTGAAACCAGAGTCAACTCTCAGTGGTCTGGGCTCCACCTGACAGCAGTGTGAGTCCATCCCAGTTCTACACAGAGATTGTTGCTAGGAGCTGGGGCTGAGTTAGTCAGGACTGGATTGGGAGTAGTGAGGGATATGGGTATGGGGACAGAGAGAAATCGGGGGAGATTTCTCAGGACGTGGTCAAAGTATTG
>NC_057733.1:55588537-55589926 GCF_004010195.1 Chiloscyllium plagiosum | reverse complement strand
GGGGGGAGGGGGGGGGGGGCAGAGGAGGGGGGGGGGGGTATGCATTGACAGAGGAGGGGTAGGAGAGAGTACAGGGGGAGGATGTATGCTAAAGCAGGGAGGGTGGTGGAGAATATTCAGAGTTGCTGTGATGAACCTGTGTCTGGGTTTAGACATTAGTTAGTTAGGGGACTGAGCTCAGCAGTTTCCCCAGCACAAGTCTGAGTCAATAATGACTTTCTTGGTCTGTGTGACCCCAGGAACATTCAAATTAAATCTTACTGGACATGAACAGAGTGTAAAAGGAGCAAGCTCCTAGGCAGATCCAAACATTCTGTCCTGTCAGAGGAATCTCAAAGATTTTCTGCCTTTAGTTTTGAATGATAACATTAGATGGGAGATCTGGGTGTTAAACATGGAGCTGTAACCCTCTAACACAATCGTGATAAAGTCACCAAGGCAGCAAGTTAGCCCGCTCCCCTGGTATTGGCAATGAGTGACCAAATTCCTCTCCATTCCATCACACACCCACCACCAGTTCAGCCTCCATTCCCACCCTCAGCCCTAGCCAAAGTCCTGCGCCTACACTTGCATCCATACCAGCTCCACCCACACCAGCCTTCTCGCCCTCTCCCCAGCCTAGCTCACTGCTGCCCTACCCTCATAGTGACCAAATGACCAACTGTCCCGGGAGTATTTGTGAGCAAATCCTCTGGCGCACCTCCTCAGTTTGCTTGTGCCTCTCTCAATTCTTCTGGAAATTGTTTTGTTCAGAATTGTATGAGTTATCCTGCTGCAAACTGATTTGTTCTGTTCATTGTATTGGAATGTCAAACCACTGATCCCACACTTTGTTCATCTGAATAAATATCATTTAAAAAGGACTTTTAGTTTTGAGATGGACGGTGGTATCTCAGAGTTATTTGGTGTGTAATTGTTCTCCACTGCACATGAGGACAATGGCGATCCTGGTGATGTCCCACACTGTGACCGCTGGCTTATCCTGAGATGGAATAATGTAACTGGGAATGTCAGGTGTGGAGAGTAGCAAGTTACAGGAATGAGGGAAACAGTGGCACAAAATGGTGACAATGGGCCAGAACCTTGTGGTTTGAAGGGAGTGGGTGAGAGCATTGCCAAAGCGTTCTCAGTTCAGGCATGGTTGGAATAAATGGGAAGGTTCTGGAAATGACTGCCATTGATGAAGCAAGCAGAGTGGGATCCCAAGGAATTACACGGCATTGGGCCCATTGTCTGTGGGTGGGCAGTGATACAGGGGTAGGGCTAGAGAGACACTGAGAGTGTGGGGGGGAGGTGGGGTCAGTGACGGTCAGAGGTCATAGAGGGTCAGGGTCACTGAGGGTCAGGGGTCAGTGCCCATATCCCCCATTGGGTGGACAATGATACAAG
>NC_057733.1:55541215-55588037 GCF_004010195.1 Chiloscyllium plagiosum | reverse complement strand
GCCTATTCTGCGCTGTATTGTTCTATGTTCTATTGTATTATCCCACACCCCTCCACTGGATTCTGTTTGTCATTTTTCTGTGCACCTGAGCTTCTGACTAATTGTCTATTTCCAGGGAATACTACCTGCCTGCGCCATCTTTTTGTTTAAACCTTTTAGCTCTGGTATTATCCTGGTGACCCAGAGAAGCTCCAAGCATTGCTCTCCAGGGGTTCTGTCCCAGTCCTGAGTGGCTTTCTTAGGCATGAGGTGTGGAGAGGTTGTGGTGCTCGTGTTTCAATAAGTTTGAAGTGATCTACTGATAACATGACATTGATGAGAATGTCTGCCTTCCTCAGGCAGACCTGAAGACCCAGCGGAAGAATCTGCAATATCAAATCATCCAATTACAGCATCACCTGGAGCTTGTGCGGTATAAGAAACAACACCTCACGGTATGTGGTTACCGTCGGGCTCTTAAAATCATGAGTGGAATGTGTGCGTTGAGGCTGTCTTGGTGTGCGGTTGGTGTATGTTGGGGGTCAGTGTTGGGGTGGGTATATTCAGGGTTGGTGTTAGGAGTTGGGGGATGTAAGAATGTTGAGGATCAGTGTCAGGAGTGAGGAAGGGCGCAGGGGCATTGAGGGCCAATGTTAGGAGTGAGGGTGGGAGGAGCGCTCCCTCTCGCGCGCTCCCTCTCGCGCGCTCCCTCTCGCGCGCTCCCTCTCGCGCGCTCCCTCTCGCGCGCTCCCTCTCGCGCGCTCCCTCTCGCGCGCTCCCTCTCGCGCGCTCCCTCTCGCGCGCTCCCTCTCGCGCGCTCCCTCTCGCGCGCTCCCTCTCGCGCGCTCCCTCTCGCGCGCTCCCTCTCGCGCGCTCCCTCTCGCGCGCTCCCTCTCGCGCGCTCCCTCTCGCGCGCTCCCTCTCGCGCGCTCCCTCTCGCGCGCTCCCTCTCGCGCGCTCCCTCTCGCGCGCTCCCTCTCGCGCGCTCCCTCTCGCGCGCTCCCTCTCGCGCGCTCCCTCTCGCGCGCTCCCTCTCGCGCGCTCCCTCTCGCGCGCTCCCTCTCGCGCGCTCCCTCTCGCGCGCTCCCTCTCGCGCGCTCCCTCTCGCGCGCTCCCTCTCGCGCGCTCCCTCTCGCGCGCTCCCTCTCGCGCGCTCCCTCTCGCGCGCTCCCTCTCGCGCGCTCCCTCTCGCGCGCTCCCTCTCGCGCGCTCCCTCTCGCGCGCTCCCTCTCGCGCGCTCCCTCTCGCGCGCTCCCTCTCGCGCGCTCCCTCTCGCGCGCTCCCTCTCGCGCGCTCCCTCTCGCGCGCTCCCTCTCGCGCGCTCCCTCTCGCGCGCTCCCTCTCGCGCGCTCCCTCTCGCGCGCTCCCTCTCGCGCGCTCCCTCTCGCGCGCTCCCTCTCGCGCGCTCCCTCTCGCGCGCTCCCTCTCGCGCGCTCCCTCTCGCCCCCTCCCTCGCGCTCCCTCCCTCTCGCGCGCTCCCTCTCGCGCGCTCCCTCTCGCGCGCTCCCTCTCGCGCGCTCCCTCTCGCGCTCTACTGCATTGTCTGAGCCAAGATGTCACCTTATTTATAAAACCTTAAGTTATCTCGAGAATGTGACTTAAAAGTAGTTCTGGGGTTTACATATCAATGAACCTAAACCTGCAACGCATTCTAAAAGATGAAAATCTTAACAGCAATCCAGGTTTCTTCAATATTTCATTTCAATTGCATGACACTAATGTTTTGCTGTAAATTCTGTGTCTTATGGTCCTGCTCCACAGCTACCTGATGGAGGAGCAGTGCTCCGAAAGCTAGTGCTTCCAAATAAACCTGTTGGACTGTAACCTGGTGTTGTGATTTTTAACTTTGAATACCACCAAAATTGGCCCTGGTTAACTTGAACCTGTTGACCAGACCAATTCTTTTCTGTAGATATTTTAAAACTAATGGAATTAGTGCTCCTTCAATAATACTTTAGTCACTTGTCCTGCTGCCTTATCTATGACAAGTAAAGTTCTGCATGAAACCCTGAACTTTCAATCTTCATTGTTAGGATTCCTCCATGAAGCAGAAATTGTCACTTTCCAGTGAATTCAATGAGATGAAAACTCTAATTGAGGAGGAAGAGAAGATTGCAGCTAAACTAATTGAGGAAGAGGAGAACAAAGCAGCGAGCCAAGTTGCTGATGCACTTGATCAGATCAACACCCAGCTCGATAAACTGAAGGAATACAAGGAGCAGCTTGATTCACTGCTGTCCCACACTGGGAGCATGCACTTCTGGAAGGTTTGACTTTCTTTGATAGTCTTTTTCCAGTTTCTAACAGTGTCTGTTTTCTAACACAAATGCTGGATGAGGAAGTGTTTTTAAGCAGTTGTTGTGTTGGTGTAGGCGTTTGAGATGAGGTGAGTGATAGCCTTCGACAAAAGGGCTACGTTTGCCGAGTGTGGCAGGAAGGAGTCCTGGCAAAACTGGATTCAATGGGTATCGGGGGCAAACTCTTTGGCTGGAATCATACCTGGCACAAAAGAAAATGATTGTGGTTGTTGGTGGTCAGTCATCTCAGCTCCAGGACATCTCTGCAGGAGTTCCTCAGGGTAGTGTCCTCGACCCAATCATCTTCAGCTGCTTCATCAATGACCTTCCCTCTGTCATAAGGTCGGAAGTGCGGATGGTCACTGATGGTTGCACAGTGTTCAGCAGCATTCACAACTCCTCAGATACTGAAGCAGTCATAGAATAATATGGCATGGAAACAGACCCTTAGGCCCAAACTGGTCCATGTTCAAATGCAGCAAGACCTGGATCATATCCAGGTTTGGGCTCACAAGTAGCATTTATGTCAAACAAATGGCAGGCAATAATCATCTTCAATGAGAGACAATCTAATAATTGCCGTTACACATTCATTCGCATTACCCTCATTATCAAATCTTTGGGGTTATCGTTGACCAGAAACTGAAATTGACTGGCCTTATAAATACAGAGTAGACAGGCAGGTGGCTGGAAGAACAGGGCAAGGCAGGCAGCATCAGGAGGGACAGGCAGGACGCTGGGAGAACACAGCAAGCCAGGCAGCATCAGGAGGGACAGGCAGGACGCTGGGAGAACACAGCAAGCCAGGCAGCATCAGGAGGGACAGGCAGGAGGCTGGGGGAACACGGCAAGGCAGGCAGCATCAGGAGGGAGAGGGACACAGCAAGGCAGGCAGCATCAGGAGGTGGAGACGTGGATGTTTTGGGTGTAACCCTTCTTCAGGAGTCTTCACGCCCCTCCCCCTGAAGAAGGGTTACACCTGAAACGCGGACTTCTCCACCGTCTGATGCTGCCTGCCTTGGTGTGTTCTTCCAGCCACCTGCCTGTCGACTTTGAATTCCAGCATATGTCTTTCATATATACAGTGGCTGCAGGAGCAGATCAGAGGCTAGAAATGTTGCAGTGAGTAACTCGCCACCTGACTCCCTAAAACCTGTCCACCATCTACAAGGCACAAGTCAGGAGTGTGATGGAATACTCCCCTTTTGCCTGGATAAGAGCAGCCCTGACCCCAACAACACTGAAGCTTGAACAAAGCAGGCACTTAATTTTATTGGCACCACATGCACAAACATTCACTCCCTCCGCCACTGATGCTCAGTAGCAGCAATGTGGACCATCAACAAGGTGCAATGCAGGAACCACCAAGGCTCCTTAGACAGCACCTTCTAAACCCACAATCACTTCCATCTAGAACAACATGGGCAGCAGATACATAGGAATGCTATCACCTGCATGTTCCCCTCTACTGTGAACTGCCTCAGCAAAAGGCTTGACATTTAACATTGGCAGTCTGCAAATGTTTTGAACTAATGCCTGGGATGAGAATTGTCCTATGAGGCATGATTACCTAGATTGGACCTACATTCTGTAGTTTGGAAGAATGGAGGGTGATGTAATTCAAGCAAAGGATGGCACGGTGGCACAGTGGTTAGCACTGCTGCCTCACAACACCAGAGTCCCAGGTTCAATTCCCGCCTCAGGCGACTGACTGTGTGGAGTTTGCACCTTCTCCCCGTGTCTATGTGGGTTTCCTCCGGGTGCTCCGGTTTCCTCCCACAGTCCAAAGATGTGCAGGTTAGGTGAATTGGCCATGCTAAATTGTCCATAGTGTTAGGTGCATTAGTCAGAGGGAAATGGGTCTGGGTGGGTTACTCTTCAGAGGGTCGGTGTGGACTGGTTGGGCCAAAGGGCCTGTTTCCACACTGTAGGGAATCTAATCTAAAAATCCGATCTAATCAAACAAACTTCTTTCAGGGCTTGATAGGGTAGATGGGAGGATGTTTCTCTCTGGCTGGCAGTTGAGATCATGCAAACATAGTTGCAGGCTAAGTGATAGGTCATCTAGCTCTGAGATGAGGGATTTTTTATTTAGATTACTTACAGTGTGGAAACAGGCTCTTCGGCCCAACAAGTCCCCACCGACCCTCTGAAGAGCAACCCACCCAGACCCATTCCCCTAGATTTACCCCTTACCTAACACTACGGGCAATTTAGCATGGCCAATTCACCTAACCTGCACATCTTTGGACTGTGGGAGGAAACCGGAGCACCCGGAGGAAACCCACGCAGACACGGGGAGAAGGTGCAAACTCCACACAGTCAGTTGTCTCTGGCGCTGTGCGGCTGCAGTGCCATCCACTGTGCCACCGTGGATTTCTTCACAGAGATGATGAATCTTTGGGATTTTCTATCTCAGAGCGCCATGGAGGCTCGGCCATGGAGGCTCGGCCATGGAGGCTGAGACACTGAGGAGATACAGCACTTTACTTACTAGATTTCTCTGTATTGTAAACAGCATAGGGAAATGTTGAATAAGAAACAACGACAGGAGTAGGCTGTTTTGGCCCCTCGAGCCTGCTCCACCATTCATTCCAATCAATGCTGATTCAGCATTCCTCACGTCCACTTTCCTGGCCTGGCTCCATATCCCTCAATTCCCCGACTGAAGTAGATGAGCTAGGATCAAATTGAATGATGGACTGGGCCGAATGGCCCTTTTTTTAATGTTGGAGATGAGTTCCTATTTTCAGAATATGATCAGTTGTCTTCTGATTTAGTGGTGAGTTCTGTGTTCAAGATGAATGTTTGTTTTCAGAGCATTGGTGAACTTCCTGCAATCTCGTTGAAAGCATGCACACCCCCCAATCCTGCTGAAGTGAATGTCCGGAAAGTGGAGCTTGTTCAAAAAGTGGTTTCTGCATTGAAGCAGGTTCTGGTTCGGGAGTTGAAAGCTCCAATGCAGCAGAGAATCAATCAAGTGGATCGGGCCGGTGAGTGGAAACATACCAGATTTAGATCAGTTTCTTGTGCACCATCTTTTCTGGCAGCTGCCGCTCCTTACAGCGGTATCAGCGAATGCTTACTGCATGAAGGAGGTCGTCTAACCCATCAGATCGTCTCCCTCCCATCCCTACTTCTCTGCCCTTTTCCTGTCACCCCACACTGTTGGGTGGCGAGGGGAACGTTCAAATGGGATTGGTGAGACTACAGTCGTGAACTGTAGGAACAACAAGCCCCGAGAATTCTGGATACCTAGGAATATTTGGGACTACATAACAAAGAAAAAAAAGAGGCTTTTAGCGGATACAAAGGGAGAAGATCAAGCGGCCCTAGCGGAGAATACCAAGTGTGCAGGGATCTTGAAGCTATTAGGAGACCAAGGAAGGGGCATGTTAAAATGTTGCTGAGCAAGATTGGGCAGAATCCCAGCGCAGACCCGAGGCGTTGAAGAAGCTTTTTCTGTGCTGTAGACCTCCCTAACTCTCGGGCTGCATGTGCAAGACAGGAAAGTATGAGGACCAGAAGGAAGTAGTGAAAGCACTTTGTATCATAAATAGAGAAATACAGAAATAAAGGTAAAGTTAACGTTACAGTCCTTACTAGTGTTAAGTAGGAAAGTAAAGGAATAAAGATTATCAAATCTGCAGAGGTTTTCCAGCACTTTCTGTTTTTGCTTCCCATTTTATCCAATTTCTTTTCATAACTGAAGCTCTCATTCCATGCAATATCCTGGTAACATCTGTCCTATACCTACCCCCCCTTAATTTAAAGCTATGCCCCCTTGTAATAGCTGACTCCATACGTGGAAAAAGATTCTCACTGTCGACCCTATCTAAACCCCTAATCATCTTATACACCTCTATCAAGTCACCCCTAAACCTTTTCTCTAATGAAAACAGCCCCAAGTGCCTCAGCCTTTCCTCATATGATCTTCCGACCATACCAGGCAACATCCTGGTAAACCTCCTCTGCACCAGTTCCAGTGCCTCCACATCCTTCCTATAGTATGGCGACCAAACCTGCACACAATACTCCAGGTGAATTTGCTTGGCCATTTCAGGGTGCATTAAGAATGAACCACATTGTTGTGGGTCTAATGTCAGCTTTAGGTCAGACCAGGCAAGCACGTTAGGTTTGAACCATATATTTGTACAACAACTGATAGTAAACTCCATTAGGGCCAGGTTTTAATTCTGGATTACTTATTAAATTCTAATTTCTCCCTCTGCCATTAGTGGGATTCGAGCCCACGTGCCCAGAACATCAGCTTGGGTTCTGGATTACTAGCCCAGTGGCATTACCATCCCAGTTGGAGATGGTTAAGGTGGGGCTTCAGTTTATGGTTAATTGAGTCTGAGTGGTAGGGTGAGGAATGCAGGTGTGTACTGAAGCAGTGATGGGGAAACGGGGAGGGGAGGCCTGCTCTGGGTCAGTGTTTGCACTCTGTGATGGGAAGTGTGAACAGGGAATGGGAGGTTTTAAACATAAGATTGATAATGAAAGATCTGGGGGTACACTTTGTGGACGGGAAAGTGGACAGAAGACAGCAGGGATGCCGGCTGAATTCGATGTGCTCAGATCACCACCTTCTTCACAGAGTTAAGATTGGGTCGTGTCGGAAAATGCCATGAAGACGTTGCTGTGGTGAGAGACTGTGTCAGTGATTGAACACTCGCTGAGTTATTGTGATGGGTGAGAGTCAGAGGGTGGTCAGTTTGGTGGGTGGTCAGTTTGGTGGGTGGTCAGTTTGGAGTTGGTCAGTTTGGTGGGTGGTCAGTTTGGAGGGTGGAAACGCCATTGTAAGTGATTTGGGAGACTTGTTCTGGGAGTGGACACTGAACAAAACCTGATGAGGAGGAGGGGCTGAGGAGGAGTATCCTTCAATCATTAAGACCCCGAGTGGTTGGGACTAATGATGGGGCTGGCTGTCAGATCATGTTTAAAATTGAATCATTCTGTCGGACTCTGTCTGTCACCTGTTCCCTTTTTCTCAGAGAACGGATTTCTGATCTGATTGAGAACTTGCCACCAAGTGCCCGGAGCTGTGGTGGGACTCATACCCTGACGTCTGGTTACCATCGCCGAGGCCTGAAGGGATATGATCACCACCTGAGCATGCTGCTGGATGAGGAGCACCCCAACAAGGTTTAGCCAGAGATGGACGGGGGGTGTCCTTTTCAATTAGGGCTTATGCCCGAAACGTCGATTCTCCTGTTCCCTGGATGCTGCCTGACCTGCTGCGCTTTTCCAGCAACACATTTCCAGCTCATTCCCAAGTGCATTTGAACATAGAACAGTTGTGCCAAATGTGATGCCAAATTAAACTAATCCCATCTGTCTGCCTTTGGTCCATATCCCTGCATTCCTTGCATATTCATGTGCCTATCTAAAAGTCCCTGAAATACTCCTATTGTATCTGTCTCCACTATCACCCCTGGCAGTGTGTTCCAGACTCCTACCACTGTGTAAAAAATGTCCCCCTCCCATCTCATTTGAGCCCCCTCCACCTTAAATGCATGCCCCCTAGTTTTAGACATTTCAATTTCTGGTGGTGAAAGGATTGATGGTCAGAATCTATCTGTGCATCTCATAATTTTATAGACTTCTATCAAATCTCCCTTCAGTCCCCACTGCTCCAAAGAAAACAGCCTGAGTTTTTCTAGCCTCTCCTTAGAGCTCATACCCTCTAATCCAGGCAGCATCCTGGTAAACCTCTTCTGCACCTTCTCCAAAACCTCCACATCCTTCCTGTAATGTGGTGACCAGAATTGAATGTAGTACTGTAATGCCTAACAGCAGTTAAAAAGCTGCAACATGACATGCTGACTCTCGTACTCAATTCCCTGACTGATAAAGGCAAGCATGCCATATGCTACCTTTACCGCCCTATCTATTTGTGTGGCTGCTTTCAGGGAGCTATGCACTTGAACCCCAAGATCCCTTTGTACATCAAAGCTGTTCAGGGTCCTGCTGTTAACTATACTTTGCCTAAACATTTGATCTCCCAAAGTGCAGCACCTCACACTTACCCAGATTAAACTCCATCTCCCATTTCTCCACCTATATCTGCAATTGTCCTATATCCCCGTATCCTTTTGACAACTTCCTACACTATCCACAACTCCACTGATCTTTGTATTGTGTGGAAATTATTAACTCACCCATCTACATTTTCTTCCAAGTTATTTATATATATTTCAAAGAGCAGAGGTCCCAGTACGGATCCCTGCGGAACACCACTAATCACGGACCTCCAGCCTGAAAAACACTCTTCCAGCACTACCCTCTGTCTTTTCTGAGCAAGCCAATTCTAAATCCACCCAACCAAGTCACCATGGATCCTGAGCCTACCATGAGGGACCTTGTCGAAATCCTTATTAAAATCCATGGAGACAACAGCCACTGCTCTATCCTGATTGACCACCTTTGTCACCTCACAATTCAATCATTTTAATAAGACATGAGCTGCCCTGCCAAATTGACCATCCCTTATTAGGCTATGCTTTTCCAAATGCACATAAGTCATTTCCCTAAGAATTCTCTCCAGTAGCTTCACAACCACTCACAACCATGTGAGACTCACTGGTTTATAGTTTCCTGAATTATCCATATGTTTCTTCTTGAGTACAGGAACAGCATTAGCTACTCGCCAGGCCTCTGGGACCTCTCTGGTGGCTAGCGAGGGGACAAAAATCTTGGTATAGGCCCCAGCAATCTCCCCTCTTGCTTCTCTCAATAACAGAGGGCAGATCCCATCGAGCCCTGGAGACTTCTTATCTCTCTCTTTTCCGGATTGTATCAGCCTATCTTTATCATCTTGTACTCTAAGGCTATCCATCTCCTCATTATTTACCAACCCACCACTTTTTCATACTGTCTTCTTACTGATCAACCCTTCAGTATTCAAGTCTAAATTGGTTTATAAACCACAAACAGCAAGACAGATCCCTGTAGAACCCGACTGGACACATTTTCAGTCGCACACACACCATCAGCCATCATCCTGTGCTTTCTACCACTCAGCCAATTCTGTATCTCATTTGCCAAATTTCCTTGGATTCCACGGACTCTACCTTGGCTATCAGTCTCCCATGTGGGACCTTATTGAAAGCCTTGCTAAAGTCTAAGTAGGCTATGTTGAATGCCCTCATCGACACACCTGGTCACCTCTTTGAGAAATTCTGAGTTGGCCAGACATGACCTTCCCTTAACAAAACCAGACTCTTCATAATTAAGCCCTGCCCCTCCAAATGCAGATTTAGTTCTGGTCCTCCGAATTGCTTCCAGTAGTTTCCCTATTACTGAGGTTATACTGACTGGCCTATGGTTTCCTGATTTATTCTTTGCTCCCCTCTTGAATAATGATCCCACACTAGTTGTCTTCCAGTTCTCTGGCACATCCCCTGTGGCCAGAGAGGAATTGAGTGTTATTGCCAATGCCCCTGCTATTTCCTCCCTTGCCTCACTCAACAGCTTGGGATACATTTCATCTGGCCCTGGAGATTTATCTACTTTTAAATCTGAGACCACTCAGAATTTCCTCTGGACACTAATTTCTTCAATTGTATCACAGTCCTTCTCCCTGATTTCAATACCCATGTCATCCCTTTTACTAGTGAACACAGACACAAAGTATTTATTTAGAACCCTACCTACATCCTCTGGCTCCATATGCAAATTCCCACTGTGCTCCTTAAGTTTCCTAGTTATCGTATATCCCCCTTAATTTAATTGTAAAATAACAAAGGACTTCCTTTTATTTTACCTGCCATTATTCTTTCATCGCCCATTTTGCTCCTCTAATTTCCTGTCTAAGTTTCCCGTCACACATTCTGAACTTCTCTCGGGCCTCTGCTCTTTTGAGCCCTTGTTATCTGCCAGAAGCCTTCCTTTTTGTCTTTCTCCAATCCCATGTATCCGTCAATATCCAGGGTTCACAGGATTTGATGATCCTGCTTTTTTAATTATTGGAACATGCTGACCCTGGACTCTCCCTATTTTCTCCTTAAATGGGTCCCAGTTTTCTGACACATTTACCTGAAAGTATCAGCTGCCAGTCCATTCTGGCCAATTCCTATCTGATTTTATTAAAACCAGCTTCCCTCTAATTGAGAAGTTTGATTTCAGGCCCATTCTTGTCCTTTCCCAGGACAGTCTGGAAACTAATGGAGTTACGATCGCTGCCTGCAAAATGCTTCCCTTTGATACTCCAAACCCTCGGCCAGCTGCACTGCCTAAGATTAAATCCCAGTTCATCACCTCTCTTCTCGGGCTTTCTACAGACTGGCTGCAAAATCTCTTCTGGATACAGTTTAAGAATTCTGTTCCCTCTAAAACCTTTCACACTATGACTACCCCAGTTAATGCCGGGGAAGTTGAAATAACCCAGTCTCCCTACCCTTTAGTTTTATTTCACCGAACTTTGCCTGTATACCTGCTCTTGTGTCTCTCTGAACTTTTAGGGTACGGTAGTAATGTGATGGTTTTGAAGTTCTACCCCTATGGCTTCATTTGAGGAACTTTCTAATATGTCATCTCTTCTGTGTTGTAATCGATTCCCTGATCAATATTGAGACACTTCCTATTCCTTAACTTCTGTCCCTGTCTCTCCTGAAGACCCTATATCCTGGAGCTACCAAACTCCTGCTCCTCCTCTCCCCCCCGCCCTCCCCCACGCCACGCCATGACCATGTTTTAGTGATAGCAATAGCTTCATATTCCCATGAACTCATCACCTTGACTATCAGATGACCAGTAGTAAAATAAATACCATCTAACCTTTGCCAAGCTCCCTTGTGCCGTAAGTGGGCTATAGTTTTTATGCTGCTTTGACTGACTAGCTGTCTGTTCTAATTTTGGCCATAGCCCTCCCCTGCTGAACTCTCTCTTTGTATTGTAACTCCTCCGCTGCCAAGTTAATTTAAACGTTCCCCAGCAGCCCTGCAAGAATGCGGATTCCATTCCAGTTCAGTTGCAACCCGTATGTGTTGTACAGATTCTGCTGTCTACAGAAGTCATCTCAACTTCCCTGAAATCTAAAACCTTGCATTTTGCACCATTTCTGTAGCCACATGTTCATTCAACCTATTTCTGTACTCACTAGTACATAGCACCAGAAGGAATCCTTTGGGGTCCTCTTCTTTAACCTACTTCCTAGCTCCCTAACTTCTGCATGCTGGACTTCATCCCTTTTTAAACTGATGTTATTATTAACAAACGGATCTCTGTTGTTTTCCCTTGCCTTTCACAATGCCATACAGCCATTCATTGACATCCCTGACCTAGCACAGGGGAGGCAGTTTACATCCTGCAATGTCTTCTGTGGCTGCACGTCCCCATTACAATTGAATCCCCTCCCACAATAACCCTCCTGTTCTTTTTTGTCCCCGCTTGTGCAGCTCATCTTCCCCAACAGTATCCAAAACAGTGTGTGTTCGAAAGGGAGATGACCACAGGGGGCCCCTGCACTACCTCTAAGAATGAGATGGTGGAGTATCGGGGAGTGCATGGCTAAATAGGGCCGAGTCAGCACAGCTTCATCAAGGGGAGCTCATGTCTGACAAATCTATTGGAATTCTTTGAGGTGGTAATAAGCAAGTTAGACAAAGGAGAGCCAGTGGACGTGATCTATTTGGATTTCCACAAAGCCTTTCACAAGGTTCCACACACAGGAGGCTGTTAAATATGATAAGAGCCCATGGTGTTAGGGGGCAAGGTACTGGCATGGATAGAGGAATGGCTGACTGGCAGAAGGCAGAGCAAAAGGATAAAGGGGTCTTTTCAGGATGGCAACTGGTGACCAGTGGAGCTCTGCAGGGGTCACTGTTAGGACCATAACTATTCATATTATACATTAATGATCTGGGTGAAGGAACTGAGGGTATTGTTGGTAAGTTTGCAGCTGACACAAAGGTGGAGGGACAGGTAGGTGTGGAGGAAGTGGGGAGGCTGCAGAAGGACTTGGGCTGACTAAGAGTGGGCAAAGAAGATACAATGTGGGAAAGTGAGAGGTTATACACTTTGGTAGGAATAATAAAGACATAGGCCCAGTTTCTAAATGAGCAAGGATTCAGAAATCTGAAACAAAGGGATTTGGGGGTCCGAGTTCAGGATTCTCTTCAGGTAAACGTGCAGGTTTCAGTGGGCAGTTAGGAAGGCAAATGCAATCATATCAAGAAGAATAGAATACAAGAGCAGGGATAGCATTCCCTGATGAAGGGCTCCAGCCCGACGTGTAGATTTTCCTGCTCCTCTGATGCTGCCTGACGTGCTGTGCTTTTCCAGCACCGCACTAATCTTGTCTGTGATCTCCAGCATCTGCAGTCCCCACTTTCACCTACAAGAGCAGGAACGTACTGCTGAGACTGTATGAGGCTCTGGTCAGAACGCATTTAGAATATTGAGTAATCTGGTCCAGTATCTAAGGAGAGATGTACCTGCCTTGGGGAAGGTTCAAAGGTGGTGTACAAGAATGATCCCAGTGACTCTGGGCTCGTCGTAAGAGATGCGGCAGAGGACTCCGAGTCTGAACACCGAGTTGAAAAAGGTGAGGGCAGATCTACCTGAAACTTGAAGAATAGGAGAGGTCTGGATAGTGATCAGCACAGAATTTTCTAACATTAGGAGTGATGAGACTCAGTGAAGGAGCGACAGTTTTGAACTGAGATGAGGAAGGGTTTCTTCAGCCAGAGGGTGGGGAATCTTTAGGACTCCTTTTGGAACAGGAAGCTGTGGAGGCCAGGTCAAGGTTTTGATTAGTAAGGAGATCAAAGTTTAGAGGAAGAAGGCAGGAGTTATAAAACACATCAGCCATGATCAAAAGGTGGAGGAGACTTAATGGGCCGAATGGCCTAATTCTGCTCCTTTATCTTGGATGAGTGACTGGGAGGGGAGCTTGCAGCAGGTGGTGGTCTGTGTATCTGCTGCCCTTGTCCTTCTAGATAGAAGGAGTCATGGGTTTGGAAGATCCTGTCCAAGGATCTATCTTGAATTCGATGTGATAGCACTGGAGATGGTGCAAGGAAGATTGACCAGGATGTTCCCTGGGCCAGAGAGATGGACAGTCTGGGAGTTGTTTTCCTTAGAGCAAAATAAATTGAGAGGAGACTTGATGAAATGTATAAAATTGAGGCACAGGTAGGGTAGACAGGAAGAAAAATGACCCCTTAATTGAGAGATCAAAGATAAGGCAAAGGTGGTTTGGAGGAGATGTGAGGGCAAACCTTTTCACCCAGGGTAGTGGGTATCTGGTACTCACTGTAAGGTTGGTAGAGGCAGAAACCCTCAGCACACTCGAGAAGCATTTAAATAAGCACTTGTGATGTCATGGCTGGGCTAGAGCAGGCACTAGGCAGTGGAATAGTTAGCTCATTGGTTTTGACAGGTGTGGACATGTTGAACTGTTGCTTGTGCTGTAGGCCTGTTGAAGATAGAAAGCCTCCATAGTATGTCAACGTTTTGGGCAATATTAATACTTTGTCTTCTTACACCACAGAGAAAACAAAGCTTAAAGCATTGGCCAATCCAGACCAGAGGATGGACACAAGTAAGTGATATTTACTACAACCCTCACTGGAATACACAGCTATACACACAATATTAGTTAGTCTCCAGCTTAATAATCTGGCAATAATACCGATGGGACCAGAGCCCCCCAAAACCCCCTTAGAATGGGGAAATTGAAGAGTCATAGAATCCCTACAGTGTAGAAAGAGGCCATTCAGTCCATTGACCCTCAAAAGACCTTCCCACCTAGACCCACCCCGACACTGACCCCGTAACTCCACATTTACCATGGCGAATCCTGCTCATTCCTGGACAGTATGGAGCCCTGCCAGATCAATGTCTAGACATCTCTGGGTTAGTGTGTGGAATTCAGCCAGGCCTCCTGCTCCTAATCACTGTCCCAGTAACGTTGAATAAGGCTGAGACTAGATATGCATTTAAGAGGAGGAGGGGGAAAGTGAATAGGGTGAGCGAGAGAGATCAGGGCTAGGTGGATTATACATCGTAAATTTGGGGCTATGGGGATAGTATTGGGAGCTACATTTGGATGGGATGCTTGTCCGAGATTCAATATGGATTCAATGGACTGAATGGCCTATTTCTATACTGGATTCTATGGTTCTATAATTTCTCCCCTCTCAAAGGGGATGCAGTTACCCTATTGGTATTATCTGTAAATTCTGGTGTAACAGAGTCTAAGACAATCCATTCCAGAATTTAATTTCTCCACACCTCAGAGAAAATTGAATTTATTGTCACATATACTGAGCCACTGTGAACAGCTTTGTCTTGCGAGCAAGACAGGCAGATCACAGAGTTAAGTAGCATAAATAGTAAATAATAGGTAAACAGCAGCAAAAACAAAAACACAGGGACAGGCGAATGTTAAGAGTTTGAGAGTCCATTCAGTATTCTAACAACAGTAGGGTAGAAACTGTTTTGAAACCGGCTGGTGCGTGTGTTCAGGCTTCTGTACCTTCTCCCCGATGGTAGAGGTTGTAGAAAAACATTGCCAGGGTGGGATGGATCGTTGAGAATGCTGGCGGCCTTTCCTTGACAGCGGGCCTGGTCGATGGATTCTATAGATGGGAGGTTGGCCTTCGTGATTGACCAGGCAGAGTTCACCACTCTCTGTAACCGTCTCCGATCTTGAATGGTACAGCTGCCATACCAGGTAGTGATACACCCAGACAGAATGCTCTCGATGGTGCACCTATAAATATTGGCAAGGGTATTCACCACCATGTCAAATTTCCTCAGCTGCCTGAGGAAGAAGAGACATTGTTGGGCCTTTGTAACCAGTGCATCCACATGAAGAGTCCAAGAAAGCTTGTTGTTGATGGCCACTCTCAGGAGCTTGACACTCTCCACTCATTCCACCTCTGTGCTGTTAACGTGTAGAGGGGCATGAGTAATATCCCACCGAAAGTCAATAAACCAAGGCGAAGCATCAAATAACCAAGACCAAGGGCCAGCTGCAGACCAGCTAGAGGAGGAAAGGAACAGGCACCACATTCTAACACGGTGATATACCCCACCTCCCTCTCTAAGATTCTGATAAACCCTAATCCCCTTTCTGTAAGATTGGAGTGTACCCTGCACCTCTCGCTGTAAAGTAATTCTATGCTATGATGTTTGAGAAAATCAGTTTGGCTAAGGTAGTGATGAGAAGAGTTCATTGTGTGTGTTCGGGACAGTTTCCTAGAGCAATATCTTGTGGTTCCAACCAGGGATCAGCATATTTTGGAGATGGTAGTTTGTAAGGGGGCACATTTAATAATTGATCAGATTGTAAAAGATCCCCTTGAACAGTAATTGTAATCTGAGAATTTGGCATTCACTTTGAGGGTGAGAAACTTGGGTCAGAAACAACTGTACTAAACTTCTAATTCTGAGTGTGTCAGGCTCAGTGGACTGGGAAAGGAGTTTCCCAGGTAATTATTTATATACAATGACGAAGTACTTTAGAAAGGAAGTGAACTGATCATGGTCAATCAAGAAAATTAAGGATAACAGTAAATTGGAAGAAAAGCATATAATGTGCCAAATTCTTGTGGTAACTGAGAGGAATGAAACTGTTTTAAAAGCTAATAAAATTAAGAGGGAGTTAACTGGAGGGTTAATCTGGTTAACTGGAGGGTTAATCTAGCAAGTACTGTAAAAATGGACAGCAAGTGCTTCAAGTATGTAAAAAGGAACAGGGAGGCCAAAGTGAACACAGGTCCTTTAGAGAACAAGGGTGGGGAAAGCAGGACATTGCAGAGGAATTGAAATAATTTGCATCAGTCTTCATGGTGGATAACACTAATCGCATTCCAAAATATTGAATACTTAAGTTGGGTAGGGCTGCAATGCACGCCAACTATCACGAGAGAAAAGCACTAGAGGAAGGAATGGAGCTAAAGGCTGATCGTCACCTGGACCTGATGGGATGCAAGCTAGAATATTCAAGGAAATAGTTATAGAGGTAGTGAATGCACTGGTGGTAATCTTCCAAGAATCCTTACATTCTGGAAAAGTCAGAGGAGTACAAGAGTCCCAGTCCAATACCTTATTCAGAAAGGGTAGGAGACTACAAGCAGTTAACTAAAAGCCAGTTGTTACTGGGTGTATGTTAGCGTCTGGTATAAAGGATGGAATAGCAGAGCATTTAGGAATACATAATATGATCAAACAGAATCAACATGATTTTCTGAAGGGGAAATCATGCCTGAGAAATGTATTACAGCTCTTTCAGGAGGTGGGAAGCAGGGAAGTTATATGTTAGGATTTCTGTGGAGTTACAGAAGGTGAGTTGAGGCTGTCACTAAGTATGTTCAGGACTGAGTCAGCTAGGTTTTTTTAAATCAATTGAACAAAAGATGATGAAGTAAAGAGGAGCTGGCAATTTATCAAATCAGCCATGATCCCACTGAGTGGAGAAACCGTCTTGATGGACTAAACTCCGCACCTGTGACTGATGGCTGGACCCAGGTTTATTGTGGGCCCTTAATGGCCCTTGATATGGTCAGGGTGAGCTGTCTCCTTGAACTTCTGAAGTTCAGATGTTGGAGGAATATCCCCAGTATTGTTAGGGAAGGACTTACCAAAACGTTGGTATTAAAGGCAATGATCGCTGAAGGTAGTGGGCAGGGTGCCAAACAAGCGAATGCTTTGTCCTGATGTGTGAGCTTCTTGAGTGTTGTTAGAGCTGTGCCTATCCAGGCAAATAGAGAGTATACCTGTCTCGTGCCTGTAAATGATGGACAGAGTTTGGGAAGTTAGGAGTCACTCATCGCACAGACTGTAGGTCCTGGTTCCTTGTAGCAAGTCTTTCTCTGGGCTGGTCAGTAATAAATGCTGCGCCAGCATTTATTGCCCATTCTTAATTGCCCTGAGGTGTTTCCCTCCCTGAAAGACATTAGTAAACCAGATGGGTTTTTCCAACAATAAGCAACTGTAATGAATTCAAATTCCAGTTTCCACGTGGCAGCCCTACACTGGGGGATTGCTGGGTTAATAATCCAGCTGTAATAACACTTGGCCAGCACCCCTTAAGAGAAGTGAAGTCTGGCAGGGTTTCAGATCAATGTCGAGAGATCTCTGGGTTAAAGAGGAGAGCAATCAGCCAGGTCTCCTGCTCCTGAGCACAATCCCAGTGACGTTGAGTAAGGCTGAGACTAGATACACAGTTATGAGGAGGGAAGGTGAAAAGGGTGATGGAGAAGAGCTGATGTCAAAGGGCATGTGACAATCCATTCTAGAGTTTAATTTCTCTTCACACCTTGCAGACAAAACCAAAGCTAAAGCATCAAACAGTCCAGACCAAGTGCCATCTGCAGGCCAGCCAAATAAAGAAAGTAAGTGACAGACACAAACTTGCTCTCCGTAACGTAGTGATGTGTCCTCCTAAATCTTGCTGTGATGCTAATGAGTGTCCCCCTGCTTGCAGAGACACTGCTGCATGTCATCTCCCTTGTGATGCTGGGGTAGGGGGTCAGGAATTTGCAGAGGGTGATGTTCCCATGTATCTGCTGCCCCTGTCATCCTCTGTAGTAGAAAAGGTGCTGTCTAAGGATCTTTGAAATTCTTCAGTGTCTCTTGTAGATAGTACACACTGTTGCTACTGAGTGTCACTGGGGGAGAAGGTGAAATGGCATCACATCCAAAAACAATCAAGTGGCTGCTTTGTCCTGGATGGTGTTGAGCTTCTTGAGTGTTGTTGGAGCTTTCCCCATCCAGGGCAAGTGGGGAGTGTTCCATCACACTCCTGACTTGTGTCTTGGAGATCTTCTTCCCGACCTCTCCGCCCCCACCCCAGTCTGACCTATCACCCTCACCTTGACCTCTTTCCACCTATCGCATTTCCGACGCCCCTCCCCCAAGTCCCTCCTCCCTATCTTTTATCTTAGCCTGCTGGACAAACTTTCCTCATTCCTGAAGAAGGGCTTATGCCCGAAACGTCGATTCTCCTGTTCCCTGGATGCTGCCTGACCTGCTGTGCTTTTCCAGCAACACATTTCCAGCTCTTGGAGATAGTGGACAGGCTTTGGGGAGTCTAGGAGTCACTTGTTACAGAAACTCTAAACTCTAGTCTTTTTCTGGGCTGGTCAGTAATAAAGCCCCGAATGGTGATAGTGGATGATACAGTGATGGTAATGTCTGTCATATGATTCTAATGTTTCCTTTACATTCTATAGGTTCCCCTTCGGATCCATTGGAGCCACCACCATTTCAAACAGCTAACCCTCCTGAGGGCAAGCAAGCTAGAAAGAGTGAGTGAGGAGAAAAGTCACAGCGAGATTGACAGAGTGGGAGCACTGTCTCCCTTCACCTCTTAGTGTTGTGGTGGTGAAGGCACATCCACATGTTGATATGAGCAGCTGAAGTGAGGTGGGGGTAAAGGGGTAAAGCAGCAAAAGCTGCTGATAAACTCTGTAATTCTAACAGCATGGAAAGAAGCTGTTCGGCCCACTGGGTCCAGGCCAAGCACCTCGCCACTCTAACTTGGTTTTCCAACAGTTGTGATGGCCAAAAGTTGTCTCATCCTATCAAAATTCAGAACATTTATTTCTCCTTTTCCAACACGACTTTTTAAATCTTTCTTACAGTCATTATCATCAAAATGGTGACCTGATGACACTTCGGCCACTTGGCAGCTTTCGTTCACTAAAATTCAGTCTAGTGCCATAATCTGTGTGGTTGCACTTTCTAAGTGCTGGCTTTCCTGGACAACGCTGCTCCTAGGTTGTGCATACAGAGCTACTCCAAAGTTCCAGTTCCAAAGGTCATTGCCTCATATGGACCTTGGAAGTCCGCACAAAGGAAAACAACACTTTCTGGGCACAGTTTCAGAATTTCACCACCTCCAAGTTTCTCTCATTTAATATCAGGAAAGTTGAAATCCCCAGCTGTTTGTTTATTTATTTATATACTTCCCTGCGATTTACCGATGTATCTCCCTTCTATAGCTGCCTACCTGTTTTGTGGATCTGTTGTATGCCCCCAGCAAGGTGATTGCTCCCTCCTTGTTTTAATACTATCCATATGACCTCAGTTGAGGGGCTTTACATGGTAAAATTTTTTTCATGCAGTAATTGACTCTTTGATAAACATCATGAACCATCTCCATTTTTCCACCCTTCCCTGTCTTGCCTGAAGATTCTAGACTCTGGAATGTTGACCTGGCCCAGATCTGCCCCTTCCTCCCTTAACCATGTCTCTGATAGCAATGATAGCACATTCCCATTTGTAAACAGCACCTTAAACTCAACTGCCTTACTCTATAACTTACATTAAAACAAATACAGTGCAGCCATGCTGGACTCTGAGCTCTGCCTGTTAGACTGATGTAGCTTTTCTACATCTGCCTGTGTGTCACCTCCATTCTGTTCCACTCCATTACCCCATTCCCCTGCAAAGTGAAGTGAAATTCCCACTAACAGCACATGCAATTTCCAGCCTGGCAGACACACTGCTGTACCAGCAGCTGGTCAAACTGGTGGCCACCTAGACTGCCAGGAGCATCTCCCATTTCCCACATACTGCAGGTTGTAAACCTGACTGAGTTCCCCTGTCATACTGGAGCTTCATAAAACTTAATGTAACTTTACTCCAAATAGGAAATTGCATTCTTTTCAACAGAATCTTCAAAACCCTTAAGCAGAGTCGCAGGCGCTTCGAGCACAGAGCATAACAGCATAATACAGGCCCTTCGACCCTCAATGTTCTGTGACCTTTTATCCTGTTCAAGGTCAGACTGACCTACCTTCATTTTACTGTCATCCATGTGCCTATCCAAGAGTTGCTTAAATGTCTCTAACATATGAGTCTGTTACCACTGCTGGCAGTGCACTCTAAAGAACCTACTTCTGATATCGCCCCTAAACTTTCCTCCAATCACCTTACATTTATGCCCTTTTGTGATAGCCATTTCCACCCTGGGAACACATCTACTCTGACCACTCTCTCTGTGCCTGTCATCACCTTGTACACCTTTATCAAGTCACCTCTTAAGTCTTTTTCTAATCAATCAGTTGTAATACAAATACATTTTAATTAATATTCTTTAAGATAATCAGATACAGATTATAAGATATTATAAAGATTGTGTATATCAATTACTGAATTATTAAAAAGAAAGGTTTCAAACTAATTATGAGGCCTTCCTTACCTATCCTGGTTGAGAGATTAAAAAGTCACATGCAACCATGGAAAGTAAGTTTCCCATGTACCAAAAGGGCCCTATTTGGATCATAGCAGCAAGACTACTAATTGAGTGATTTACTGGGAATAACCATCCTCCTGACCCTGAGTGATTTACTGGGAATAACCATCCTCCTGACCCAATGCAATGCAATGTGCTTTTTTGTGATGTGGTGTAAGAGCCCAAGCAAAGCAACCTTACAGGAAATTAGTGAAACAGATATAGTTTATTTTTGATGAATTAGTCAACATTGAGCCATAAACTCCTTTGATTTGTACACTATTTCCCTTACCCCAAGGATGATGACCTGGGAACCTGTCATTCTTAACTCCCACCCTCGAAACCACCATCCCTGCACATATACAGACTGCCGAGAAGATCAGAGATGAAGCAGCTGAAGGTGGTTGGTTCTGCCCAGGATACTCCCCTGAGGAACTCCTGCAGATGAAATGACAGGCCTCCAACAGCCATAACCACCTTCCTATGTTGCAGGCATGACATTGATGTCAAGGGCTGTCACACTCCCCTCACCTCTGGGATTCTCCTCAGTCATCCATGTTTGAACCAAGGCTGTAATGACATCAGGAACTGAGTGGTTTGTTGAGGAGGAGGTTGAGTATGTTTTTCCCTCCTTGTTGGTTCCCTCACCACCCCCACCTGCAGACCCAGTCTTGCAGCTTTATCCTTTCGGACCAAACCAACCTGAGCCACTCTTGGTGGTGGACTTTGAAATCCCACCTCCCAATCCAGGGTACAGTTTGTCCCCTTACCACCCTCACTGCTTCCTCCAGCATCCTGGTAAATCTCCTCTGCACCCTCTCTAAAACTTGCACATCTTTCCTATAATGATGCGACCAGAACTGAACACTATTCCAACATGCCAACATGGACCCCAAGATCCTCTGTTCCTCCACACTGCCAAGATTCCTGTCTTTAACCCTATATTCTACATTCAAATTTGATCGTACAAAGTGATTGACTTCACACTTTTCCAGGTTGAACTCCATCTGCCACTTACCAGCCCAGTTCTGCATCCTGTCAATGTCTTGTTGCAGTCTACAACAGCCCTCCACACTATCCACAACTCCACCAACCTTCGTGTCATCAGCAAACCTACTAATCCACCCTCCCGCTGCCTCATCCAAGTCATTTATAAAAATAATAAAGGGCAGAAGTCTTAGAATGGATCTCTGTGGTACATCACTTATCACCAAGCTCCAGGCTGAATACTTTCCATCCACTACCACTATCCTCTGTCTTCTATGGGCCAGCCAATTCTGTATCCAGACAGCCAGATCTCCCTGTATCCCATGCCTCCTTACTTTCTGAATGAGCCTACCATGGAGAACCTTATCAAACACCTTGCTGAAATCCATGTACACCACTGCTCTACCTTCATCAATGTGTTTTGTCACATCCTCAAAGAATTCATTAAGGTTTATGAGGCATGACCTGTCCCCCTCAAAGTCATGCTGACTATCTCGAAGCAAATTATGGGTTTGCAAGAAATCATTAATCTTGTGTCTCTGAATCCTCTCCAATGAATCCATTCCTGATGAAGGGCCTTTGCCCGAAATGTCAATTTTCCTGCTCCTCAGATGCTGCCTGACCTGCTGTGCTTTTCCAGCACCACACCCTTGACTATATCCTGTCTGGCCGAGGGGATTTATCTATACTGATGTTTTTCAAAGTTTCCAGCACATCCTCCTTCCTAATATCAACCTGTTCCAGCATATTGGTCTGTTTCACACTGTCCTCAAATGTCAAGGTCCCTCTCAGTAGTGAATACTAAAGCAACGTATTCATTTAAGGCCCTCCCCTACCTCCTCCAACTCCAGGCACAAGTTCCCTCCACTATCCCTGATCGGCCCAACCCTCACTCTGGCCAGCCTCTGGTTCCTCACAAGTGTAGAACGCCTTGGGGTTTTCCTTAATCCTACCTACTAAAGCTATTTCATACCCCCTTCTTGTTCTCCTAAGTCCATTCTTCAGTTCCTTCCTGACTACCTTGAAACCCCCTCAAGTCCTTTATTGGTCAATTAATGAGCATGGGAGTAGGGAGGTCATGTTGCAGCTGTATAGGATGTTGGTTCGGCAACTTTTGGAATACTGAGACATTGGAAGGATGTTGTGAAACTTGAAAGGGTTCAGAAAAGAGTTACAAGGATGTTGCTGGGATTGGAGGATTTGAGCTACAGGGAGAGCTGGGGCTGTTTTCCCTGGAGCGTTGGAGGCTGAGGGGTGACCTTATAGAGGTTTATAAAATCATGATTTGGAGATGCCGGTGTTGGACTGGGGTGTACAAGGTTAAAAATCACACAACACCAGGTTATAGTCCAACAGGTTTAATTGGAAGCACTAGCTTTCAGAGCACCGCTCCTTCATCAGGTGGTCGTGGAGGGCTCAATTGTAAGGCACAGAATTTATAGCAAAAATTTAGAGTGATGTAACTGAAATTACTTTGAAAAATACCTTGATTGTTTGTTGAGTGTTTCATCTGTTTGAATACCATGATAGTTTCACTTCTTTCATGTGTAAATCACAAAACTTTTTTAAAAAAAGTTACATTCTCGGGTTAACTGTAACAATTGGTGTTAGCTAGACAATATGTTGAAGGTGTTAGCCCCCTATGTTCTCTGTCTATGCCATAATGTTTAGGCTGATTCTAATGTAAAAAGTGAGATAACAGAGTCTTACATGAATTCATGCAGTTTTTGAGCAAAGTACAATGGAACTCTGCAAGTACAAATTCACCCCAGTGTGTGTGTGTGTGTGTCTCTGCCTGCCTGCCTGCCTGTCTGTCTGGATTGGGGGGTTGTGAGTGTGAGAAAGAGAGTGTGTATGTGAGTGTAGACATATCACACTGCAGGTGACCACCATTGCACTATACACACACAGACACACTCACATGCATCCTCTCACAGACTTAGACCACTCTACACTCACGCTCACACATGTACACTCTCTATAGGTAGAGTTGATGGTAGTTGACTTTTCCCTAAAATGGGGAATTTCAAGACTAGGAAGCACATTTCTAAGGTGAGAGAAGAGAGATTTTAAAAAGACATGGGGCAATTTTTTTTAAAGAGTGGTTTGTGTGTGGAATGAACTTCCTGAGGAAGTGGTGGGTGTGGGTACAAGTACAACATTTAAAAGACATTTGGATAAGTCCATGAATAGGAAAGGTTTGGTGTGGTATGGGCTAGGAGCAGGCAGGTGGCACTGGTTTAGTTTGGAACAAAGGGTCTGTTTCCATGTTGTATGACTCTGAGGGGCAATAGGGTAAATAGACAAGGTCTTTTCCCTGGGGTAGGGGAGTCCAGAACTAGAGGGCATAGGCTTAGGGTGAGAGAGGAAAGACATAAAAGGGACCTGAGGGGCAGCATTTTCACACACAGGGTGGTACGTGTATGGAATGAGCTGCCAGAGGAAGTGGTGGAGGCTGGTACAATTACAACATTTAAGAGGCATTTGGATGGGTAAATGAATAGGAAGGGTTTGGAGGGATATGGGCCAAATGCTGGCAGGTGGGACTAGATTATTTCTGGTCAGCAAGGACAAGTTGGACTAAAGGGTCTGTTCCCTTGCTGTATATCTCTGACTCTGAACCTGAAATCCTTACAGTTCCTTACAACTTTAAAGTGAACAAAACACTGGATCCAATCCCCCTCATTCAGTTCACACTTTGACACTGATTATATTTTCATTAGCCTTTTCAAATTCTGGGAGGGGTTCTGCTGGGGTTTGGATCTCTCCCAACTGAGCGTTGCTCTTGTTTATTGTACTGTTATTCCTGTGTGTGACAGACAGATGGGAAACCAGCTAAGCTTCCTGATCACTATCTAATGGTATTGAGTAAAGGTGAGTGACGCTGGTGGATAAGGTAATTTGGGAGAAAAATAGTATAAAGTGATCCATTGTAGCCCATTCCAGATGTTAATAATTTCTCATCAAACTCCACAGAGACAACCAAGACTAAAGCATCAAACAGTCAAAAGCATGGTTCAGGTGCCGAGCAGTCAGAGGAGTACAGTAAGTGACAGATATAACACTCTCTGACAACCCCCACGTTGCTGGTTTAGTGATGGATACATGACTGTGGTTTGAAAGGGGAACTGTGCTGCCTTTGTTAATGGTGCAATAGGATGTTGTGCATCTGCACAAGCAGTCTGGGAGTGTGTTTGATGTCTCATCTTTGCAGATGTCATGTTCTGGGGTTCTGACGCTGAAGTGTGTGCTGTGCTTTTGCTGGTCAAAGCCTTCCTCACAGAGCATGCTTTTATCAGATTAATTTGTTCCCCACTTCTCACCCATGTGTGCAGTGTTACAGTGTGAATAATTCCATGTTTGCTGATGCTGTGTGAAGCTCAATGGTGTGTTTGTGATAATGTTAACAGAATCTGCCCAAGTTTGAAAATCCATCAGTCTGTTTAAGTTGTTTCACTTTTCTGAGTTGTAACAACACAAATGTGAGAGAGTAAAATGTATCTGTGTTTTTCCCCCACAGAAAAACTGTTTAATGTTGCTACGTTACCGATGACTCGATGCGAGTTGCTGCAGTGTGAGTATCACCCAGAACAATCTCTCTCTCCTTCCCCCTTCCTCCTTATCCACTTCTCCCTAAACCCAACCTCCTTCAGCTGCTTCACAATGACCTCCCCTCCGTGGGAAAGTTAGTGGCAAGGTTTAGTGAGGACGCGAAGCTGAAGTGGGTGGACTGATCAGGTGAAGTGGGGTGTGGGCTGCCCCATTCACATGGCCAGCTTCATTGTGACAGTGGGTTTGAGGCAGTGCTTTACAGTTCCCATGTCTGTCCATTTCTTGGATTCTGATCATTGTGACCCAGACATGTTGTTTCTCATTCATCCACAGGACGTGGGCATCTCTGGCTGGGTTGTCATGTATTGCCCATTCCGAATTGCTCAGAGGCAACCACATTGTTGTGGGTCTGGAGTCACATCTAGGCCAGACTGGATAAGGATGGCAGATTTCCCTCTGTAAAGGATGTGAATGAATCTGATTGGGTTTTCCAACAATTGACAATGGTTTCGTGATAATCATTAAACTCTTAATTCCAGATTTTTATTGAATGCAATTCTGTTGTACTGAATGCGAACTCCACAATCTGGTGTGGTGGGATCCAAGCCCAAGTCCCCACTATCTGAGTATCTGGATTAACTTTCCAGTGTAATACCACGAGGCCATTGCCTGCAGCGTAACTCTCCCTGTTCCACAGCAGTGACTGTATTGAATGATGAGGATTTGTTCTGGTTTTTCTGCAGATAAATCGAAAATCACCTTTGATCACCGGACTGCGCACAAGAAGCTGCTCGTGCGTAACGAGTACACCCACCTGAGTGTGGCCGACCAGTTACAGCCCTACCCTGACCATCCTGGGAGGTTTGTCAACTGTGTGCAGGTCCTCGGGCTGCAGAGTTTCTCAAGCGGCTGCCATTACTGGGAAGTGAACAACGAGGGCAGCAATTTCTGGGCAATTGGGCTTGCTTATGTCAGCCTGGATAGGCAAGGGAGTAGGAGTCGTCTAGGAAGGAGCCCACTGAGCTGGTGCTTGGAGAGTTTTGGCCAGAAGCTGTCTGTTTGGCACAGAGGCCAGGAAGCTATCCTGCATGTCTCTCAGCCCAGAATCATAGGAGTCCATCTCAACTATAACCAAGGGATTGTGGCCTTTTATTCAGTCACTGACTCTATGATGAGGCTGTTTTATTACGAAGTAGAGTTTCAAGGCCGGGTTTTTCCTGCTTTCTGGCTGGGCAACATTGGCACCACCCTCTCCCTGGTTCAGTTCTAAATGTTTCTGCTTTGTGTGGCTCTGGATTACTCCAGTAGCCCATCCTCACCATTTAGATTTCTACTTTTAAGATATAGTATGGAGAAAATGATAATCCAACAATAATGGCCTGGTCACATCTGTCGGGGAAACAACTACAAAATGTAAAGTTTTGATTTGATTTGTTCTCTCCCCACAGATGCTGCCTGACTGCTGCACTTTTCCAGCATTGTGGTTTTTATTTGATTTCTAGCATCCCATACTATTTTGTTTCTACTTCATCGGTAATGCATTTGTGAATTGCAGAGTTGTATTGGAGTGACAGTTCACTTTGTGGCCTTGACCCCAGTCTGAGTACATCCTCATTTGGAGATGAGCTCTTAGCCATGTCTGAGGCCAAACCTCATTCACACAATTATTGGACAAGTCTGTCAGGGTTTCAAGTGAGGGGTAGTCTTATTGCAGCTTATACATCCTGGAGGGAGTTGGCAAGAAGAGTGCTGACAGTGTATTTGCTCTTGTGGGAGAAATTAGAATATAGAGAGTGTTTAAAAATTAGGGTTAGTGTGTAAGACAGAAGTAAGAAATCTTTTGAGGGTCATGTATCTTTGGAGTTCCCCTCCTCAGAGAAAAGGCTGGGTCATTGAAGCTATTTATAGCAGTGTTGGATGGGTTTTCACAGTGGGGTCTAGGCTCACGTAGAGTTGAGACCACAATCAGAATGGTGGAGCGGGCTAGAGGGGCTGAATGACCTATTCCTCCTATGAGGTTAAGTGAAGATAGTAGCTGGTTGTTCAGCATTTCTGAACCCTCCAACATCGGAGCATTTGCAGCAACACCTGGACAATATCCAAAACAGCACGGTGGCTGCCTCACAGCGCCAGAGACCCGGGTTCAATTCCCGCCTCAGGCGACTGACTGTGTGGAGTTTGCACGTTCTCCCCGTGTCTGCGTGGGTTTCCTCCGGGTGCTCCGGTTTCCTCCCACAGTCCAAAGATGTGCAGGGTCAGGTGAATTGGCCATGCTAAATTGCCCGTAGTGTTAGGTAAGGGGTAAATGTATGGGTGGGTTTCGCTTCAGCGGGTCGGTGGGGACTTGTTGGGCCGAAGAGCCTGTTTCCACACTGTAATCTAATCTAAAAAAAAATCTAATCTCTCTCAATGTTCTGAGTGGTTGAAAATCTTGATGAGGGACAGGGCCTAAAGACTGTTCTCAGGGTGGTGAGTGTGTGGAGCTGCTAGGCTAGAGATCAGGGGCATTGCTCTCATGATGTCAAACAGCCAGAGGAAAGCTGTGATGTTGGAGTTACTGCCTTTCAATGATGTAGTGTAAGGGAACAATTCATATTTTCCATTCCACATTTGCAGGGCTTTGATCCTGGAGTAGTGTGTGCAGTTTTGGTCTGCTTATGTCAGGGAAGTTGTTATTGCCGTAGAGAGAGTGCGGTAAAGATTCACCAGGTCTTGTTCCTGGGAGAGCAGCATAGTCCTGTCAAGGGAGAGTGACTGACTGGCTCTGTATTCTCCACAGGTTTGAAGAATATGAAGTGATCGCATTGAAACCTACAGAATAATTAAAGGAATAGCGAGGGTAGAAGCAAGTAAGAGAATTCCCTTGGTTTGGGAGTCTCAAACCAGGGCCACAATTTAAAAATAACAGGAATATCACTTGGGTCCAGAATGAAAAGTAGTATTAAAGGTGGTGAATCTTTGGAATTCTCTACCACACAGGGCTGTGGAGGTTCTGTCTTTGAGTATGTTTAAGATAGAGTTTGATAGGTTTCTGATTCCCAGTGGTTTATAGGACTCTGGGGATGGCCTGAGTAAAAGGCATTGAAGTGTTCAAACTGCCATGATCAGATTGAATTGTGGAGCTGGCGCAATGTGCTGAATAACCATCTCCTTTTTATGATCACCTGTCCGGCACAAATCCATAACTTACTCTTGCTAAATAGAACATAAACTTTCCAGCGCCGACCTGTGGAACCAATCTGAAGCCCATCTCTAACCTACACTATTCCATTATCATCCATGTGTTTATCCAATGCCCATTTAAATGCCCTTAAAGTTGGGGAGTCTACTGCTGTGTAGGCAGTGCGTTCCACACCCCTACTACGCTGAATAAAGAAACTATCTCTGACATCAGTCCTATATCTATCACCTCTCAATTTAAAGCTATGTCCCCTCATACTAGCCATCACCATCCGAGGAAAAAGCTCTCACTGTCCACCCTATCTAACCCTCTGATTATCTTATATGTCTCAATTAAGTCACCTCTCAACCTTCTTCCCTTTAATGAAAACAGCCTCAAGTCCCTCAGCCTTTCCTCATAAGACCTTCCCTCCATACCAGACAACATCCTAGTAAATCTCTGATCCCTTTCCAAAGCTTCCACATCCTTCCTATAATGCGGTGACCAGAACTGTACACAATACTCCAAGTGTGGCTGCACCAGAGGTTTGTGCAGCTGCAGCATGACCTTGTGGCTCCAAAACTCATTTCCTCTACCAGTAAAAGCTAAAAGTTAAATCTTAAATCAGCAATTAAATATCCAGGCTGTATTAACCCATATGATACCCAGGAGTTCATCACCTTGACTATTCTGCACAATCTACTGCTATCTTTGTGCCAATCAATGTAGGTGTGGTTACTTAGTGCTAGTTACAGCAATGCCTAGTTAGCTCTGGTTTGGTTGCAGTCTGCTGGTTATGGCTGTGCCTAGTAATGGATAGACTGGTTCCCTGTGCTAATTATTCTGGTACCAGATTCTAGTCACATTGATTATGCCTGGTTGTGTCATTTACTAGAGCTAGTTACACGACTATTAGTTATCAGTGCCCATTCCTGGTTATGTTGGTGTTGTGCACCATTTATTGGTGTCACATGATATTAATCTTGGAACTGTAAATGATGATGTGCCAGACTGGGGTAGAGAGTAGAGGAGGAGAATCTGAAGCCAATTACAAGGGGCATTAATAAACTTAATAAAAAAGGCCTCACTTCCATGGTAGTTTGTGCCTGGGTGTCATTGGAGAGGATGCACATGGTATCCATCAGTGCTGTCGATGCCTTCAAAGAAGTACCTCAAGGATACAGTGCTTATCTCCCCCATGGCCCCGTTTTGATTTAATCCCCCACACCTTTATGTGTATACGCGCACACACACCACACACACACACACACACACCTTTGACTGTTCACTCTGATTTGCTTGTAGATATTTAATTGGCACCACAGCTGGTTACTGCTAGTGGGCACTAGGGTTAAAGACGTCTGTGATCGCTGTGTGGGACTGCACTTCTGGGTAGAATGGGAAGAAATACACTGAAGTTCAACACTGAAATGTAAGGGAATATATTTAGGCAAAACTGGTTGCATATTGATTTTAAGGATAAGAATATGAAAGGGTTGTATCCAGACTAAATTCCAGAGTACAAAATATGCCAATCACAGTGACAATAGTTTAGTAAGGTCATAAAACTGTATTTCCAGTTGGAAAGTCTGATTATTGCATTAAACTTGGCTTGAACCTTGGTCAGACCACACCTGTACTATTGTGTGAGTAGTAGCTACCTATTGTATCTAGTTGAGTCTTTAAAATGATGAAATGTTTTGATGGATACTGAAAGAATTCTTCCTTGTTTGGTGTGTGGGGGGGAGAGAGAGAGGAGAGCAGAAATAGAAGCTGTTGATATAAGAGACTCCCCGAAAAATCCAGTAGGGATTTGGAAGAAACCTGTTCTCTATGCAGTGGGGAGAAGGTGAAACTTTGCTGCCATCGAACTGGAATGAAATAATGTATTGAAGGGGAACCTAGAAGGAGCAGTGAATAGTGTTCCAGTGATGGGCTCAGATGTGGAAATGTGGGAGGTTTGACTGGAGCAAACACATGTGCGTGGACCTGAGTGGACATGTTCTGTGTCCAGCAACACATTTCCAGCTCTGATCTCCAGCATCTGCAGACCTCACTTTCTCCCTAAACTATTCCAGTGCCTATTATAATGTTGCCCATTGCCACTTTCACCAGTTGCTTGTGCTTGCTCCCTTGCCCAGTGTTGAAACATTGTTTTTTTTAATTCAGTCTGGTTGTGGAGGTTTCCATGCTCTCAGCTCCAGTTCTCTCCTTCATGACCCAGCTCTTGAGCAGAATCACATCAATGCAGTGACCATCACTTTAAAATGCAGGCATTTGTTTCAGAACTTAAACCTTTGAAAATATAATTTATTTTATTGATTACTTGGGGGGGGGGGGGGGGGGTGTCTTATTATTCAAACTCTTTTCAAAATAAGATAGCCACTTGTGCAATTGTTTCTGCATCTAAGAAACTAGCAAAAGGGGAGTTATTGAAATATTCTGGCTTCATTTAAACCGCAGTTTATTCAATTTCTCATCTTATGTATTACAGAAATACTCATTACTATTCAAGTATCACAATGTCTTCAGTCATTATACAGCTGGAGGCATTTCTACAAATGGAGAGGTTATCTGTAATATTCGAGGGGTAAATTTCCATCCCACACCCAGCAAATACATACTCTCTCCTGGTCAGTGTGACGTAATCATGTAACACAGGGAAAGTTGAGGTCATCCATTTTTGCCTGAGAGGACTGAGGTGATCCCAAGCCCCTCAGTAGAAATTAAGTGTTTGTTAACTATAACTAGTGCTAATGAATGAGGATGATATTTGTAATTGATTTGAGTGAATGATTGAAGCTGTTAGTTGGGTTGTGCCTGGGGAAAGGGTAATTTACTGATTGTGATAAATAATAGTTGGAGAAACAGATTTTCATGGATGGACTGCAATTATTTTTATACTGAAAAATCATGAAATAAACATTCCAAAGTAGAGTGTGAGACTCCTTTCTGCGTCTTCAGGGTGCTGGTGCAGAGGGGGGTCTTGAGTTCAAGTACACTAAGTATGCCTTCAATATCTATCTGCCTTCAAGAGAAAGGAACATGACAATTTGTAAGAACTGTTGTGAAGTGGAAAATGAATGGTAGGCAATAAACTGGGCTGGGAGCAAAAGTACATTCTGGGGCCAATGTTCATTCTGTCATCAGACCATTTTGCTGGGGTATGTGTCCCACACACACTGACTCTGTGCAGTGGGACCCAAAACACACACACACACACACACACACACTGGGTTATGGTTCCTTCACACAAACTGGCTGTCCCTGAGGCACGGTGCTTGCACACACTGCCTCACTGCTGAGACTGGAACTAAGTGGGGTTTGGGGATCTTTTCATTGGGAAAAGGGCTGTTAAGGCTGCCCCATGACGGTATAACAAAAATGGCTGCCAGTAGCCCCAAACAGCTTTGCAGTAAATGTTTAACAGAAATTATGAAGTTAAAGAAACACTTGGCTGATGTGTTCTCAGCACAAGACAGGGCAGCGGTAGAAGTCCAGTTCATGACCACTGCCATTTGACGTAGTGCACCAGTTGGAGGACGCTCAGGTGTGCGGTGGGATCCCATCTGCGCTCACCCCAGCCCGGACGGAATTTCACATCAGCCCTAAGGTCCCATACTTCCCGCGGGAGCCTGTGCCCCACAACCTGAGCCACTTCTGGAATTTTAGTTTTGTCCCTTTTAAGGAAGTATTACGGTGAGCCCTGTATCGACTGCTGCTGCACACCGTCCACCTCTTCTCCCTCATCCACCGTCCGGACATGCCTTGGCGTGCCCATTTGCCACCAGGCGGTGGGGATCCCCAGTGGAGGGTTCTCTACGCGGGAGTCCTCCCCCTTTCAGGGAGCTGGGGTGGAGGGTGCTGCATGCAGCAGTCCCCTGCAACCGCAGATTGCTGTGAAGTCTGTGGACCACGTGTATATTGGGTGTGGGTGCTTGCACTCCCTTTTTTGATTTTAACTTTGTTTTTTTGTTGCATTTCAGTTCCATGCTCTTGCTCTTTGAGCACTTGAGGAGGAAGAGAGAGGGTAGGTTAGAGTACATTCTTGTGGGTCTGCTCCTGGGCCTGGCCATACACAGGTCCAGGCAGCGGGCCGTGGAGGGGGTCGTTAGGGTCGACTGCCTGCTCCTCTTCCATGGTTATGTTAAAGCCTGGGTCTCCCTGGAGAAGGAGCATGTGGTGTCCACCAACACCCTGGAGTTGTTCAGGGAGAGGTGGGTGCCGCAGGGAGTGGAGTGCATTATTTCCCCCACCAACTCTATTTTAATTTAATCCCTGCCCTCCCCTTCACAGTTTGATCTCACAGCATTGCCCTTTGATGTGAAGGGCACTGCTTGTCACTGGCCACTCGAGTGTTTCCTTTCTTCCTGGTGATGGAAATTGAATAAAGATTTGTAAACAGGTCGAGGCAGCGGGCCGTGGAGGGGCTCATTAGGGCCGACTGCCTGCCCCTCTTCCGCGGTTACGTTAGAGCCCGGGTGTCCTTGGAGAAGGAGCACGCGGGGTCGGCCAACACCCTGGAGTTGTTCAGGGAGAGGTGGGCGCCGCAGGGAGTGGAGTGCATCATTTCTATTTTGATTTAGTCCCTACCCTCCCCTTCACTGTTTTGATCACACAGCACTGTCCCTTGATGTGAAGGGCACTGTTTGTCACTGGCCACCCGGGTGTTTTCCTATCTTCCTGGTGGTCGATACTGAATAAAGATTTGTACACCTTGTATCTCTCACTGTGCATCTCACCTGCACACACACACCATGGGTGCAGGGGAAAAATAAACACTATTGCAAAAAAATAAAGATTTGCACACCTTGTCTCACATGTGGGCTGGGCTAAAAATAAGCATTACCGCAGTTAGGTGGTCATGTAGGGGTAAAGAGAGAAAGCAGAAGTCACAAGCAACCATGGAAAGTAAGTTTCCCTCCACAAGGGCCCTATTTGGATCATAGCAGGAAGACTACTACTTGAGTGATTTACTGGGAATAACCATCCTCCTGACCCAATGCAATGTGCTTTTTTGTGATGTGGTGTAAGAGCCCAAGCAAAGCAACCTTACAGGAAATTAGTGAAACAGATATAGTTTATTTTTGATGAATTAGTCAACATTGAGCCATAAACTCCTTTGATTTGTACACTATTTCCCTTACTCCAAGGATGCTGACCTGGGAACCTGTCATTCTTAACTCCCACCCTCGAAACCACCATCCCTGCACATATACAGACTGCCGAGAAGATCAGAGATGAAGCAGCTGAAGGTGGTTGGTTCTGCCCAGGATACTCCCCTGAGGAACTCCTGCAGATGAAATGACAGGCCTCCAACAGCCATAACCACCTTCCTATGTTGCAGGCATGACATTGATGTCAAGGGCTGTCACACTCCCCTCACCTCTGGGATTCTCCTCAGTCATCCATGTTTGAACCAAGGCTGTAATGACATCAGGAACTGAGTGGTTTGTTGAGGAGGAGGTTGAGTATGGTTTTCCCTCCTTGTTGGTTCCCTCACCACCCCCTTGCCACCCTCAGTGCTTCCTCCAAGTGCTGTTCAATATGGAGGAGTACTAATTCATCAGCTAAGGGTCAGGGTGGGCAGATAGATGATTATATATATGTTTGATATAGCAAGATGGATTTTGTAACAATAGTATTCTGGATTAGTGGTGCTGGAAGAGCACAGTGGTTCAGGCAGCATCCGAGGAGTAGTAAAATCGACGTTTCGGGCAAAAGCCCTTCATCCTGTGTTCTTGATGAAGGGCTTTTGCCCGAAACATCGATTTTACTGCTCCTCAATGCTGCCTGAACCACTGTGCCCTTCCAGTACCACTAATCCAGAATCTGGTTTCCAGCATCTGCAGTCATTGTTTTTACCTTGTAACAATGGTAGTTTGATGGTCAGCATTATGGAGATGATCTTTCAATTCTATTAATTATGCAAGGACTTCACAGCTGCTCGAAACAAAACTCGCTCTCTTTCTCAACTTCTCGGTGTTTCCCTTAAGCTTTTTAAAAAACCTGTCATAGAATCCCTCCAATATGGAAACAGGCCATTTGGCCCTTCAAACAGCATTTCACCCAAACCCACCCACTACCCTTTCACTGTAACCCTGCATTTCCCTAGCCTGTGCAGACCAGGCCAATCCACCTAACTTGCCCATCTTTAGGCTGAGGGAGGAAACTACAGCACCCAGCAGAAACTCAGACAGACAGAGAGAATATGCAAACTCCACATAGACAGGATCCAATTTTTCTCGCTCAACTCGAAGGTTCGTTTTCAGCCGTTTTGTCACCATACTAGGTAACATCATCAGTGAGCTTCCGGTGAAGCGCTGGTGTCTTGCCCTGCACTCTTATTTGTATGTTTAGGTTTCCTTGGGTCGGTGGTGTCATTTCCTGTTCTTTTTCTCAGAGGGTGGTAGACAGGGTCCAAACCGGTGTGTTTATTGATAGAGTTCCGGTTAGAATGCCATGCTTCTAGGAATTCTCGTGTATGTCTCCGTTTTGCTTATCCTAGGATGGACGTTTTGTCCCAAAGTGGTATGTGAGGATACTAGTGAGAGAGGGTCATGTCATTTTGTGGCTAGTTAATGTTCATTTATCCTGGTGGCTAGTGTTTGTTACATTTAAAAAATGTCTTGCAAAAATTGTATGTTTTGCTTGTTGTCTGTATAGGATCTTTTATGTTAATTAGCTGCTGTTTTAGTGTGTTGGTGGGTTCGTGGGCTACCATGATGCCAAGGGGTCATTTATGATGAAAGGCTCTTGCCCGAAACGTCGATTCTCCTGCCCCTCAGATGCTGCCTGACCTGCTGTGCTTTTCCAGCACCGCTGTGCTTTTCCAGCACCACACACTCAACTCTGATCTCCAGCATCTGCAGTCCTCACTTTCTCCCGAGTAGTCTGGCAGTCATTTCCAAGATGTCTTTGATGTTGGGGAAGAGTGGCTAGGGTTTCTGGGCACGTTTTGTCTGCTTTCTGCTCACTACCACCTATGGGTACAAATACTTGTCTGAAGTTGGGAAACCAATGCCATCCGACAGAGTGCCACCCGTGAACAGCTGTACTTCCTGCATTAATACCTAAGGAACTGAAAATGTGTTGCTGGCAAAGCGCAGCAGGTCAGGCAGCATCCAAGGAGCAGGCATGAGCCCTTCTTCAGGAATCTTTGGGCTCATTCTTCGGATATTCTTCGGGCTCATGCCCGAAACGTCGATTCTCCTGTTCCTTGGATGCTGCCTGACCTGCTGCGCTTTGCCAGCAACACATTTTCAGCTCTGATCTCCAGCATCTGCAGTCCTCACTTTCTCCTTGAATACCTAAGGAACCAGGTACTACCTAAATGTCTTAAATACAAACCTCCCCTCAACATCCCACTAGCCAAATGAATAGCAGAGCAACATGGCCACAGCCACGCTTAGAGAAATGATTAACGATGCCCACAACAGACTCCATAAATACAACAGGGACATTTTGCACCAAAAAACCTTTACTCGCTAACATGACAGAGTACAACGAGCCATAGGCAGTAGACAGCAACTAACACAGAGAACAAATAAACTAGACCTGCAGAAAAACTAGACAAACAAACAAAATAACAACACAGACAATGCAGAAGCATGGATAAAAAAAACTTATCTGATCGACCCTTAACAAACACTGAAAAAGCCATCTTACTAAGGGGATTAAATTACAAATTCCAGGATGCGGACAAGAAAGATTTCTTAGCAGCATTAGAATCAACATCCAACACACCATGCCTCCACAGACTACCCAAAGTACACAAACCAGGAGCCCCTCCTCAGACCCATAGTCTCACTACATGGAACACCATACAGACTAGCCAAAGAACTACATCAAAGACTAAAACACTTAGAAGACTCACGCCACTCCATTCACTCCAGCAAAGAATTTCTGAACAAAAAAAACCAAGATAGAAGGGGATCAAATAATGGTCTCCTTTGACGTAACAGCCCTGTTCACATCCAATAACATCAACCTGGCCAAAGAAACCCAGATCACACTACTAGAAGAACCAAAGACACAAACACCAGACAGTGCCAACTTCATCAGCAAAGATGACATCGTCAAGCTAGTGGCCCTATGCCTTACCACCCACTTCACATTCAATAACAAGACCTACAGACAAACCAACGGATCTCCAATATCAGGGTTCTTAGCAGAGGCTGTAATGCAGAGACTTGAACAAACAGCTCTGCCAACCATCCAACCCAAACTGTGGGTCCACTACATGGGTGACACCTTTATCATCATTAAACGAAACAAATTAGAGTAAACCTTCAACACCATCAGTAGTACCCTTACTGGCATAACATTCACTGAAGAGGAGGAAAACAACAACAAACTGTCATTCCTAGATGTCACAGGAGAGCAAACAGTCAATGGGGAAATTCAAACCAACATCTACAGAATGACGACACACACAGACCATTGACAGAGGAATCTCGATTATCCAGCATTTAATTAACCCAACTTCAGATCATACGAACAAGATCGCAAGATCCCAATGCATGGCTGGACGTTAACCGAATGAAACACTCCCTGCTTGTGTGGTTCAGATAATTGAGGTTCCTCCGTTCTGAACTACAGAAGCAATCATCCCAACATCCACAAAGCAAGCTGCATTAGGTTGTTATTTCATCAAACCACCACACAATGCAGCACAGAGGAAGTGTGAAGAGCAGAGGAAAATCACCTATACTGTGTATTCAGAAAGAATAGGTACCCAATGAACAAGTCCACCAATTTCTCAGCAACCAACCCAAACAAGCAGACAAAACTAATGTCATTTACAAAATGCCTTACAAGAATTGTAACTAAAACTAAATCAGACAAACAGGCAGAAAACTAGCCACCAGGATACATTAACATCAACTAGCCACAAAAAGACATGGCCCACTATTACTAGTATCCTAGTAGACGAGGAAGGACACCACTTTGATTAGGACAATACGTCCATCTTGGGACAAGCCAAACAGAGACATGCACAAGAATTCCTAGAAGCATAACATTCCAACTAGAACTCTCTCACCCATCACATTGATTTGGACACCCATCTACCATCCTCTGAGAAAAAGAACAGGAAATGATATCACCAGAGGAAATGACATCAGCAATCCAAGGAAAGCTAAACACACAAATAGAAAGTGGGACATAACATCAGCACTTCACCGGAGACTCACTGATGATGTTACCTAGTATGGTGACGAAACATCTGAAAACGAGCCTTCCAGCTCAGCAAGCAAACTTACATCCAGAACCTCAACCTGAGCTACAAATCTTCTCAAATCTCCACACTGACAGTTGTGCAAGGGTGGAATCAAATCCGGGACCCCAGCGCCGTGAGGCAGCAGTGCTTAAACTGGAACAATAGTAAATCTCTACCAATGTACACACTATTGATTGTAAAGTGAAGCCTCAATCTGTTTTGAAAGAAGCCACAATGGCTACAGAAGTGTTTAAAAGTTAATTATTACCTTCAGACACATATAAAACCCATATGTTACTGATTCAAAAACATTTAAACTTGCAATAAACGATACTAAAAATATATATAATTTGAACCATGTATATAATCCTGAAAAACATTTTCTCAATTGAGAGGACTTGTACAATTAATGGTAGGAACCTGGGCAGTGTTGTAGAACAGAGACACCTAGGAGTTCAGGGGATTGGAGGAAAATAAATCATCCAAAGGATGGTGGCTACCAAGATCTCACTGGTAGGCAAGAGTGCTAGAGATGGGAACCCTCAAGACATTTAAGAACTACAGAGGTGAAGCTTGAAAGGCCATAGCAGCAAGGCTACAGACCAAGTGAGGGAAAGTGGGATTAAGATTGATAGACATTTGATGGACAGCACTGCCACAATGGGCCAAAGGGTCTCTTTCCATGCTGCTAAACTCTGACTCTATATATTAACCTGGAGCAGAAGACAAAAGATACACTCTTTCAGAGCTAGTCCCAAATTTATTTCACATTATTGATGTCACAAAGTTTGACCACGATCAGGACATTAATCTTCCCTCCCCATTTACACAAATTACAACAGATGGAATGAGAATACTTGACATTACACCTCCCAGAAGCAATGGAAGATAAAAATGTGACGTGGAAACAATGTTCGGAATCAGGAAAGGAGACAGAATTTGGTTTGAGAGCAGCATCAGTCCCATCGTGATCAGGATGGAACTGAGGTTAACAGCTCAATACAGCCCAAACATCACCCCCTGCTCCATTCCCCTAATCCCCAGGAGCAGCCTCACTTCCTGACCCCCACTGATGAGGGGCTGAGAGGGCCGGGGTATAGCAGAACCTGGACCCTAGTGCCTCTTGGTTCTGCACTTTCATGAAGGTCACAAAGCTCGAGCTCAGACTTGACCCAGAGTCACCTCTTAGGCATTTAAAATCTCTCTCTGTCTTTACATCAAGGCTGAGACCTGTTTTAATATCTCCTGAAGTGGCTCGGGGTCAAAATGTGTTTGAGAACACTTCCTGGGAAGCAGGTTGGGACTTTTCATTTGGTTATGGAATATAGAAATGTTAACCTGTCTTTAGTCAGTGTCGACCTGCAACTCAGACAGTGTCAGCTATCAGCAGTGCAATCCAGACTCCTGCAAAAAGAATATGGATGAAGCAGTAACAATGACCACAGTAAACAGCCACAGTGCAAAGACTCAATTAGGTCCATAATCTGTGCAAACACAGCAAGACAAAAAATATACTGTAAACCACATCAAAGATCCAGAAATAACAACTTTCAAAAACAGAAAGGCGGTCTGGGGGGGGAAACAGTGAAAATTAAACCAATTCACTCTATCTGCTGGAAATCACTAATGGGGGTGGAGCTGCATCAACTAAACAAGCCAGTGGCGGACAGCAGACAGGAACATTCTGCTGCCTTTGGTAAATGTCGTACTTGGGAAGATTACATACTTTAATACTGACCCTGTCCTCATCAAACACTTCCAGGACAGGGACAGCATGGGGTTAAATTCAGAGTAAAGTTCTCTCTATAAAAGAACTCAAATTACTTGCAGATATCTTCAGAAATCCTTCCCCATCCGATTCCTGTTGTCCCTCCAACGTCCTGCATGGATCAACTTCCCCTATCCCACAAAGGAATTGTGTTGCCCCAATCCCAAGGATCAGGGGCTTCCCCAGCCCCAGTGCTCACACTCCCTCCCTCCAGCTCTCATGAATCACAGTATCTGATGTTTCTTGGCTGCTAATCACCATTCAAGCTGAGAGGAGTAAAGTTACTCTGGTAAAGTGCATCTTTCCCTGTTGAGAGGCAGTTTGGACAGGATTGCCTCTGTACCATTCTGAATGTCGGTGTCAGCTTTCCACTGTGCCTTGTGCTGATGCACTCTGGACATCCTCCTCTGGTTGTCGTTTTGATGGTGAGATCATCAGAGCTTGGGTTTTGTGAGTGATGACAACAGAACATGGTCCCTGAACCCAGGGTTCCCCATCAACCTGCATGGGCATCATCGAGTTCTTCAGAATCAGCTGGGAGAAACAGAGAAACAAATTCAACCCAGGAGCAGCAACTGAGCACTGCTGCCCTCCCCACCCTGAAAGACAGGCACCCTGCCCCTGCCCTCCCCCCCCACCCCGGAAAACCGGCCCTACTCCCTCCCAGAAAATCCAGCAACGCCCTACCTGCCACCCACCTGCCTGGGGAAAACTGGCCCCTCCCTTTCCTGGAAAATCCAGCATCGCCCCTCCCCTCTCCACTTCCCCCTGCCCTCTGGAAAACCAGTCCTTCTTCCTCCTGGAAAATCCAGCATCGGCCCTGCACCCTTAGCCGCACCCAGCCCAAAACCTGGCCCCTCTCCCTCCCGGAGGGCCAGGCACGGATCCCCCCCACTCCCGGAAAGCCAGACATGCTGACCGCATACCCCTAAGAAACCAAACATCCTGAAGGAAAAAATATATATATATACATCCAAACACCATGGCATACAGCACCCACTTCCGCCTGCATCATCATGGACTCAAGCTGCAGTGGTGACTGCTGTCAGGAAAGCCCTGTTTTGGGATTGTTTCTGCCACCACAGAGTGCTCTTCAGGCTCCGAGAGGTATGTACTTACTCTGACAGTGTAGGCTTGGCCCAGGCGGACTGGGTTGGCCAGTTTCACGTGGATCTGAGCACAATGGAATGAGCCATAAACACCAACTACTTCCAACAGCCCGTCACTATGACTGTAAGGTAGAGGGACAGAGAATCTATTCAGCTCAATTCATTGAAACAGCCACATTGGACACGCTGCCATTACTTTACATCCTACAGAACAATGACATATTATTAACTTATACAGATGTACAACATAGAAACAGGACCTTCAGTCCAACTCATCCATGCCAACCAGATATCACAAATAAATCTAGTCCCGTTTGCCAGCACCCGGCCCAAATCCCTATAAACCCTCCCTATTCATATACCCATCTAAATGCCTTTTAAATGTGGTAATTGTACCAGTCTCCACCACTTCCTCTGGCAGCTCATTCCATACACATACCACCCTCTGTGTGAAAATGTTGCACCTTTGGTCCCTTTTAAATCTTTCCCCTCTCACCTTAAACATATGCCCTCTAGTTTTGGATTCAAGCACGTCAGGGAAAAGACCTTGTCTGTTTACCCTATCCATGCCTCTCATGATTTTATTAACCTCTCAGCTCCAACATTCCAGGGAAAATAGCTCCAGTCTATTCTGCCTCTCCCGATAGTTCAAGCCCTCTAACCCCGACAACATCCTAGTAAATATTTTCTTGGCAACATCTGCCTGGATCCCATGTAATCTGACTTTACCACTCAGTCTACCTTGTTGAACCCTATCAAAAGCCTTTGCTAAAGTCCATTTAGACAGCGTCTATCATTCTTCTCTCATCTATCTTCTTGGTCTCTTATTTTAATTTCTATTTTTCCACATTTATTTAACCCCTTATTTCTCCTTTGCTGAATCTCCTTTGCTCACAGTCCTCAAGCTTGCTATTTTTCTAAGCAACTTTATATGACTCCTGTCTGGATCTAATACTGTCTGAAATATCCTTTCTTACCCACAGTTGTGCCTTGTTTCCTGTCATGTGCTTTTGCCTGAGAGGAACGTATAACTGCAGTGATTAATGCATTTGTTCTTTAAATATTATCCATCACCTATCCATTATCGTGCTTTTTAGTGATGATCACAGTCCTCAAGCTTGCTATTTTTCTAAGCAACTTTATATGACTCCTGTCTGGATCTAATACTGTCTTAAATATCCTTTCTTACCCACAGTTGTGCCTTGTTTCCTGTCATGTGCTTTTGCTTGAGAGGAATGTATAACTGCAGTGATTAATGCATTTGTTCTTTAAATATTATCCATCACCTATCCATTTTCGTGCTTTTTAGTGATGATACATAGTCTATTGTGACCAGATTGGGAGTTTCCTCGCCGTTTCCTGTGTTTAGTATGGGGATCCTAGTTTTGGATTGGAAAACATCACTTTCTATCCCGATAGAGAATTCTTTGGTTCTGTCCCTTCAGCTGGGGAAATGGAGGAAACATCTAGATGTGGAGCCTAATGTTCTGCTGTCTGGACTTGCACATGGCACTATCGTGACAGTTGTGATTGTCCTGACTGCACCTTGTCCTGGCTCAACACCACGATACGGCAATTGCAGATTTGATAAAAGGAAAAGTGAGAAAGGAAGGATTCATTGGTGCCTTTTCAAAAAATTCATTCATTAGTATTGCTGGCCTGAACGTACATCAGTCACGGAGTCATACAGCATGGAAACAGATCCTTTAGTCCATCTAGTCCATGCCCACCAAATTTCCCAACTAAACTAGTCCCACCTGCCTGTGTTGGGCCATATCCCTCGAGACTTTTCTTATTCATGTACCTGTCCACATGTCTTTTAAATGTTGTAACTGTACCTGCATCTACCACTTCCCCTGGCAGTTCATCCCACACATAAACCACTCTGTGTAAAAAGATTGCCCCTCATGTCCTTTTAAAAAGTTCTCCTCTCATTTTAAAATATACTTCCTAATTTTGAACTCCTCCACCCTCAGACAAAGACCCTTCCTATTCACAATCTGTCATGGTGGGATCCAAACCCATGACCCCAGAATATTACCCTGAGAGTCCAGTGACATAGCACCCACATCATCACTTCCCTGTTAATGGTGCTGTTTGAGAAGTGTTTCTATTCTAGTCTGTGTTTTGTCTTGAACAATTGCAGGGGTCATGCTGAGGATAGGTTTGGTTTAACCAGCCTTTGATCAGTCCTTGCTTTCATTACAAAACCAAACCACTGCCCGTGCTGAAAATCTAAACCAAACAGGAAATGCTGGAAATACTCAGCAGTTCAGAAAGTTATTGAGGAGAGAGAAATGGGACATTCCAGCTCAGTACCCTTCTACTGGAACAGGCTTCAGTGGGTCCTTCTGATTAAACAATTTCTAAGTCAGTCCCAACATTGAGGGGGAGTTGGTTGCAGAGTTGGGGGTTTTGAATCTAGTTGTGATTTTGAGTCAGATTGAAGCAGTGACATGGAACCAGTTAAGAAGTTTGCATTGAGATAGGAAAGCTGGCAGTTGTGGTTTCTGGAAGATGAAGTTGACTCAAGTCTTTAGGGATAGTCAACATGACTTTGGGAGGGAAATCATGTCTCACTAACTTAAGTGAGTTTTTGAAGCAGTAACAAAGAGGATTGACGAGGGCAGAGCGATGGATGTGGTCTATGTGGACTTCAGTAAGGTGCTCAATAAGGTTCCTTATGATAGACTGGTTAGCAAGGTTAGATCAGATGGAATACAGGGAGAACCAGCCATTTGGATACAGAATTAACTCAAAGGTAGAAGACAGAGGGTGGTGGTGGAGGGTTACTTTTTAGACTGGAGGCCTGTGACTAGTGGTGTGCCACAAAGACTGCTTTTCATCATTTATATAAATGATCTGGGTGTGAACAAAAGAGGTACAGTTAGTAAGTTTGCAGCTGACACAAAATGGGAGGAGTAGTGGACAGCGAAGAGGGTTACCTCAAAGTACAATGGGATCTTGATCAGATCAGCCAATGGGCAAGCACATCACTCCCCAGGGCAGGACTTATACACTTAAACGTAAGGTACTGGGGAGTGTTGCTGAACAAACAGACTTTGGAGTGCAGATTCATAGCTCCTTGAAAGTAGGGTCGCAGGTGGATAGGATAGTGAAGGTGGTGTTTGGTATGCTTTCCTTTACTGGTCAGTGCACTGAGTATAGGAGTTGGGAGGTCATGTTGTGGTTGTGCAGGACACTGGTTAGACCACTGTTGGAATGCTGTGTTCAATTCTGGTCTCCCTGCTACAGGAAGGATGTTGTGAAACTTGAAAGCTTTTGCTACTCCCAAGAGGTGGACAATGGACAAGCTGGCTAACTGTCCAGACCTATACATAGCTTATGTGTTCCAGTCTGTCCCAACCACAACGTGGAACACGATTCTCACCTATAACTGCACTGACACAACCTTGTTTTTCTTCTCTGCCAATCTCCTCTCCAGCTGCGATACAGAGCCAGATCACAATTAGATATCAATATTACTATCAGCTAGGCTGACCTTTCCTTTGTCAGTGTTTGTGTTAGTAGTTAAACTGATGTAGTCAACACTGGATTCGTTCTTTGCCAAACAACATCCTGTCCTAAAAGACCCACGAACATTTGTTAAATGATGAGAATCCCCCATCTTTACTGAAACCCACACTCCATTCCTTCAGTGATTCACCCCCAAATCACAACACTCACTCTGTATAACTCTCTCCCCCCCACCATGAAGGACTGACTAACACACACATACTCTCTCTCCTGAAACAGCTGACTTGCTCTCTCTCCAAAAGGGTTAACTCACTCCCCCCTCACCCCCAACAAGGTGTTAACTTGCCCTCTCCCCCACTGCCTGAAGGGAAAGTCTCCTCTCCACCGCAGGGGTTAACTCGCTCTTGCTCTCTCTCCCCATACCCCCAAAAGAGGTTAACTCACTCACTCCCCCTCCTCAAAGGGGTGAACTCGCTCGCTCTCAACCCCAAAGGACTCACTCACTCTTCAGGGGTAAAGAGCACAGGCTAGTGCCACACATGTCACAGGATCCCAGCACTCAAGATGGGACAGCATCCTCTCAGTACCTGCTTTGAGCCTATTGTTAAAGTAAGACTTACCTGGCAGGGGGATAAGGTTTGTCCCCTGTGCCTTCCCAAAGCCGACAGCCCCCTCCCCAGTAAGCAATGTTGAGAACGATAATCCCTTCCAGTTTCGGCAATGCAATTCTTTCCCCATCCAGCTCCAACTGTGTTTTGGGTGAGGTGGTACAGAAGAGAAAAAGCAAAGAAGGATAGATTGAGAGAGAGAGCAGAGGCGCCTTTCTCCCCATAGGACTTATTAGAAGCAAGAGGGCCCACCAGGAAAAGGGTGACTGACAAGGGTTAGTGACAGGATGGATTCTACAAGCACACCCAGCCCACCAGGATTTCCCAGACACTTTCAGCCACTGAATCCAGCTTTGAAGTGCTGGCATGTGAGCAATTTGCACACAGCAAGTACAGATCGACCAGAAAACCAAGATTACTCTCGTCTAGTCCCTTACATCTGCGGGTTGTCTGATGCTTTATGTCAGTTTCAGAATTTCCAGTTTGTGGGCTGCAGCCACATGGACATACAATCCCCCGACACAGCCATTCCCCCATCAGGGTGGTCTCAGGGCACTCCACTTCTTCCTGGAGAGAAAGAGCTGAGATGTCCCCATCTACTACCTCCACCCTCCTCCACCTGGTCAAACTCAAACTCACTTTGAACAACTCCTCAAACTCCTCTCAAAGGGGTGGCCATGGGTATCTGCACAGTTTTGCCTGTCTTATTGTGGGGTATGTGGAACATCCATTGCTCGGGAACTACTCCGGCCACCACCCACAACTCTTTCTCTGGTATATCGATGACATCATTGGTGTTGCTTCCATCTCTAGTCCAGAACTGGAAAAGTTTATTCATTTTGCTTTCAATTTCCACCCTGCTCTCACCTTCATCTGGTCCATCTCTGACTCCTCCCTTCCTTTCCTCAACATCTGTTCCCATTCCTGGGGATAGGCTGGTCACCAATATCCACTACAAACCCACCAACTCCCACAGTTACCTTGATTACACATCCTCACACCCAGGGAAGACTTTATTCCATTCTCCCAGTTTCTCCATCTCCAATACATTTGTTATGATGCCACTTGCAATTGGAACCGCAGAAGGTGCAACCCCTGCCCATTTACCTCCTCCCTCCCTCCCTCCCTCCCTCACTATTCAAGGCCCCAGACACACCTTCCAGCTGAAGCAGTAATTTACCATTACTTCACTTAAATTAATCTAACATATTTGCTGCTCACAATGTGGTCGCCTCGACACCAGACAGAAAAAATGCAGACTGGGTGACCACTCTGCAGAATGCCTACGTTCTGTCCACAAACATGACCCATGCTTCCAGCTGCCTTCCGCTGTGTTCCCTGGCCAACATCTGCCTTAGGCTTGCTGCAGTGCTCCAGTAAAGCTCTGCACAAGCTGGAAGAATAGCAACTCATTTTCAGCTTGGGATCCTGCAGCCTCTATGACTCAATATTGAATTCAATAATTTTAAAACCTGTACACTGCCCTCCCTGTCCTTTACTCACGCCCACACTCTGGGCCCTGGCAATGACACTGGCAGCACAGCCAACCCCTTATCACCTATTTACTGTCCCCAGCATCAACCTCTTCTCATTAGCATATTATCATCTATCCCTTTGTCTCTCTTTCTGGGCTCCCTCAACATCTCCAGCTTTTCCTAGCTACCAGTGCTAAAGAGGAGACACTGGACTCGAAACTCTGTTTCTGTCCACAGATGCTGCCAAATCTGCTGAGTTTTTCCAGCAATTTGTTTTTCTTTCAAATTTCCAGCATTTTATTTTACTAGGAAGATTAATCTGGTTTTCCTGCCGGTCTGAGCCACAGGATCAGCTTGCAGGGAGATAAAGCCTCAGACCAGTGCCCAAACCAAGCCCCTTTCCCACCAGTGTTCACATCCTCCAGCCCAGTCCACATTATCGCTGAGCTCACCCATCACTCAAGCCCAAACACTATCACCAAACCCACCTTTACAATAAACTTGAGCTTTGAAATGCTGACAACAGGAAACTCACCTCAATCTTCTGATCCAGGTCCTTGCAAGCTTGAACTAAACAGTCTCTGGTCCCATAGAAGAAATAAACAGCCTATTCATGAAATAAATAACAGAAATGTGAGAAATTCCAGGGCTGAATCCAGTGCAAGAAACTCTGTCAATTAACACAATGCCTACCAGGAATGCAGTCTGGAATGAGTGATTACACCTGGATATTACAGCTACAATACAAAATATTCGTGGAGTGTGGGACAGGCAGTGAGTGGTGCACACAGTGTACTGAACTAAATCCTGATCCATCCCACAGTCCTGATAGTACCACGGGAAATTTCATCTCAAGGCAAGCACAGCAGACGGTGAGATACAGAGTAAAGCTGCCTCAACACTTTTAACCTGAAACTAAAGATTGCACCACTCTTTTAAACAGAAAACAAACTCCCCCCCACTGTCCCCATCCCCCATACAACAACCCCCCCCCACT
>NC_057733.1:55537564-55538608 GCF_004010195.1 Chiloscyllium plagiosum | reverse complement strand
AACACTCCCAGGATAGACACAACACAGTTTTAGACATCCTTCCAGACATTGCCAAGAACTGTGCAGTTATGTCAATCTTTCTAAAAGTTTCTAACGCCAGTGTCACAGTTGGACATGTGGCAGATTGGTGCAGACCTTGTTGATCTTATTCACAGAATTACATAGAACAGTACAGCGCCGTACAGGATCTTCAGCCCTCGATGCTGTGCCGATCTTTTATCCTACTTTAAGATCAGACTAACCTACATACCCTTCATTTTACTATCATCCATGTGCCTATCCACGAGAGGCTTAAATGTCCCTAATGTCTCTGACTCTCCTACCACCGCTGGCAGTGCATTCCACACACCAACCACTCTCTGTGTAAAGAACCTCCCTCTGACATCTCCCCTAAACCTTCCTCCAATCACCTTAAAATTATGCCCCCTTGTGATAGCCATTTCTGCCCTGGAGAAAAGTCTCTGGCTATTTATCTCTGCCTCTCATCACCTTGTAACCTCTATCAAGTCACCTCTCATCTTTCTTCGCTCCAATGGGAAAAGCCCTAGCTCCCTCAATCTTTCTTCATAAGACATGCCCTCCAGTCCAGGCAGCATCCTCGTGAATCTCCTCTGCACCCTCTCTAAAGCTTCCATATCCTCCTTATAACGAGGTGACCAGAATTGAACACAGTATTCCAAGTGTTGTACATGGAATTGCTCACCTTATTAATAATCCGATTGGAGAAAAGGAAAGGGCTTTGCTGCCTGCATTCATGGAAGTTCAGAGCCATAAGTGCATCTGGTCCAATGGAGAAATAATTGTTCATGGTGTAAATCTAGGGAACAAGAATGGGAGCAGAGAACAGTGTAATCAGACAGCCTATAAGACAGGCAGCGGGAACACAGTGCTACAGGCCATTGACTGCAATCCACATAGAGAGAGAGAGAGAGAGAGAGAGACAGAGTGAGAGAGAGAGAGAGCCGGAGGGAGAGAGAGACAGAGAGAGACAGACAGAGAGAGCCGGAGGGAGAGAGAGACAGACAGAGCCGGAGGGAGAGAGAG
>NC_057733.1:55529624-55536714 GCF_004010195.1 Chiloscyllium plagiosum | reverse complement strand
AGAGAGAGAGTGTGAGAGAGAGAGAGAGAGAGCTGGAGACGGAGCGTGTGGGAGAGATGGGGAGGGGCAGAGAGAGAGAGAGAGAGATACATAGAGAGAGGGGGGAGGGAGAGAGAGAGCACGCCTGCTACTTTGATGTATGGAGGGGGAGGATGCTGGATGTGATTGTTACCTTGGGCCTATGGAAGCTGTAAAATCCCTTTGTCACCCGCACACTCCATCTGTGGGGAGAATTGGAAACATTGAATTCATTATTGGAAAGCAATTCAATCCTTATCCCACAATATTTCCTCTCCTGAACACACTGCTTGGATGGTTTCATGCAGGTAATGTGCAACTTGTGACACCCAGGAATTTCAGTGTTGCCTGCCCAGATACTAGTTGCTTTCCAGACACAGAATTAATTTTCATTTCAAGCTCACAAGGTGAGCAAGTGACAGTAAATACTAAGCAAGTTCATCGATCTGATATACTTGTCTCTTTCTCTCTGACCCAGCCCTTGATGTTGCTCCGACTTGTGAACTAATCTAAGCCCATCCCACTACGCTACCCCATACATCATCCATGTGCTTATCCAAGGATTGTTTAAATCTCCGTAATGTAACTGCATTAGCAGGCAGGGCATTCCACGCCCTTACCACTCTCTGAGTAAAGAACCTGCCTCTGACATCTGTCTTAAATCTATCGCCCCTCGTACAAGCCGACATCATCACTCGAGGAAAAAGACTTTCACTGTTTACCCTAACTAAACCTCTGATCATCTTGTATGTCTCTATTAAATCACTTCTTAGCCTTCTTCTTTCCAATGAGAACAGACCCAATTCCCTCAGCCTTTCCTGATAAGATCTTCGCTCCAGACCGGGCAACATCCTGGTAAATCTCCTCTGCACCTTTTCCAATGCTTTCACATCCTTCCTGTAATGGGGTGACCAGAACTGTACACATTATTCCAAGAGAGGCCGCACCAGCGTTTTGTATAGTTGCAGCATGATATTGTGGCTCTGGAACCCAATACCTCTACCAATAAAATCTAACACGCCGTATGCCTTCTTAACAGCACTATCAACCTGGTTGACAACTTTCAGGGATCTATGTACGTGGACTCCAAGATCCCTCTGCACATCCACACTACCAAGAATCTTTCCATTGACCCAGTACTCTACCATCCAGTTATTCTTCCCAAAGTGAATCACTTCACGTTTGTCTGCATTGAACTCCATTTGCCACCTCTCAGCCCAAGCACTTACAGCATTTTCTGTCCCTATGAAAACTCCAATTCTCATAAGTATTCTTTTTTCATTATATTCACTCTGAGGACACATGCATTACTTGGAAGGGCAGCACTTTTTAAAATTAATTTGTGCGATGTGGCAATCATTGGCTAAGCCCAGCATTTATTGCCCATCCCCAGTTGCCCCTTGAGGTGGTGGTGAGCTGCTTTTATGATATGCTGCAGCCCACCTGCTGTGGGTAGACCTATAATGCCCTTAGGGAGGGAATTTCAGGACTTTGATCCAGCAACACTGAAGGAATGAATGACAAGTCAGGATGGTGAGTGGCTTGGAGTGGAACATAAAGGCAGTGGTGTTCCCATGTATCTGCCGCCCTTGTCCTTCTAGATGGAAGTGGTCATGGGTTTGCAAAGTGCTATTGGAGGATCTTTGGTGAAAGTGTGCAGTGCATCTTGTAGGTAGTACACACTGCTGCTGAATGTCAGTGGAGGAGGGAGTGGATGCAGTTCCAATCAAGTGGGCTGCTCTGTCCTGGATGGGGTTGTTGGAGCTGTACCTATCCAGACAAGTGGGGATTGGACCAACACATTCCTGACTTGTGCCTTGCAGAATGATGGAGAGGCTTTGGGGAGTCAGGTGGTCAGGTACTTGCCACAGCATTCCTAGCCTCTGACCTGCTTTTGTAGCACTGTGTTTATGTGGTGAGTCCAGTTGAGTTGCTGGTCAATGGTAACCCAGAGGATGTCAATAGTGATGGATTCAGAGACAGTAACACCATTGAATATTATGTTGCATTTGAACATGGACTGCTTCAGTATCGGAGGAATCACAAATGGTGCTTAGCATTCAGTCTTCTGACTTTATGATTGAGGGAAGGTCAATGATGAAACAGATGGAGATGATTGGGCCTAGGACACTACCCCGAGTAACTAGGTCCTCTAGGTCTTATCTTGCTACCTAACTAACATCCAGTGACCATTACTTTCTCATACCTCCTGTCCCCCACACACTTTCTCCTTCCTGTCAGCTCACTCATACTTTAATTTTGTTTTTATTCATTCATGGGATAAGGAGTAGGCCAGCATTTATTACCCATCTCTAATTGCCCAGAGGGTAGTTAAAAGTCAATCATATTGCTGTAGGTCTGGAGTCACGTGTAGGCCAGACCAGGTAAGGGTTGAAGTTCTCTTCCTGAACTCATATGACATCTGACTACCCCCATAAACTATGAGCCATGGCAGCATACATGTTCTACCCTCCGAACTAATCAACTCTGGTTATGCATGCAACAAATGGCTTGGCAGCATGAATTGGAATGGAAATATTCATAATGGGTATAAGTGAACTAGATGGGCTTTTCTGACAATCAATAATGTATCCATGGTTACCATCAGACTTTTACTTTCAGATTTTTATTGAATTCACATTTCACCATCTGCCATGGCAGGATCTGAACTTGGGTTCCCATAACGTTACCCGAGTCTCTGGATTAAAAGACCACTGTGTCCAACAGTTCAAAGTTACTCTGCGTCCTCCATTTTAAAACTCAACTTGTTGATTTAACTTTCTTTTGTCCCGTTGTTTACAATCCTGTTGCACATGTTGGTTTGAGGCATATCTGCCCATACAGTCTTATTCCAACAAAAGAGATAGACAACAGCAGTTCTTGGAGATGTATTGTAAGGAATGTAAATGGGAGCTGAAATAGTTCCAGTGGCCAGAGAGTGAAATCATAGCAGATATACACAGGATGCAAATGCTGTAAACACAGCTGCACTGTAGCTGAGAAACACCCAACTCATTGTCAATGAGCAGCCCAGTCTTGTACCCAGTGCCCAGCTGCATGTATACAGCTTCAAGGATACTGTGACATTTCTACCTCACCATCAACACTAGGGCTCTGGAGAATGGTTAGAAAAACAAAGAACACTGTCACTTGTCCATCTCCTCTTCTCCATCAGGACTTTCATTGCCAAAGCATTCCATGTTTTCTTAACTGTTCTCTCATCCTGGAAATTCCAGCTCCTCCAAAACTCTTCTGTTTCGGCAGCACAGTGGTTCAGTGGTTAGCACTACTGCCTCACAGCTCCAGGGACCTTGGTCCAATTCCCGCCTCTGGTGACTGACTGTGTGGAGTTTGCACATTCTCCCCATGTCTGTGTGGGTTTCCTCCGGGTGGTCCGGTTTCCTCCCACAATCCAAAGGTGTGCAGGTTAGATGGATTAGCTAAAGTGACCATATTGTCCAGGCTAGGTGGGTTAGCCATGAGGAACGCAGGGTTATGGGGGTAGGTCTGGGTGGAATGTTGTTCAGAGGGTCAGTATGTGTTGTTCAGAGGGTCAGTATGGACTTGATAGACTGAATGGTGTAAGATTCTATGATTCTATTGTATATAATGTTGCAGCAAGTGTCTTTCATCCAACCCCTACCTTGTTGTCCATCTCCAACCCACAAGCTTTTAAATCCTTTGGTGGCTCTGTCCCTCCCCAGTTATCAGCTGCATTCCTACAAAACGGACAGCCACCACACTGAACAGATAATTCACGCAACACAGACCTCTGTGACATATCACCTCTCCCAGCTTAGATTCCCTTATTTAAGGAAGCATATCATTTCACCAGAGGCAGTTCAGAGAAAGCTCACTAGGACGATTCCCAGAATGGAGAGATTGTCTTAGGAGCAAAAGTTCAACAGGTTGGGACTCTACTGACTGGAGTTTAGAAGAATGAGAAGTGAACTCACTGAGACATAAAGGATCAAAGGGCATGACAAGGTAATCAATGAGAGGATGTTTCCCCTCATGGGAGAGTCTAGGACCACAAGGAATCGTCTCAGAATAAACGGGTGCGAATCTAAGACTGAGATACAGAGGAATTGCTTCTCTGATGGTTAAGAGTTTTTGCCATAGAGGCTTGGTGGGGGGGGGGGGGTACAATCCCTGTGTATATTTAAGGCTGACACAGACAGATTCTTGATCTGTAGAGAAACCAAGGGTTATTTATAGGTAAAAGGCAGGAAAGTGGAATGTTGGACCAACAATGATCCTGTTGAATTGTGCAGCAGGTCAGACTGGCCAGTGGCCTATCCCTGCTCCTATTTCTTATGGTCTTAACCGTCCTCCCTCTCCCCACCACCACCAGCAGCCATCTCTTAATTGACCCAGTTGCCTCCCTAAATCCCACTGCCGCACCCTAATGATCTTCTTTCTTTAAGAGGCTCTTTAAAACCCACTTAGGTTAAAGTGTTAGTTACTGCTCCACACATCCCCACCACGTGGCAATGTCTTTACGCAGGTTAGCCACAGAAGGTACTCTGGGACATCTTTCCTACAGAAAAGCTGATTGCTGATGTTACTCAGCTATCTAACCCAGAACTCACCGATCTAATTTGGTTACCTCCCCGTCTAGAACACTCTGAAGAATCTCTTCAGTTGTGATGTCACCAGTGTATCCAGCTCCCCAGCCGAGAGTGTTTGACAAATCATTGCCAGTTCCCAGAGGGAGAACAGCAACATATGGAATGGACTGCTCCTGTCCCTGAACAAAGACAACATCAGGTTTAATTGCCAATGCTCACGTGAGTTTGATCAGAATCAAGCACTGCCAATAAGATACACATCACTGACCTTCAGTAATTATCTACTATAAATTACAACTCATATTTATCCAAAATAGAATTTGCAACTTGTGCTGTCCCTGTTTTGGGAGGGTTTGATAGAGAAAGTATACAGAGAGCTTTATTCTGTATCTATCTCCTTGCAATACCTGTCCAGGGAAAATTTGATGGAACGAGGTAGAGGGAGTGTTGCTTTCAGTTTAAAAGTCCATCCAAAAGTCCAAGCTTTACTCTGGATCTAACTCTGTGCTGCAATTGTCCTGGGTGCGTTTGATAGAGAAAGTATAGATGAAACCTTACTTTCAGTTTAAAAGAGTTAGCTTTTCTTTCAAATGAAAAGAATAATAGAAGCTTTACTCTGAGGGAATTGAATGCAGCTGAAAAATGTGTTGCTGGAAAAGCGCAGCAGGTCAGGCAGCATCCAAGGAGCAGGAGAATCGACGTTTCAGGCATAAGCCCTTCTTCAGGAGAAAGTCCTCACTTTCTCCTAGTTGATTTTAACCTACTGCGAATTCTCTTGCAAGGATGCCTTCCTTGAAGAAGCTCTCCTGTTCCTTGGATGCTGCCGGACCTGCTGAGCTTTTTCAGCAAAACATTTTTCAGCTCTGATCTCCAGCATCTGCAGTCCTCACTTTCTCCTAGGGAATTGAATGCACCATAGCTAAGTTTACAGGTGACACTAAAGGCACATTGCTAGAGGGATACATACAGTTCCCAGAGAGATTTTGATAGAGTTTGTAAGTGAGCAAAATATCGACAAATGGAGTATAATGTGGGAAGAAATTACTTTTTTCATTTTGGAAGGTAGAACAAAAGAACAACTGCCGAAAGCTGTAACACAAAGGGACTTCAGAGTAGATATACATGAAACAAGGAAAGCTAGCACTTAGGTGCAGCAGGTAATCAGGAAGACTAAAACATGGCCCTTACTTCAAAGGGATTGGAATTTAAGACGAGGGAAGTCTTACCACAACTGTACAAGATACTGGTGAAATGACACCTAGAACACAGGTTTAGTCCCTTTGTTTAAGGAAATCATTCCATTGGTGGCAGTTCAGGGACATTACATTAGGATGATCCCTGGTCGGGTCTTATGAGAAAAGGCTAAACAGATTGGGACCCTACTCACGGGAGTTTAGAGGACAGAGACAATCCCATTGAGACATACAGGATTCTTCAGGGACTGGACAGGGCAAATGCTGACAGGATAAAGGAATGCCAATTTAAGACTGAGATGAGGAGAAATTCCTTCTCTGAGGGTTGTCTCTCTTTGGAACTCCTTGCTACAGACAGCTATGGGGTCAGAGTCCTTGCATATATTTAAGGCTGAGATAGGTAGATTCTCAGTCAGGAATCAAAGGTTATGGAGCAAGGACAGGAAACTGGACGTGAAGTAAGCCAGATCAGCTGTGATGCTATTGAATGGCATGGCAGGCTTGAGGGGCCAAACAGAGCATTTATTTGTTCCCATTTATTATGATCTTTCATACCTTATACTTCATGTCATCAATGGCGTCCAGCACCCAGCCCACTGTCCCATCTCCCCCACAAACCAGCACTCTCGTTTTGTGGCTCGGTAGAAGTGTACACAACTGCAGAGCTTTGTACGGAGTCGTGGAATCAAGATCAACAACCTGCAGAGGCACAACGCACACATTCAGGCACAATTTCAGCAACTCCTCATGCACACATCATCCACCAGAGAGAGACAGGAATGTACACACACACACACAGATAAAAATCAATGTCCCCCTCACAATGCAGACAGAGAGGAGCAACTCACCCACTGCCCCTGCCAAAAGATAAGATAAGCACCCTTCATTTTGAATCCAATTTCCTATGGCTCCTGTGAGGTTCAATTATCTGACCAGTCTGCTCATGCAACCTGGTCAAACATCTCATTAAAATCCAAGTAAACCACATCACCTCAAATACAGCAAAAATTTAATATTTTCATTATGTGATTTAAATGCATTAAAATGTCAATTATTTTGAGTTTTTTTATTTTTATCAGTGGCATTTCTGTGCATCTGAAGGGTGTAATAATTAATTTGTAAGCATTTCTGAGTCCATGGTTATATTTTTTGAAACGTAGTAGGAGAAAGCCTTCTTGACAAATGATGTTTTTTGTGTAGGTTGGGAGAATTTTACAATCAAAAATGGGAAACATTGTGCATTAGATCCCAGTTTGGAAGGTCAGGAATTGATTTATGTAGATTGTTTAGAATTGTTAAAAATAGGCT
>NC_057733.1:55508542-55529124 GCF_004010195.1 Chiloscyllium plagiosum | reverse complement strand
TCTCTTTCCATCTCTCTCTCACCCACACACACACACACCTATAAGTCTATGGGGGGAATTTCCATTTGCAGATACATTCTATTTGTTCAAAAAGTACAATGTTTTAGCCAGTTAATCAATGTGGTATCATGTAAATTCCTACTTTGGAAATGAAACCAGTCTGACTCCAGGTTAAGACACAGACGGATTTGAAACAAATCCTCACACCTAAAATGCATTGTCTGATCAAAGATGTCACCTCTTTTATACTGATAAAACTTTAAGTTATCTCAGTTAGTGACTTGTGAATTCATGCCCATCAAAATTCATACTGTATCATTAGCAGAAGTCCAACTGATCTCTAAACATAAAGGAAAAAAGAACAAATTCTATTAATTCTGAAATCCGATGCAGTACACAATAGACAGTGGACTGGAGGACCGGGAGTAGCAGGCTGGAAAACTGGAGCAGGGCGTGACGGCCAGCACACTGACTCCTAAAAGTATATGTGGTAAAAATAGGATCGACTTTTACACAAGATATATGGAAAATTCCAGATTATTTGGCCAAAACTGGAGGGTCGATTTTTACATGAGATCAACTATTACTCAAGTAGATATGGTAGATAAAACTAGGGCAGAAATTTTGCTAAGAGAGTATGAACAGCTAGGAGCTAAATTATAAAGGAGAACCAAAAAGATGATAATCTCTGGATTACCACCGAAACCACAATCTAATTGGCACAGGGTCAATAAGATTAAACAGGTAAATGCATGGCTCAAGGATTGGTATGGGAGAGATGGGTTTGAATTCATGGGACATTGGCACCAGTACTGGGGAAGAAGGGACCTATTCCAATGGGATCATCATCTGAACCGTGCTGGGACCAGAGTCCTAGCGAATTGCATAACTCGTGCTGTAGACAGGGCTTTAAACACTGGGAGCCAGTGGGGGAAGGTTTCAGATAAAGGGGAAATTAGAAAATCCAAATTAAAGAGGGCGGTAAGAGTGCAGAACTCAGGAGAGTTTATTCAAATCTCCAGCACATACACAAATAGGACAGTGTATGGAAAGGGTTAACAATCAAACTTCAAGCATACTGGATAAGCGAATGACACTGAGAAGAACGATGGTTAATACAGGACTGAAGGTGTTATATCTGCATGCACGCAGTATAAGGAATAAGGTAAACGAGCTTGTGGCACTGAACAAAATTGGCAGGATGATGTGGTGGGCATCACGGAGACACGGCGGCAAGGGGACCAGGATTGGGAGATGAATATTCAAGGATATACATTCCATTAAAAAGACAGGCAGGTGGGCAGTGGAGGGATGGGGTATCTTCATTAGTAAGAAATAAAATTCAATCAACAGTAAGAATGGCTTTGGTTTTGGGTAATCCAAGTTGGAGGATGGGAAAACTTTCTGGCTGTAAGAGCTGCTCCTTTTTTTGAGGTATTTTAGGTGTTCGAATTCCAGGAGCAGCAATTACTGTTTTATATGCTGTTGCATTGTTTTGGAACTTTGGAGATAAAAAAGTCAAAACAACAGCAAGGGAGAGGAACAGACAAAGGAAGCACATGGTGAGGACAGTGCAGGATAGAGAGAGAGAGAAAGAAAGAAACCCACATTGTGAACTGGCAGAGTTAGCAGTTACTGCCTTTGCTGTTTGAATTTATGTATCGCTGGACATCGGAGTGCGTCTGGGAAAATAAACAAACAGTGAAATTCACAACTGATCTTGGAGGAACCTGTTTGGGAGTGGTCACAGCACAGAAACTGATAAATAAGTCTGCAGTAGTGAGTAGAGTGGGTTCTTTCTTGATTATATGTATTATTGAGCTATCTCTCTTGATTAAACTTAAAATATAAGCCATATGTATTAATTTAACCTGGAGCAGCGTTTTGTAGGGGATGAGACAGAGCTATTTTCTGCATCTGCAGATTGAAAGAAGCAAAAATGGCCCTTAGTAGAGTGATATGCTCTTCTTGTCGGATGTGGGAGTTTAGGGAGAGTTTACTGATAACTGAGTATTATATCTGCAATAAATGCCATTGGTTGCGAATTCAATCAGGTCAAATGGATCAGTTGGAGAGGCAGTTAGAGGCAATGAGGAATTTACAAAAGCAAGGGGATGTGATGGATGGCAGTTATAGGAAAGGGGGGGAAAGTCTCAGATTCTGTCACAGGAAAGCTAAGAGAGGTAGGCAGGTAGTGCAGGAGTCTTCTGTGGTTATCCCCATTTCAAACAGGCATACTGTTTTGGAAAATGTAGGGGGTGATGGATTCTCAGGGGAATGTAGCACAAACAGCCAAGTTGTTGGTATTGGTTTCTGGTTGGCTCTAATGTAATGAGGGGTACGTCGGGTTCCAACAGATAATTGTGTCAGGGGACTCTCTAGTCCAAGGTACAGACAGACATTTCTGTGGCCAGCAGCGAAAAATCAGAATGGTGTGTTGTTTCCCTGGTGCCAGGATCAAGGATGTCTCAGAGAGGGTGCAGAATGTTCTCACGGGGGAGAGGAGCCAGCATGAGGTCATTGTTCACATTGGAACCAACGATATAGGAAGGGAAAAGGTGAAGATTCTGAAGGGAGCTTACAGGGAGTTAGGCAGAAATTTAAAAAGGAGGTACTCAAGAGTAGTAATATCTAGATTACTTCCGGTGCTACAAGCTAATGAGAGTAGGAATAGGAAGATAGAGCAGATGACTGCATGGCTGAGGAGCTGGTGTATAGGAGGAGGATTCACATTTTTGGATCATTGGAATCTCTTTTGGGGTAGAAGTGACCTGTACAAGATTGTAAATTTCTTCTGCGTTCTTTTCAGTTTAATAACATCCTTCCTATAACAAGATGACCAAAACTGAACACAATATCCTAGTGTGGCCTCACCAGCATCCTGTCCAGGGAGATAGTGAGGAAAGAGATCAATTCGAGACTGGTACAGTTGGGAACAGAAGCGAGTCAAACAGTCAGGGCAGGCAGGGACAAAGCTGAGAACAAGGCAGTACTGATAAACTGCATTTATTTCAAAGCAAGGGGCCTAACAGGGAAGGCAGACGAACTCAGGGCATGGTTAGGAACATAGGACTGGGATATCATAGCAATTACAGAAACATGGCTCAGGGATGGACAGGACTGGCAGTTTAGTGTTCCAGGATACAAATGCTACAGGAAGGACAGAAAGGGAGGCAAGAGAGGAGGGGGAGTGGTGTTTTTGATAAGGGATAGCATTACAGCTGTGCTGAGAGGATATTCCCAGAAATACATCCAGGGAAGTTATTTGGGTAGAACGGGAAATTGAGAAACAAATTTGTAAGGAGATCTCAGTTATCTGTAAGAATAATAGGGTGGTTATGGTAGGGGATTTTAACTTTCCAAACATAGACTGGGACTGCCATAGTGTTAAGGGTTTAGATGGAGAGGAATTTGTTAAGTGTGTAGAAGAAAGTTTTCTGATTCAGTATGTGGATGTACCTACTAGAGAAGGTGCAAAACTTGACCTACTCTTGGGTAACTGAGGTGTCAGTGGGGGAGCACTTTGGGGCCAGCGACCATAATTCTATTAGTTTTAAAATAGTGATGGAAAAGGATAGACCAGATCTAAAAGTTGAAGTTCAAAATTAGAGGAAGGCCAATTTTGATGGTATTAGGCAAGAACTTTCAAAAGCTGACTGGGGACAGATGTTCGGAGGTAAAGGGACAGCTGGAAAATGGGAAGCCTTCAGAAATGAGATAACGAGAGTCCAGAGAAAGTATATTCCTGTCAGGGTGAAAGGAAAAGCATTAGGTATAGGGAATGGTGGATTAATAAAGAAATTGAGGGTTTGGTTAAGAAACAGAAGGAAGCATATGTCAGGTATAGACAGGATAGATCGCGTGAATCCCTAGAAGAGCATAAAGGCAGTAAGAGTATTCTTACGAGAAAAATCAGGAGGGCAAAAAGGGGACATGAGATAGCTTTGCCAAATAGAGTTAAGGAGAATCCAAAGGATTTTTACAAATGCATTAAGGACAAAAGGGTAACTAGGGAGAGAATAGGGACCCTCAAAGATCAGTAAGGTGGCCTTTGTGTGGAGCCACAGAAAATGGGGGAGATACTAAACGAGTATTTTGCATCAGTATTTACTGTGAAAAAGGACATGGAAGATATGGAATGCAGGGAAATAGATGGTGACATCTTGAAAAATATCCATATCACAGAGTAGGTGGTGCTGGATGTCTTGAAACGCATAAAAGTGGATAAATCCTCAGGACCTGATCAGGTGTACCCTAGAACTCTGTGGGAAGGTAGGAAAGTGATTACTGGGCCCCTTGCTGAGATATTTGTATCATCGATAGTCACAGGGGAGGTGCCGGAAGACTGGAGGTTGGCAAACGTGGTGCCACTGTTTAAGAAGGGCGGTAAAGACAGGCCAGGGAACTATAGACCGGTGAGCCTGACGTCGGTGGTGGGCAAGTTGTTGGAGAGAATCCTGAGGGACAGGATCTACATGTAGTTGGAAAGGCAGGGACTGATTAAGGATAGTCAGCATGGCTTTGTGCGTGGGAAATCATGTCTCACAAACTTGACTGAGTTTTTTTGAGGAAGTACAAAGAGGATTGATGAGGGCAGAGCGATAGATCTGATCTACGTGGACTTCATTAAGGAGTTCGACAAGATTCCCCATGGGAGACTGATTAGCAAGGTTAGATCTCTTGGAATACAGGGAGAACTCACCATTTGGATACAGAACTGGCTCAAAGGTAGAAGACAGAGGGTGGTGGTGGAGGGTTGTTTTTCAGACTGGAGGCCTGTGACCAGTGGAGTGCCACAAGGATCGGTGCTGGGTCCACTACTTTTCATCATTTATATAAATGATTTGGATGTTGGCATAAGAGGTATGGTTAGTAAGTTTGCTGATGACACCAAACTTGGAGGTGGAGTGGACAGCGAAGAGGGTTACCTCAGATTACAACAAGATCTGGACCAGATGGGCCAATGGGCTGAGGAGTGGCCACAAAATCTCAAACAGATCATTATTTGTAGCAAACTGCCCGGCTTTCAGGACAATACCATACAACCTTGTCATGGTAGACAGTGCAAGACGTGTCAGAATGCCGACACGGATACCACCATTACACGTGGGGACACCTCCCACCATGTACGTGGCAGGTACTCATGTGACTCAGCAAACGTCTAACTCATATGCAAGGATGCCCTGAGGCATGGTACATTGGTGAGACCAAGCAGAGGCTACGGCAACAGATAAATGGACACTGCACAACAATCACCAGACAGGAGGGTTCCCTCCCAGTCGGCGAACACTTCAGCGGTCTGGGACATTCGACTTCTGACCTTCAGGTGACCATCCTCCAAGGCGGACTTCGGGACAGGTAGCAATGAAAAGTGTCCGAGCAGAGGCTGATAGCCAAATTCGGTACCCATGGGGATGGCCTCAACCGGGACCTTGGGTTCATGTCACACTACAGGTGACCCCATTGCACTATACGCACATACAGACACTCATACACACGCATACTCAGACCCTCTCTCATACACTCCCACACACTCCCCCACACACCCTCTCACAGACCTAAACCCCTTTACACTCTCACACATGCACACACCTTCTCACAGACACTCATAGCCCTCCTCCCTCCCCCCAACACATATATAGAAGTTTGGGGGGTGAATTTGTACTTGCAGAATTACATTTTACTTTGCTCAAAAACTGCATGAATCAGTGTAAGATTCTGTAAATTAGTTTTTTAGATTAGAATCAGTCTGACTATTGTGGGACAGACAGCGTCACATGGAGTTAGTTCCTGCAACACGTTCTCTGGGCTGACATGACACCAATTATTAAAGTGCACTTGAGAATGGAACTTTTAAAAAAGATTTTGCGATTTACATATGAATGAACGGAAACCAATGTGGTCATTCTAAAAGATAAGAAACTTAACAAACAATCCGGGTCTTTTTCAATGTATGATTTCAGTTACATCACACTGTTAACCTTTGCTATAAATTCTGTCTTACAATCTTATTCTCCACAATCACCCGATGAAGGAGCAGCACTCCGAAAGCTAGTGCTTCGAAATAAGGACTGTAACCTGGTGTTGTGTGATTTTTAACTTTGTCCACCCCAGTCTAACACCAGCGTCTCCAAAAAATGCAATGATGGCATTTATTTTGAGAGGACTTGAATATAAAAGTGAGGATGTACTTCTGGGGCTCTGGTCAGACCACATTTGGAGTATTGTGTGCAGCTTTGGGCCCCATATCTCAAGGAGGATGTACTGGCCTTTGAGTGTGTTCAGAGGAGGTTCACGAGAGTGGTCCCAGGAATGAAAAGCTTAACATACGAGGTTCGCTTGAGGACTACGGGTTTTTACTCGATGGAGTTTAGAAGGATGAGGGGGAAATCTAATTGAAATGTACAGAATGGCCTGGACAGAGTAGATGTTGGGAAAAAGTTTCCATTGGTAGGAGAGACTAGGATCCGAGGGCACAGCCTTAGAGTAAAAGGGAAGCCCTTTTAGAATAGAGGTAAGGAGAAACTTCTTCAGTCAGAGAGTGGGGAATCTATGGTGTTCATTGCCACAGCAGGTCATCGAGTATATTTAAGATGGTGATAGATAGGTTCTTGAGTAAAGGGGATCAAAGGTTACAGGGCGAAAGCAGGAGAATGGGGTTGAGATACTTGTCAGTGATTGAATGGCCTAATTTCTGATCTTATGTCTTATGGTGTCATGATGAAGAATCACTAGACTTGAAATGTGGGCTTTCTTCCCACAGATACTGCCAAACCTGCTGAGTTTCACCAGCAATTTCTGTTTTTGTTTCAGATTTCCACCACTTGTAGTTCTTTGTTTTATTACAGAGCAAGAATTGTTTGAGATAACTTGCTGCCACCCAACCCCCTTTATCTAGGATCGATACAATGATGAAAGATAGCCCACTATTCAGTGTTTACAAAAGGAGCACCATTGTTACTAAACAGGTTGCCTTAAGTACTACATAGCATTAAGTACAACTACATTCTAATCAGACATAAAAACAACAATCTTTGGAGCTGTATAGAGTACCTCAGCTAGGTAAAAACAAGGACTGCAGATGCTGGAAACCAGAGTTTAGATTAGAGTGGTGCTGGAAAAGCACAGCAGGTCAGGCAGCATCTGAGGAGCAGGAAAATCGACGTTTCGGGCAAAAGCCCTTCATTACGAATCCTGATGAAGGGCTTTTGCCCGAAACGTCGATTTTCCGACTCCTCGGATGCTGCCTGAACTGCTGTGTTTTTCTAGCACCACTCTAATCTAGAATTGAATACCTCAGCTCCTCACCAAGGCTGGTGTAGAACTCACTGTGTGACACCTTCAGAGTTTTGATCTGTTTGTGTAGCATGCAAAACAACACTTTCCACTGTCGCTCAGTACATGTGACAACAATAAATCAAACTCAACCATTATCTCCTTCAGTACACATGGCAGCAAACAAATTGGTTAGCACCAAAATTCACATTTCTTGCCGATTCATTCTCAATGTGGAATATTTTAAAAACTAACTCAATTTCTTGGCTCATGGAACTCCTCAGATGATTTGTAATAAGCTTGATCTTACTAAAGGGCCAATTACTGGCATTACCCAAAAACTACACAATGTATGTGTTGGGAAATGAATTCCTGAATGTCAGATGGTAGTTTTGTAAGGCAAGGTGGAGAATATGACTCATTACTGTGACTTACTCTGAATCATTGTTAGGTAAATCCAAAATTACTGCGGAGAGGTAAATTCAACCCCTTAAACCAGCTCCACCAATCAGTACACTTATGGCTTATGCTTTCGATAACCCTTTAACCCATTAATAAAAATCTATCCATTTGCTCCATAAATTTATTTAAAATCTTGAATTATAAAACAATAATGTTACTGCTGATACACCATCCCTCTACTCTGAAGCAGATTTATTGCAGTCATTTATAATTATTTCATCAGTTTTATTAAGGTAGAATCAAAGTACCTGTTCCTCTGAAATGTTGACTTGTAACTGCTGATTCATGCCTTCGCAGACTTTCTAAAATACTGCTCCTTGAACATAATTTGTGGAACTACAGCTTCAGTGTTTGGCCTACTTCTGTAAAAAAAAAAATATAATTTCTTGTCCTATGTTGAATTTCTGGCAGAATTGGTCATTGTCCTTCCAAATGGTAATTACTTTTCACTATAACTTGAAAATCACTAATTCCTCAAAATCGTTAACAGAACCAGTCGTACCTGCACATTCCTATCTGCAATGCCTGTGGTGGTATTGCGTCTGTCACCCAGTTCCACTGATCTATTGCTTCGAACACCTTAAACCAGCAGACTAGCATCAAAATACATTGGAAAGATGAATCAAATTGACAGCCCAGGTCAATTCCATCTTGGGCTTAGCTGTCAGATTCTCCAACTTTGAGATTTCTTTCAGAGTGACATGAAATGCCTGGTCACTGCTGAGTAAAGTCATCATACACTGACTGTCCATTGGGTCTCTGGTGAACTACAAGGAGATATCTGGCCAATGCAGTCCTCTACAATCTCCCATCTTTTTGGACTATGAGAGCAGACAACATAGACAGTTTGCATCATCCCAAAAATGTCAATCTCTGCAAAAAGGAGCAGACTGGGCATTACACAGACACAATGAGAGGAGAAGCTGCAGGAATGAAGTTTCCTCTGGAGATGACCCTAAATGCTGTTGTAAGGACCCTCTCATAGCCCTGGCCAACATCAGGTACAAACAGAATGTCATTGTCACCCAGCAATTTTAGGTTTGTAGCCTTGTCAGTCTTCCCACCGTCGTCAATAAATGAATAAAACCATTCTGTATTCACACTCACTAGAACTATTTGTTCAATATTTCAAGACTAACTTTACTTTGCTCCATATGATACAACTGCAGTGGCATCAATCATTAGTGAAAAATACTGACCATTTTCACTATCACAACTGCCTAACTATCATTAACATGTCTTTTTCAAATGATCACAATCTTATAAAAGGCACCTAGAAGTCACTTATTCACTTTAACCAAAAAAAGCAGATAGAGGGATATGATATCTCAACAATTAAGCAGGGAGACATTTAAAATTCCATTAACCTTTGGACAATGCAATGGATTTTTTTTAAAGGGATGAGAATTCAAAACTTCTGAAAGAACAGGAGACAAGAATGATAGAATAAATTCCAGCATAATTTGTTTTGTGGAACAATAATTCAAAGTTAACATAGCAGCCATTTTGGCTTGGTTATATTAAGACCATCAGAGAAGGGGGTTGGAATTAAGGCATTAGCTCTTAAGCTGTCCTACTAGTGGAAACATCTTCCCCACATCCACTCTATCTAGGCCTCTCAGAATGATACCGGCATTAGCTTCTGTTCTGAAGCGGAAACAGTTTATCTCTCGTAAAATATCTGAAACCTGATGAAAACCAGTTGTTTCATCAAAAGCTGTTCCTTTTAACCAATAAATTAGAGGTTTTATCATTTGTGGACCAGTCACTCGGTGCCTCCTATAAAGATGTGGAAGAAGCTGAAGGAAGAGATTAAAGAACTGGAGGACTCTGGAAACAAAAGGAACACTCATTAAATCCTGAGGACTAGTGAAATTGACTTGTTCACCAGTATTTTCTTCCCTTCACGCATAACACCAATGTTTTTGATCTGTCCGTATGTCTGTATTTTCAAAAAAGGGGATAAAATTGTAACTGGTAGTTGTATGGTAACTGTTCTTAGTTACCTGTGGATAGAATCTATTTATTTGTAATAAATATTAATTCATTAAGTACAGAAACCTGGGTCTACCTGACAGGTAGATTGGAGAATTTTGCATTCTTAAGAACAACATTTTGCAATACCAGGTTTGATTTCCAATGTGCCAACCCAGTGAGACCTGACACTTTCTGTTGAACCTGTTTAGCTGAGAGATTGGGAAGATGGGGTATAGGTTAAAGCCTGTTGCTTTAACATGCCTTGGTTGGTGTCTCATCAACATTGTCAAAACAATGACTGCAGATGCTGGAAACCAGATTCTGGATTAGTGGTGCTGGAAGAGCACAGCAGTTCAGGCAGCATCCGAGGCTGCCTGAACTGCTGTGCTCTTCCAGCACCACTAATCCAGAGACTCATCAACATTACTTGTTGATTGATTATTTCGAGAAAACGTTGACCATATGTCCCACTAACCCTGAAGATGAATGGATGTATTAATTCATTTTTTCCAAAACCCTTGGATTCTGGAGGACTGGAAGACTGCCATTGTGTCACCCCTATTCAGAATGGGAGGGAGGCAAAATACAGGTAACTGTAGCCTTTTATAGCTTAACATCGTTTGTTGAAAAACTGTTGGAAACAATTAATTAAGGAAGTAATAGCAGAAGGTTTGGAAAATCATTATCTAATCAAGCAGAGGTAGCACAGCTTCATGAAAGGGAAATCATGTTAAGAGTTTGAGAAAGTCTTACCCAGAGTGGTTAAGATGTATCGTATTTGGACTTCCAGTAGGAATTCAAAAAGGTACCTCACAAAAGGCGATGACATAAGAGCCCATGGTGTTGGAGGTTGTTTATCGGTGTGGTTAGAGATTTGGTTCATACTCAGAAAACAGCATTGGATTCCTTCTTCAGGTTGGCAACTTGGAACCAGTGGGTTCCTCAGATTAGTGCTGGGGACCATAAAAAATTTACAATAGATATTCATAACTTGGAGGGAGCAAGTGAATGTACTGTAGCCAAATTTGTAGATAACACAAAAGTAGATGGAAAGGTAAGTTGCAGTTAAATACAAATAGATTAGAGAGATTGATAGGTTGAGTAAGGGGACAGTAAGTCAGCAAATGAAATATAATGAGGGAAATTGGATTGTTCATTTTAGAAGGTAGAACAAAAGAACTGAATATTATTTAAAATGGAAAGAAACTGCAGACAGCTGCAGCACAAAGGGAACTTGGAGGGACCTGTGCATGAAACACAAAGCTAGCACACAGGGGCAGCAGGTAATCAGGAATGTTGGCCCTTATTTCAAGGGGATTGATGAATAAGAGTAGGAAAGTCCTACTGCAACTATATAAGATTAGATTAGATTACGTACAGTGTGGAAACATGCCCTTCAGCCCAACAAGCCCACACCGACCCGCCGAAGCGCAACCCACCCAGACCCCCTCCCCTACATTTACCACCACCTAACATTACGGACAATTTAGCATGGCCAATTCACCTAACCTGCACATTTTTGGACTGTGGGAGGAAACCGGAGCACTCGGAGGAAACCCACGCAGACACAGGGAGAACGTGCAAACTCTACACAGTGTGTCACCTGAGGCGGGAAACGAACTCAGGTCTCTGGTGCTGTGAGGCAGCAGTGCTAATCACTGTGCCATCATGTCACCCACGGTACAAGGTGCTGGGGAGACCACATCTGGAGTAATGTGAACAGTGTTGATTCTCATATTTAAGGAAAAATGTCATTTCATTGGAGGCAGTTCAGAGATGATGATTCACTGAGTTAATCCCTGGTACGGAGGGATTGTCTTAAAAGCAAAGGCCAAACAGGTTGGGACTCTGCTACCTCGAGGTTAGAGGAATGAGAAGTGAGCTCATGGAGAACTATAGAATTCTTAAAGGGGCCTGACAGGGTAAACACAGAGGACGCTTCCCCTCATGGGAGAGTCTAGAGGGCATAGTCTCAGAATAAAGGGATGTCAGTTTTTAATAAAAATAGATGAGGAGGAATTTCTTTGCTCAGAGGGTTGTGCGCGTTTGGAACTCCTTGTTACAGAGAACTGTGGCTCTATAATCCTTGTGTATATTTAAGGCTGAGACAGATAGATTCTTGCTCAGTCTAGCAATCAGGGATTACAGTATTAAGGAAGGAAAGTGGTCATGAGGAATGTTTGATCAGCCATGATCCTATTGAATGGTGGATCAGGCTCAAGGGGCCAAATGACCTCTTCCTGCTCCTATTTCTTATGGCTAGGGACAGAATGGAGCGTTGTTCCATGCACACCTATGGATAAAACAGACAGGCAGTCACAGGAAGCTATCAGAGTTCATTTTAATCAAGAAAAGATGATTCTGACATTTGAGTACATCCCGACTCTGCACCAGGAGCAACAATATTAGGTTTAACCAGGTGCCATTGTCTGGGTCATTCTTCACAGAATGGCTTGTCTCCCTGAGTAACTCCAGCCCCAAATCTCGGGTGACACCACAAACTAATCATGGATTTGAACAGCATTTTTACAGCTACTCCTGTCCTGTCACCATCCATAATAATTTCAGTGCCATCTCTCCCTGGTCAGATGGAATCTGAAAACAAAGAAATAACAGTCATGAGCACAATTGCACATCAATCAAAGGCAAAGGTTGCTTTTGGGAGTAGTTTAATAGATAACAATGGCTGGGGTAGGACAGAGTACACAAGGAAAACAATAATTGAGGTTGCAAGAAAGGTACTACAATAATCGTGGGGAATTTTAATCTCCAGAGACTGAATGAAGGAGAAGCATTAGTTCCCAAGAGTAAGGATTGTTTTATTCTTTAATGAGATGTGGGCATCACTGGCAAAGGCTAACATTTGTTGCCCATCTGAGTGGCTTGCTCAGCCATTTCCGACGTTGCCCATCTGAGACACAACACTTAGTACATTGATGAAGATACCGCGGAGACACTCAGAGTTCTACGAAACCACAATTCATTTATTAAGACACCTCAATTACTGTCTGTCTTTCACTAATCTGAATTCTATAACTAAACCCAAATGTTATTACCCAGGACAATTCACAGCTGGCTAACTGAAAGCTCTGCTCAAGAACCCCAACCCTCACCCTACCACCATGCCTCCTGACATAGGGTACCTTCTTACAACGTTAGTCTTCGTAATGTTGTTGAACAAAGGAATTTCTTCAGGCTTTTTATACACAAGTCTCTGTGCCAAGTGTGTGTATTACTTGGAATTCTGTATGCACATGACCAATGTATACCTTATCTGATGGAAAACAGGAACTGCTGGCACTTTCATTTCTAACTCTTAGCAAACCTCACTGACTCAGCGTAATTCCACTCACATAGCAGCCCATTGACAGGCGTCTTATCAGTGCCTGTTATCTTCAGCCTTTTCCAACACAGAACCACACTGCTCTGGGTCTGGATCACCATGTAAAACAAGACCACACAAGGATTTCCTTTGAGCAAACCAGATGGCTTCTTTTTTCAGCAAAAATGGTGATTATATGGTCACTATTAGTCTAGTTCTTTAATTCCAAATTTTATTGAATTCAAATTTCACCATCTGCCATGGTAGATTCAAACCCATGTTCCCATAGCATTGGCAAGGGGGCTATGGTTTACCAGTCCAGTGGCATTTCTGCTACATGACTGCTATTTCAAAATACCAACTAGGAAGCAGGCTATTTTAGATCTAGCTCCATGCAAAGAGACATTAATTATGCTATTGTAACGGAGTCTCCAAGCAATAGTGATCATAACATGGGAGCATTTTACATTCTGTTTCAATGGGAGAAGGGTGGATCTAAAGCTAAAAGGCAATGAAGACAGAATTGGTAATCTGAACTAGGAAAGCAACTTAAAAGTAGGATAATGGAGAGTAGTGGCAGTCATTCAAGAACACATTTCATTACCCAGGACAAAGATATATTCCATTAAAAAAAGAGACAGTCAGGGAAGAAAGCATCATCTGTAACTAGCTAAGGAAGATTGAAAAAGTGGTAGATCAGAGTACTGAACAGATTCTCAACCAACAAAGAATGTCTCTAAAATGCAGTTTAAGAGACAGCTAGCTAGAAATATAACATAGTAAGAGTTTTTTAAAAAGGAATAGAGTAAATAAAGTGAGCATTAGTCCCTTAGAGGTGGAGCTTGGAGAAATAATAATGGAAAACCAGGAAACGTCAAGACGAGTGCTTCAACAACGCTCAAGAAGCTTGACAACATCCAGGACAAAGGAGCCCTCTTGATTGTCATCACATCCACTCCGTCCATCACCAACGCTCAGTAACAGCAGTGTGTACTATCTACAAGATGCCCTGCAGAAATTCACCAAAGATCCTCAGACAGCACCTTCCAAACCCACAACTACTTCCACCTAGAAGGACAAGGGCAGCAGACACATGGGAACACCACCCCCTGTAAAGTGCCCTTCTAAGTCACTTACCATCCTGAACTGGAAATATATTGCCATTTCTTAATGTTGCTGAGTCAAAATCCTGGAATGCCCCCCTAATGGCATTGTGGGTTAACCCACAGCACATGGACTGCAGTGGTTCAAGAAGGCAGCTCAGCCCCACCACAAAACCAATGAGGGACAGGAAATAAATCTGACCCAGTCAGTAGCACCTACATCCCCTAACGTTTTTTTAAATGGCAGAAGTGTTGAACAAGAATTTTGTATTTTTATCCTCTGCAGAAGACAAAAAACTTGAAAATCAAGAGGTAAAGCAGAAACTAAAACAATCATAGCCATTAGAGAATAAGGATCAGGGTCACAAAGGAAGTTGTTGCAAACACAGTGGTTGTAATCATTGTGTTCTTCCCTAGATTATGGAAAGCACGCATTAAAACGGACCAAAAACCTTTAGCCTGTAAAGAGGGTTTTTACTGAATCTATAATACACAGACATAGAAGAGACAACAGACTTGCAGAAATACTACGAAACAAGTGGCCAATACCATCAGTCTGTGTTGGTGTTTATCCTCCATGAGCACTATCCCATCAACCCCTCGAGGAGCAGGCTTGTGGGTTCAAGATCCATGCCAGAAGTATAAATATCTAGGCCAAGGCTTCAGTACAGTACTGAGGCACTGCTTTATTTTCAAAAGGTACTGCCTTTCAGAAGAATGAAGGAGAACCTCTGATAAGGTTCTTAAAGAGCAAAGGAGTTCCAGGGATTAGGGTCCGGGGAGCTGAAGGCATGATCAAAGGCTAATACTTCCCTTCCACAAACATCACCAAAACAGAGAATCTGGTTATGAGGACATTTCTGTCAGTGGAATCCTGCTGTACACAGTTTGGCTGCCAGGTTTCCTACGTTACAGCACCTAAAGAACAATATTTCTTTGGCTGTAAAGTACTTTGGGACATCCCTGTGGTCATGGAAGAGACTAAATAAATGCAAGATGACATTTTCCTTTTAGCTCCCAAACCTCTTTACCCCTTAACTACATTCTGAAACATTAAAGTGGTATCCCAGACTGTCAGGAAGTTAACAAATCACTCACCATGTGACCAGCTTTCAGGATCCAGAAGAAGGCAAAGTTCTGATGCTGCTTATAGAATGCAGCAGTATCCGAGAGCTTTGATGGAGTGTACACAGGTTTCCAGCGCAGACTGGTGAATGTAGGAAGACCTGGCCATTTCAGCTTCTTCACCCACATCTCCTGCCCTGGATTGAGTGAGAGAGAGAGATAGACAAAGAGAGAAAAATCTTCTATTTTCCTTTTCTGCTCCAGTGGAAAACTTCCAATATCTCTCAGTCCTGAACTAGCAACTGTAGTTTCTATCCAGGCGAATCCACACTCTCCTTTCTATAATGGCACTGAGCTGCCTCCAGTCATTTGCTGTGCTTTAACAAGTTCTTGTCCAATGCACAGATTCATTGCCCTGTGCACTTTCAGACAATCCTGTATCTGATGCCCCAAGACTCTCTTCACCCACACCCTTCAGTCTATTCACCTTCACTACCTATTGCTTCTTGATATCCGCCTTGTCTTCAGCCGTTGCTTTCCTGTTTCAAATCCCTTCATAACCTCACCTCTCCCCATTTAATATTTTCCAGGTTTGTAACCCTGAAAAGTTGCATTCATCTATTTTGGGCATAAGAGCAAGAGACATGACCATTCAGCCCACCAAGCCTGTTCCAGCATTCGATATGATCATGGCTGATCTTGGGCTTCAACTCCTCCTATTTCTGAGACAGCTAAGATTTATATAAGGCTGGGATAATTGTATCTAACAACGAAGCACCTACAAACCTCTCAGGTCCAGAATTCCAGAGATGTATCTACTCCTCAAAGTAAATTGTGCTCATCTCAATCCTAAATGATTGGACCATTATCCCAAAGCTGTTTCAGATTCCCCGCGACCAGTGATGGTCACATTAAGCCCCTGAATCTTGTATGTCTCAATCAGACTGCCTCTCATTCCCTAAACTCCAGAAAATCTAGACCCAATTTACTCAGCCTATTATTATGGGAAAACCCACTCTTTCCAATTTACTGAACTGTCCTGCCTCTGATCTGAATACATCTTTCTTCAAATAAGGACTCCAAATCTGCACATAATGTGGTCTCATCAAAAACCCTGAATAATTAAAGCACGATTTCTTTATTCCTACACTCCAATCTCCATGTAGTAAAGGACAACGTATTGGCCTTTCTAACTGCCTGATATTTTTGTTTTTTTTTTGTTCCACATGTGTCTCTGAATATCAACATTTATAACGTTAAACAATTCTGCTTTTCTGTTCTTCCAAAGTGAATAATACGATGAGCCATAGCAAAGTTGGCCATTCAGCCCATCGAGTCTGCTCTGCCATTCAATGAGATCATGACTCATCTGACAATCCTCAACTCCACTTTGCTGCATTTTCCCTAACCTTCAGTTCCCTTATTAAAAATAAAATCAGTATCTCAGCCTTGAATATACTTAATGATCCACAAAATTGTTACAGTGTTGGAGGCAGCCATTTGACCCATTGTACCACTATCAGTTAGCAATTTCCTGCCTTTTTCCCATTTCCCAGTACACCATCTTTATCTAAAAAAAATTCAGTCTCCTCTTGAATGTCTCAATTGAATGTGCCTCTACCCGATTACCAGAGAATACATTCTCGACCCTAACTACCCGCTGGGTGAGAAAGTTTTTTGTCACTTCATCCTTGCTTCTTTTGCACATTCTTTTTATCCACTTGTGGGATGTGTTACTGGCTGGGCCCAGCATTTATTGCCTGTCCCTAGTTTCCTTTTGAGAAGGTGGGAGTGAGCTACCTTCCTCCAACGCTGTAATCCTACTGTAGGTTGACCCACAAAGCTCTTTGGGAGGGACTTCCAGGATTTTGACCCAATGACAGCGAAGGAATAACAATATATTTCCAGGATAGTGAGGAGCCTGGAGAAAGTGAGGACTGCAGATGCTGGAGATCAGAGTCGAGAGTGTGGTGCTGGAAAAACACAGCAAGTCAGACAGCATTCAAGGAGAATCAACGTTTCGGGCATATGCCCTTCATCAGGAAGTGAGGGGCTCGGAGGTGATCTTGCAGGGGGTGCTGTTCCCATGTATCGGATGCCCTTGTCCTTCTAGATGAAAGTGGTCATGGGTTTGAAAGATGCTGTCTGAGGATCTTTGGTGAATTTCTGCAGTATACCTTGTAGATAGTATACACTGCTGTTGCTGAGCATCGGTGGAGCAGGGATTGAATGTTTGTGGATGTGGTGCCAATCAAGTGGGCACTGCTTTATCCTGGATGGTGTCAAGCTTCTTGAGTGTTGTTGGAGCTGCCCCCACTCCTGACTTATGCCTTGGAGATGGTGGATAAGCTTTGGGGAGTTACTTGCCACAGTATTCCAAGACTCTGACCAACTCTTGTTGCCATTGTGTTTTGGTGGCACATCCAGTTGAGTTTCTGGTCAATGGTAACCCCCCATGACGTTGATAGTGTGGGATTCAGTGATGGTAACATAATTGAATGTCAAGGGGCAGTGGTTAGATTGTCTGTTATTGGTGAAGGTCATTCGTGCCACACAAATGCCAGGTAATGTTACTTTCCACTAGTCAGCCCATTTCTCATTACTTTAAATCTATGCCCGCTTGTTTCTTGTATGAGTGGGGACAGTCTCTCCCTATCAATTTGGACGGCACGGTGGCTCAGTGGTTAGCGCTGCTGCTGCCACACAGCACCAGGGACCCAGGTTTGATTGCTGCCTCAGGTGACTGACTGTGTGGAGTTTGTACATTCTCCCCGTGTCTGCGTGGGTTTCCTCTGGATACTCCAGTTTCCTCTCAATCCAAAGATGTGCAGGTCAGGTGAATTGGCCATGCTAAATTGCCCATAGTCTGGGTGGGTTATCCTTTGGAGGGTCGGTGTGGACTTGTGGACCGAAGGGCCTGTTTCCACACTGTAGGGAATCTAATCTAATCTAATACCTTTGAGAATATTCTGCACCTTCTCTGAGACATCCTTGACCCTAGCACCAGGAAAGCATCACACCATCCTGTCAGCTGCAGAAATGTCTGTCTGTGCCCCAGACTAGAGTGTCCTCTATCATAATCGATTGCTTGGAGCATGATATACCTTTATAGTGGAGCCAGTCTGAGTGACAGACCTGGCTGTCGTTGCTCTGCTCCCCAGTAATCTGGATCTTGGTGCATGGGGCACGATTTCAGAGTTTGCAAATGGCACGAAGTGTGTAAAAATTGTAAACTGTGAGGTGGACAGTGTGGAACTTCAAGGACATTGACAAGTTGGAGTGGGCAGAGAGGGGGCAGGTGAGGGTCTGACCCATTTCCCTCTGACTAACACACCTAACACTATGGGCAATTTAGCATGGCCAATTCACCTGGCCTGCACATCTTTGGACTGTGGGAGGAAACTGGAGCACCCAGAGGAAACCCACACAGACACAGGGAGAATGTGCAATCTCCACACAGATGGTTGCCTGAGACAGGAATAGAACCTGGGTCCCTGGCGCTGTGAGGCAGCAGTGCTAACCACTGAGCCACCGTGCCACCCCTTGTACCTGTTGGTGCCAGCAACATCGGGTGAGAAAGGGACAAGGTTCTGCAGAGAGAATATGGGAAGTTAGGCAGGAGGTTTAAAAGGTCGGTCCTCGAGAATAGTAATATCTGGATTACTCCCGGTGCCATGTGCTAGAGAGAGAGGAGAAATAGGAGGGTAGAGCACATAAATGTGTGGCTAAGGAGCTGGTATAAGGGGCAAGGATTCATCATTTTGGATTATTGAGATCTCTTCTGGGGTAGTAGTGACCTGTATATGAAGGACAGGCTGCACCTGCATTGGAAGAGGACTAATATACCGGCCTGTGGGGGGGCATATTCCAGAGGGGTGCGAGTGAGCATGTGTGCGGCGTAGTTTGATCCAAAGACATAGTCACAAAAGACACAAGGTGAGGCTGCTCCAATATAAAAGGGGAGCAACTTACATTTTCAAGGCAGGCACAAGGAAGAAGAAATCCAGTTACATCAGACAAATTAAACTACACTTACTTCAATGCAACAAGCCTTACAGATCAAAATCAAAAACTGGCGCTGGAAAAGCACAGCAGGTCAGGCAACATCCGAGGAGCAGCAGAGTCAATGTTTCAGGCAAAAGTATTTCATCAGGAATTCCTGATGAAGTGTTGGCTGTCCTGCTCCCTGACCTGTTGTGCTTTTCCACCACCCCTTTTGACTCCGATCTCCAGCAACTGTAGTCCTCACTTTCTGCTAGCACCTGACAGATAAGGCAGATGAACTCAGGGCATGGTTGGGAACATGGGACTGGGATATCATAGCTAATACAGAACCATGGCTCAGGGATGAACTGGACTAGCAGCTTTGTGTTCTCGAATATAGATGCTGTAGAAAGGACAGGAAGTTTGGGGGGGGGGGGGGAAGAGAGAGAAGGGGAAGGGGAGCAGTAGGGTTTTTGGTGAGCTATAACGTAGGGAGGATATTTCTGGGAGAACATCCAATGAAGTAATTTGAGTGGAACTGAGAAACAGGAAAAGGATGATCACATTATTGGGATTGTACTATCGGCCCTCCCAATAGTCAGCCAGAAATCGAGAAGCAAATTTGTAAGGAGATCTCAGTTATCTGTAAGAATAATAGGGTTGTGATGGTAGGAGATTTTAAATGCCTTAACATAGCCTGGAACTGCCATACTGTTGATAAGCTTGGATGGAGATGAATTTGTTAAGTGTGTATAGGAAAATTTTCTTTTTCAACCTGAGGACGTACCCACTAGAGAAACAGAAGACTGGGGCAATAGCATGCCATTGAATCCCTCGGGCCTGCGCTGTCATTTTATATGATTATGGCTGACCTTTGAGCTCAGTATCCTAATCCCACCTAAAGCCATAGTTGTCAGGTCTCTGGCACTGAGGCTCAGAAGGGAAGGGGGAAGAATAGAAAAGCGCTAGTGGTAGGGCACTCAATAGTTAGACGGATTGACAGGAGATTGTGTGATCAGGAACGGGACTCCAGGTAGGTACATTGCCTCCCCGGTGCCAAGGTTCGGGATGTCACTGATCGGGTTTGCAGGATTCTGAAGGGAGAGGGTGAGCAGCCAGAAATCGTGGTATATATTGGCACCAATGATATAGCCAGGAAAGGGATTAAGCATCTGAAAAGTGACTACGGAGAGTTAGGTTGGAAGCTGAAGAGCAGGACGAGTAGAGTAGTGATCTCAGGTTTGCTACCGGTGCCACGAGATAGTGAGATGAGGAACAGTCAGCGAATGCAGCTTAACATGTGGCTGCGAGGCTGGTGCAGGAGGGAGGGCTTCAGATACTTAGACCACTGGGATACCTTCTGGGGAAGGTGGGACCTGTACATGAAGGATGGG
>NC_057733.1:55491124-55508363 GCF_004010195.1 Chiloscyllium plagiosum | reverse complement strand
CGAGGCAAGGAATAGGGAGAGATATCAGCTGAACACGTGGCTGCAAGGATGGTGCAGGAGGGAGGGTTTCAGGTACTTGGATAATTGGGGCTCATTCTGGGGAAGGTGGGACTTGTACAAACAGGATGGTCTTCACTGAACCAGACAGGTACTAATATCCTACATGGAAAATTTGTTAATGCTATTCAACTATGTATAAACTAGCTCAGCAGGGATTAGAACCTGAGGTGTAGTTCCAGTGCACAGGAGGATGAGAGTAGGGAGGGCATGGACAGGATTTCATGGTCACTGGAATGTGATGGCAGACAGCGAAGTGGTTTGAAGTGTGTCTACTTCAATGCCAGGAGTATCCGGAATAAAGTGGGTGAACTTGCAGCATGGATAGGTACCAGGGACTTCAATGTTGTGGCCATTTCGGAGACATGGATAGAGCAGGGTGAGGAATGGATTCCAGGGTTTAGATCTTTAATTAAGAACAGGGAAGGATGAGGGAGAACCCAAAGGCATTTTACTCATACATGAGGGATAAGAGAATGATCAGGGAGAAGGTAGGGCCGATCAGGGATAGCGGAGGGAATTTGTGCGTGGAGTCTGAGCAGATAGGGGAAGCCCTAAATGAGTTTTTTCCTTCAGTTTTCACCAAGGAAAGGGACCTTGTTGTAAATGAGAACTTTGAGGAGCTGGGATATGAGCTTGAACAGATCAAGATTGATGAAGTTGATGTGCTGGAAATTTTAGCAAACATTAAGATTGATAAGTCCCCAGGGCCAGACCAGATTTATCCTAGGCTGCTCCAGGAAGCGAGAAAGGAGGTTGCTAAGCCACTGGCAAAGATCTTTGCCTCCTCACTCTCCACGGGAGTCATACCAGAGGATTGGAGGGAGGCAAATGTTGTTCCTCTTTTCAAGAAGAGGAATAGGGAAATCCCTGGCAGTTACAGACCAGTCAGTCTTACATCTGTGGTCAGTAAAGTTTCGGAAAGAATTCTGAGGGATAGGATTTATGACTATTTGGAAAAGCATAGCATGATTAAAGGCAGTCAGCATGGCTTTGTGAGGGGCAGGTCATGCCTCACAAATCTTATTGAGCTCTTTGAGGAGGTGACAAGACAGGTCGATGAAGGTTGAGCTGTGGATGTGATGTATATGGACTTCAGCAAGGCATGTGATAGGGTTCCCCATGGTAGGCTCATTCATAAAGTCAGGAGGTATGGGATACAGGGAGATTTGGCTGTCTGGATTCAGAATTGGTTGGCTAAGAGAAGGCAGAGAGTGGATGTAGATGGAAAGTATTCTGCCTGGAGGTCAGTGTTGAGTGGGGTCCCGCAGGGCTCTGTTCTTGGGCCTCTGCTCTTTGTAGTTTTTATAAATGACTTGGATGAGGAGGTTGAGGGGTGGGTTAGTAAATTTGCAGATGACACAAAGGTTGGAGGTGCCGTTGATAGTATCGAGGGGTATTGCAGGCTGCAGCGCAACATAGACAGGATGTAGAGCTGGGCTGAGAAATGGCAGATGGAGTTCAACCTGGATAAATGTGAAGTGATGCAGTTTGGAAGGTTGAACTCGATGCTGAATATAGGATTAAAGGCAGGATTCTTGGCAGTGCGGAGGATCAGAGGGATCTGGGTGTGCAAGTATATAGATCCCTCAAAGTTGCTACCCAAGTGGATAGGGTTGTGAGAAAGCATATGGGGGATTAACAGGGGGGTCGAATTTAAGAGCTGCAAGGTTTTGCTACAGCTCTACAAAGCCCTGGTGAGACCACACTTGGAATATTGTGTCCAGTTCTGGTCACCCTATTATAGGAAAGATACAGACCTTTGGAGAGGGTGCAAAGAAGGTTTACCAGGGTGCTGCCTGGACTAGAGGGCTTGCCTTATGAAGAAAGGTTGACTAAGCTCGGACTTATCACTCTGGAGAGAAGGAAGAAGAGAGGTGACCTGATCGAGGTATACAGATAATGAGAGGCATGGATAGAGTCAACAGCCAGAGACTTTTCCCCAGGGCAGGATTGACTGGTACGAGGGGTCATAGTTTTACGATATTAGGAGAATGGTGCAGAGGGGACGTCAGAAGTAGGTTCTTTACGCAGAGAGTTGTGAATGCGTGGAATGTGTTGCCAGCTGTGGTGATGGAAGCAGGGTTATTAGGGACATTTAAGTGACTGCTGGACATGCACGTGGAGAGCAGTGAGTTGAGGGGTGCGTTGGTTAGATTATTTTATTTTGCATTAATCCTCGACAACATCATGGGCCAAAGAGCCTGTTCTGCGCTGTACTTTTCTATATTCTATCCCTAATTTCAATCTCTCCATCACTGGCCACCATCCCTTCAGTGGCCTGGACATTAATCCCAAGAATTCTATCTCCACCCCTTTTCCTCACTTTCCTCCTTCAAGATTCTCAAAACATCCTCCTTTCACAAAGCTTTTGGACACCAGCCCTAATAATCTAATGTGACTTGGAGCTAAAACTTTTTGATATCACAATGATGTTACCTTCATTTTCTAACACATTTAAGACACAACCTAAATACAAGTTACTGCAGCTGTTAATCATAATTTCTCCCCAGACATTTTCTTACTCTATACAACACATTTGCACTGTGCATCGCTACATCAGAGTCACCCAACATTGGGACCCATTTGATCATAAGCCTATAAGATATAGAAGCAGAAGTGGCCACTTGGTCTATCAAGTCTCCTTGGTTAGTCAACATGGCTAACCTGATGCACTTCCCTGCCTTTTCTCACCATAAACCTTAATTACCAACTGATCTGTGCCATGAGAATTAAGTTTTTAATGTTTTCTTACTATCCCAGAGATAAATTATTCTTTTCTTCCATTACCGAAAAACACATTGCTCTAGTCCTTTCGACAAGATATGGTGTCATCACTCCTCCAACCTTTGGAATCAATTGGGTCAATGGGCTGAGGAGTGGCACTTGGAGTTTAATTTAGATAAATGTGAGGTATTGCATTTTCGTAAAATAAACAGGGGCACAACTTATACAATTAATGGTAGGGCCCCAGGTAATGTTGTAGAACAGAGAGACCTAGGGGTTCAGGTACACAATTCTTTAAACTTGCGTCACAGGTAGACAGGGTGATTAAGAAGGCATTAGCATGCTTGCCTTCATTGCTCAGACCATTGAGTATACGACTTAGGATGTCATGTTGGGGTTGTACAGGATGTTGGTGAGACCACTTTTGGAGCACTGTGTACATTTTTAGAAGTTGCTTTATTATCAGTGTACATTTCTGGTCAACCTATGATTAAATTTGAGACAGTTCAGAAAGAATTAACCAGAGTTATAAAGGAAAGGCTGGATAGACTGCGACTTTATTTCCCCCAATGGAGCATAGGAGTTTGAGGGGTGACCCTAGAGAGGTTTATAAAATCATGAGGGGCATTACCAAGGTGAATTGCAAGGGTCTTTTCCCTAGGGGAGTTCAAAACTAAGGGGCATATGTTTAAGGTGAGAGGAGAAAGTTTAAAAGAAATCGGAAGGGCTCCTTTTCGGATAGAGGGTGGCTGAGGTGTGGAATGAACTGTCAGAGGAAATGATAAATGCAGGTACATTTTCAACATTTAAAAGACATTTGGATTGGTACATGAATAGGAAAAGGTTAGGAGGATATGGACAAAAACACACAAATATCCTTGTTTAGTTTGGAAAACGTAGTCGGCGTGTATGAATTGGACCAAGGGTCTGTTTCCGTGCTACATGACTCGATGACACTGATGCTTAGTAAGCAGCAGCGTGTACTACAAGATGTGCTGCAGAAATTCACCAAAGATCCTTGGGGAGCAGCTTCCACCCTATGGCCACTTCCATCCAGAAGGAGAAGGGCACCAGGCACACAGGAACACCAGCCCACCAGCGACTTGGAAACATATCACCATTCCTTCAGTGTCACTGGGTCAAAATCCTGAAACTCCCTCTACGGGATCTTCAGAAAAGTATCAAAAACTCAATTCTTACAGCACCCATTGATTGAAAATCCGGGTTTACAGAAAAATACACTTGAAGTTGATCAGATCAGCCATGATGTAGCGGAACGGCAGAGCACTGGGGGTCTACCTACAGCACATGGACTGCAGCGGTTCAAGGCGGCAGCTCACCCCCACCTTCTCAAGGGGCAACTAGGGACAGGCGATAAATGCTCGCCAAGCCAGTGACGCCCACATCCCACAAGTGAATAAAATAATTACACAAGTGCAGTACTTTCTTCCAGCACAAGGGGCAGTCTCAAGCAGGTTAGTCAGTTCCATACGATCCTTTTTGTATTGGCATCCTAATCAATGAGACACCCTGTTCAGTATATTTACAACATAAAAAGAATGAGGGCTTCACGTATTGAGGTAGACACAGCTGGTTTTCAGAAAAGGATTGGAGAGGAATTAACTTCCTGATTACTGGTAGAGAGATACTTAACCCTTGGATCAATGACTGCACAGGGCACAAAGGGATTATGGAGATAATGTGTTTGTGATGGAGCTGCAGCATATCCACATACCCTCATCTCAGAAAAACAATAAAGACCCAAATCATACAATAAAAAGCAAAATGCCTGTCAGTGGGCAGAATGGTGACATAAGCAGCGTCCCAGTCACCTCAAGTTCATTCCAACTGGCATGAAGTCAGTCCGCGCCAACATTTAGGTAATTATAGATCACAAGAATAGAATATTAAAGAAACAAAATTAAACTTACTCCTTGACTTCAGTAAAGTTAACAAGAACACACTCCCCTCCCCAGCTTAACGCACAAGATGTATAAATTAATTTATAAACATGAATTCATATTGTATTTGTTAATTCATTTTGCAAGTTATTTCTCCTGGGATTGTGCAGTGCTACACACGTACAGAAAACATTTGAGCTTAAAGATTAGCTTCTCTGAGCAAGAAAACGTCCTTAGGAATCAAACGCTGGCTTGAACTTGGACCCCTGTAGAAACCCATTATTCACTTAAAATCATTTAAGTTAAAGTAGCAATTCTCAGGAATACAGCTACAATGCTAAATGAGAACCGTCTATGTGGAAATATCTGCAGTGGGATTTGAAATTTATGAACTTTCAATCCAACCCAGATATTTGTTAAAATTTATTCATGTTGTGGAATGCGGGTGTCACTGGCTGGGCCAGCATTTATTGCCCATCCCTAGTTGCCCCTGCTTGAGAAGGTGGGGATGAGCTGTCTTCCTAAACTGCTACAGTCCATGTGCAGCCACATTGCCCCTGGGGAGGGAATTCCAGGATTTTCACCCAGTGACACTGAAGTGACCCTCATACTCAGCACCGTCTTCTTGACCCGCAATCTTCTTCCCGATCTCTCCGCCTCCATCCTTCTCTGGTCTATCACCCTCACCTTAACCTCCTTCCACCTATCGCATTCCCAACGCCCCTCCCCCAAGTCCCTCCTCCCTACCTTTTATCTTAGCCTGCTTGGCACACTCTCCTCATTCCTGAAGAAGGGCTCATGCCCAAAACATCGATTCTCCTGCTCCTTTGATGCTGCCTGACCTGCTGCAACACATTTTTCAACACTGAAGGAATGGCAATATATTTCCAAGTCAGGGATGTCTGGAGGGGAACTTGCAAGGTTTCGTGTTCCCGAGTATCTCCTGCCCTTACCCTTCTAGATGGAAGTGGTCATGGGTTTGGAAGATACTGGCTAAGGATTAGATTAGATTACTTAGAGTGTGGAAACAGGCCCTTCGGCCCAACAAGTCCACATCGCCCCGCCGAAGCGCAACCCACCCATACCCCTACATTTACCCCTTACCTAACACTACGGGCAATTTAGCGTGGCCAATTCACCTGACCTGCACATCTTTGGACTGTGGGAGGAAACCGGAGCACCCGGAGGAAACCCACGCAGACACGGGGAGAACGTGCAAACTCCACACAGTCAGTCGCCTGAGGTGGGAATTGAACCCGGGTCTCTGGCGCTGTGAGGCCGCAGTGCTAACCACTGTGCCACCGTGCTGATCTTTGGTGAATTTCTGCAATGCATCTTGTAGTTAAAAATTATTCACTCAGCCATGACTGACAGCAATATATAAACCATAGGTTCCCTGTTTAACCCATATGAAATTACTGTTCGAGGAACCAAAACCATTTTTAAATACAACCATAGCATAAAATACAGAACCACGTAAGTATCACGAGACACCCAGCTTAGCATTGCTTCAGATTGATGTCAGCTTTGCAGAACTCTAACAAAAAAATTTAAATGACAGCACATAAATACAGTTCTGTATAAATGCACATTTATAAATATAAATTTGTGGGACTGGGGGGTGTTTCTTTTTCATTGACTTCAATAAAATTTACTATTCCGTTTATTTGAAAATATGTTATGGTTGTTGAATTTTTTGGGGTCCCTCTATCTCTCAATGTTGGTCAAAGACTTTCAATGAAAATCCATTGAAGTTTCTGACTCCTCTGAATAACACAACCCTGATATAGGTTCCAGTTAGCTGCCTGGCGATGGTGGGTAGGGGAGGGGGGGGGTGGGGGGGGTGTGGAAGTGAAAGAGAGAGAGCAAAACAGAGAGAGAACAAGTGCTATCAGTGATCTTTCCTTACCCATGGTGTCCACAATCAGGTCGAGTTGTCCGTTATAAACCGTGACATTCACATTGGCAATAAGCAGCTTGTCAATTATGTCGATTACTGGTCTCATGAAATCGCCTTCCATATTGGAGAAAACCTCATTAGACTGCCCTGGGTGGTTTCAGATAAGAGACTGGTTAAGTAGCTACTTATGTACATTATTCAAACATGATTCAAGGATTCATGGTACACAGGGCAGCAAGGACATAGGAATTCAATAATGGGGTGAACAGGGAAAAGTCACAAATAGATGCACATATTGAACCCTTCCCTCAACCACCTCCTCCCTGGTTCCCCACAGACAGTACCTCCCCATTTCACAAAGTCCGGGATGATTTTCAGCTTCTTTCTGATTGGCCCATTCATCAGCCATTCTAGGCTAGGACTCTGCAGGGGGCTGATATGGTGTTTGTAAAGACTGACTGCAAAAATACAAGTGAGAAAGTAAGTCTGAGAGACAGAGCCACAGACAGCCTGGATTCATTCAATAAAACAAAGCAACTGTTCATTGCACTTTGTTCCTTCACTAGATTAAATTGTTTGAATAATCAAGGCACCAGATGAATCTAAGCATCCGTTCACATAGCACCATCAGTCCAAAGCATTTACCTCCATCGCTTTTATTTCTGGAGATTAACACAGCAGCAATTTTCATCATCTGACAGTTAAATGTTACTTCATTACAAGATAAGAGTCCACTACTCAAAAATGAAACGAGCAACCAGCAAGATGACCTACAGGCCTCCGTCGGTGCTGACCCTCCAACAGTGTGGCACTGCCTCATGCTGGCCCTCAGATCGGAGATTTCTCTCAGTGACACCCCAGAGTGTTATCCTAAATCGTGTCACATGTCACAGAAACTAATTTCCCACAAGCTGCTCACCTAGTTGGGAGCTCCTCATCAGTGGCATAATTTGTGGAGAATCGGAGTCTGTCCGTTTGGTCATTATGTTGTAGAAGTTCACCCCATCGGTATTCTATAACAGAAGCAGCCAAATGTTATCCACAGTAATTATTGCCACAGCCTATGTTTGTGTGTGCTCGTGTGCACTTGTGTTTGTGTGTGTGTGCGCGCACGTATACACACACACACGTGCATGTGTGCTGGTGCCCTAACTGGGAGGTTGTGCACTGATAATTGTGCTCCACTGATAATTGTTTGACAAGCCATCCTAAAACTTATAAGCTCCCAAGGAGATGATTAATTTGCCTGACTGTGATTCCGGGCCAAAACAATTCACACCAGGTTTCGTCAGGAACAGAAAGGAAGTGACAGGTCAGACATTGCCTATTTCCTTCCAGTAGGACCTCAGTGTTCAAACCCCTTGAAGAAAAATTACACCTTGTTGAAGCCCTCCCCTACAAGTAATTAGCCCAGAAACTCACTAGAGTAAGTTCTGGGGCATTGAGTCACTTGGGGATGGGGGCAGGAGTGGGCGTGGGGGAGGTGATGGAGAAAAAAGTCATCACTGTCTGGGCCGGGGAGGGGGGGTGGGAAAGAGAGAGAGAAACCGACAGCATACATGTGCTTTTGTGTGTACGCCTGTGTGCATGTTTACGTGTGCCTGAGAGTTTTATGTGTGCGCCTGTGTTAGTATGTTAATGTGTGCGTGTGTGTGTGAGAGAAAGAGTGTAGACGTATGTGCACCTGTGTGTACATGAATGCCTGTGAGTATACATGAGGGCATGAGCACTTATGAGAGTGTGTTATATACAGGAAGTGGACATGAGCAGCACATACACAATTAGGGATCTCAGAGGATTCCTCTGGCTGGGCAATGACAAATAGCACCATAAGCCACAGAAGCAGAAATTAGGCCATTCAGCCCATCGGGCCTACTCTGCCATTCAATCATGGCTGATAAGTTTCTCAACCCCATTCTCCCCATAACCCTTGATCCCCTTGACAATCAAGAACCTATCTACATCCGTCTTAAATACACTCAATGACCTGGCCCCCGCAGCGTTCTGTGACAATGAACACCATAGACTCCCCACTCTCTGGCTGAAGACGTTTCTCCTTACCTCTATTCTAAAAGGGCTTCATGGAGTTCAACCTGGATAAATGTGAGGTGATGCATTTTGGAAGGTCAAATTTGAAAGCTGAGTACAGGATTAAGGATAGGATTCTTGGCAGTGTGGAGGAACAGAGGGATCTTGGTGTGCAGGTACATAGATCCCTTAAAATGGCCACCCAAATGGACAGGGTTGTTAAGAAAGCATATGGTGTTTTGGCTTTCATTAACAGGGGGATTGAGTTTAAGAGTCGTGAGATCTTGTTGTAGCTCTATAAAACTTTGGTTAGACCGCACTTTGAATACTGCGTCCAGTTCTGGTCGCCCCATTATAGGAAAGACGTGGATGCTTTGGAGAGGGTTCAGAGGAGGTTTACCAGGATGCTGCCTGGACTGGAGGGATTATCTTATGAAGAGAGGTTGACTGAGCTCGGACTTTTTTCATTGGAGAAAAGGAGGAAGAGAGGGGACGTAATTGAGGTGTACAAGATAATGAAAGGCATAGATAGAGTCAATAGCCAGAGACTATTTCCCAGGGCAGAAATGATTAACACGAGGGGTCATAGTTTTAAGCTGGTTGGAGGAAAGTATAGAGGGGATGTCAGAGGCGGGTTCTTTACACAGAGTTGAGAGAGCACGGAAGTTCTGTGCTGTACTGTTCTATGTTCTACTCTAAGGCTCTGCCCTTGGGTCCTAGTCTCTCCTACCAGTGGAAAATTTTTCCCAACACCTACTCTGTCCAGGTCCTTCTGTATATTTCAATTAGATTTCCCCTCATCCTTCTAAACTCCATTGAGTCTAGACCCGGAGTCAGCAAACAAACCGATGTTAAGCTTTTCATTACTGGGACCATTCTCGTGAATCTCCTCCGAACCCGGTCCAGGGCCAGTACATCCTTCCTGAGATATGAGGCTGAAAACTACACACAGTACTCCAAATGTGGTCTGACCAGAGCCTCAGAAGTACATCCCTGCTTTTATATTCCTCTCAAAATAAATGCCATCATTGCCTTCCTATCTACTGACTCAACCTGCAAGTTTACCTTGAGAGAATCCTGGACTAGAACTCCCAAGTCTCTTTGCACTCAGACTTATGAATTTTCTAGATTAGAGTGATGCTGGAAAAGCACAGCAGGTCAGGCAGCATCCGAGCAGGAAAATCTACGTTTCAGGCAAAAGCCCTTCATCAGGAATGAAGGTAGGGAGCCTCCAGGGGTGGAGAGATAAATGGGAGCTCCCAAAGAATTATAACAGATTTGTCAGATACCTAACAAAGTAGACACTGAAAAGAGGGATCTCACACTCAGATACTCACTTTCTCAACAACCCCCTCTGTTACAGACCAGAGCTCAGTCGCCTTCTGATAATCACCAGCTTCAATTGCTGCCTGCACTCTCGCAGTGTAAGAGTTGACCTCTGCCAACCCCTGGTCATCAAGCAGAGACTGGAGAAAACGGACACATCTTAGTTTAAATAGCAGACACAGACAGAAAATGTCTTAAGGTCAAAACTATATACTTACGATGCTGTACAGGTAGGGCCCCCATGACAGGACTGAATCTACAGAAACAAGGAAGTGTTTTCAGGTGGACAGTAGAACATGATTCTGACCCCATACAAACCCAGTCATTGTAAAATGTAAAACCCTGCTAATATCAGAGTACACAGCCATTGCTTCAGGTGATGTGCCATTCTTTCACCTGTGCTTAATGTTAAAACTATATTTTAATAAAATGCTGTTGCAATTAATGCTTTAATACTGGCACCAGGACACAGCACGATGGTAACTGTTCTGACTCTCTCTCATTCCTCACAGTGCAGTCCCTCTCCCATTTAATGGAGAGAAGTGAGAAGCCATACCCAGAGGCGAGATCCAGGAATCTCCCAAAGCCACACCAGCAAAATGACACTTGATTTGATTGAGCTGGACCTCCTGTGAATGGAATCATGCATCAGTACCGATAGAATGACAGAAAACATCCAATCCAACAGGTTTCTACTGTACACGATATCACCTTCATCATGATAACCTACTCTGTTCTCCCTCTCATTTATCCAGCTCCCCTTCAATGTATCAATCCTACTCTGACCACTACCTGTGGGAGAGAGTTCCACATTCTCCCCATTCTCTAGGGAAAGATGTTTCTCCTGAATTCATTCCCAATGGGATTTTAGTGACCATCTTGTCTTAGTGGTCTGTGGTCTCCCTGCTAGTGAAAATATCTTCTCCACATCTGCCCTATTGAACTCTTTCAGAATCTTGAAGGCCTCAATCAAGTGTGTCTTCAGCTTCTCTTTACCAGAGGGAAGATCCCAAGCCTGGTCCACCTTTCCTGCTTTCATTTTCATATACAGCTTTTACAATTCGCCCACTTTCACTGTAACCTTGGAATATAACAGAGTTTAGAGACTGATCAAAATATCCCCAGTGTAATCTAATCAACGCTGTATACAAATTCAAAATAATTTCAGTTTTTTTCTATGCTATTTGTGAAGAGATTAAGTGTGTGTTAAGTTTGTGTTTTTTCTGTAGTTTGATTTGGTCGCTTTGTTACTTGATGATTGGGTTATGTTGAGCTCCAAATGCTTCTCTTCCTTTGAGTTGTTATTAACTGAAGTTAATGTGGGCCCCTCCCCCCTACTGTCATGTAGCATCTCATACATGGCGATGTTGAAATTAATTGTGCAATAACACCAAGTCTGCATGTCTACATTGAACACTTTTAGCAAAGATCTGGACTAAATCACACATTTTACTGACATTACACCATCTGTGCCCAGTGACTGACTGCAGAAAGCTTACCCAGGGCGGCAAACACTCCCTGACACTCACTGCAAAAATACACCAAAAAACATATGCATTAACAAAACGTAGGTTGTACTTAGTTCAATAAGATCATAAGACACAAGCAGCAGTAGGCCATTCAGCCCCCTGAATCTGTTCTGCCATTCACAGCTTATCCAATAATCAACTCCACATTTGTCCCAGAACCTTTGATTCTCAGCTTTTGCTTATATTTAATGATGCAGCATCGACAGCCCTCGGTGCTACCACCCTCAGTGAAGAAATTCCTCCCCTCAGTCTTAAATGGCAAACCCCTTAACCCTGAACTCCACACATTCCAGAATACTCCTACCTTAATCAGCTCCAAAGAAATACCAGCTGCCATTTTACCACCATAGGATTCAGCAAAAATGTAGAATGGAACATTCTGTTCAAAAGAAATTGATATTTTGATTTCAGACTTCTAACATGGGAAAAATCAAAATTTTTATTCTATCATGGGTCATGGACATCACTGGCTGGTCAGCATTTATTGCCTGTCCATAGTTGCCCCTTGAACCACTGCAGTCTAAGTGCTATAGGTAGGCCCACAATGCCCAGTGAGAGTTAGTCTACCTGCAATTCATACTGGGATGGTCAACATGCTCATGAGCAGATGCAGTGAAGTACACTCATGTCGAGGTTTTACTGTAGATCTAGCCTGTTCATATCTCAGGCAGAATGAACCTTCACCAGTTTCTTCATCCCCCCTCCCCCCACCTTGTCTCAGCCGAATCCTCCAGCCCGGCACCGCCTTCCTGACCTGCAGTCGTCTTCTTGACCTCTCCGCCTCCATCCTAGTCTGACCTATCACCCTCACCTTGACCTCTTTCCACCTATCACATTTCCGACGCCCCTCCCCCAAGTCCCTCCTCCCTACCTTTTATCTTAGCCTGCTGGACAAACTTTCCTCATTCCTGAAGAAGGGCTAATGCCCGAAACGTCGATTCTCCTGTTCCCTAGATGCTGCCTGACCTGCTGCGCTTTTCCAGCAACACATTTCCATACCTTATAAATACAATAGGTCAGAGGCTGGGAATCCTGTGGCTTGTAACTCACCCCCCGACTCCCCAAAAGCTCAAGTCACAATTGTGATGGAATACTCCCCACTTGCCTGGATGGGTGCAGCTTCAACAACACTCAAGAAGCTTGACACTACCAAGGACAAAGCAACCCGCTTGATTGGCACCACACTCTCAAACACCAACCCCCTCCACCACGGCCGCTCAGTAGCAGCAGTGTATACTTTCTACAAGAAGCAAAGTAGAAATTCAAAGATCATTAGACAGCATCATCCAAGCCCACAATCAATTCCATCTAGAAGGACAAGGGCAGCAGATACATGGGAACACCACCATCTTCAAGTTCCCCTCCATTCCACTCACCAGCCTGACTTGAAAATATATTGCCGTTGCTTCACTGTCACTGGGTCAAAGTCTTGGAACTCCCTAGCATTGTGGGCCTGTGTACAGTGTGTGGTGTGAATGTTACTTGCCACTCGTCAGCCCAAGCCTGGATATTGTCCAGATCTTGTTGCATTTGAACATGGACTGCAGCAGTTCAGGAAGGCAGCTCATCACCACCTTTTCAAGGGGCAAATAGGGATGGGCAATAAATGCTGACCAGCCAACAATGCTTGTATCCGATAAATGATTATGATATATATCATATTGATAAGATGATGATGAAAGTGTGTTGAATATTTACATTTATAAATACAAAACCATGAAATTCACACCAAATACTTCCAAGTCTCAATTCAGAGTATTGTGGTAAGGCCTCAATTCAGAGTATTGTGTCCAGCTCTGCCCCAAGTGGCTGTTGCAGGACCTAAGCTGTAGATCAGTGAGTGGGTCAATCCTGCCCAAAGACCACTTGCTGGCAGTGTTTGAGACACTGACGATTGAGAGTAGACTGATAGAGTTGCAATTGCCTGGTTTGGATTTTTCCTGCTTTGTGTGTACAAGACAATATCCCATTGTCAGGGGGATGCCAGTGTTATAGCAAGAACAGTTCGGCTGGAGTTGCAGCACGTTCTGGTGCAAAGGGGGTTTATCAGGATGGTATCCAGGATTCTTCAGCTTTGAGGGCTCCCAGTCCTGGTTTTAGTCTGTCTGGTCACAGTGGCAGATGATGGAATTATGAATTCAAAAAATTCTGGAATTAAAGGTCTAATGATTTAGATTATTTTCGATTATCAGGAAAAACCCATCTGGCTTTTAGGGGAGAAAACTACCATCCTTACCTGGTCTGGCCTTCATATGACCCCAGACCCCATATCAACCCCAGTGTGGTTGACTCATGTGCCCTCTGGGCTTGCCTAGCCAGTAACACCCACAGTCGGTGAATTAATTTTTTAAAAATCTTTAATTCAGTCCCAGGACGTAGGGCTCACTGGCAAGGTTAGCATTTATTATCCATCAGCCTGGTACCAGATGTTTGATGTTTTACTGCGTATTCTACTTATATTGGCAGAGTCCAGCTGCTAGCTCTTTGTCCAGTCTCCATAGGACAGGGATGTTAGAATCAGGTACGTTTTGACACCACTTTTACCCTGACAACCCCCTCCCTCTCACCTCCTCAACCTAGCCCTCCCCAGTCTCTCCTAAAAGCATGGAGTCTCTGAATGGGATGTTATTCCCAGACATCTAGCCCAGTTCCAGCTGGTGCTTACTACTCAGTTACATCAAGTGGTAAAATTGGTCTTGTGCTCTTTCAAGTTGAGAATATTACAGAGAGAGTCATTCTAACTTCTGTGGGGCTTTGATAATATAAATGAGAGATGTATTTCCTCTTAAAGAGTAAATGGTAGACAGAGCACGTAGCTTTAAAATAATTAGCTAAAGAATAGAGAGGCAAGGGGAATTCACCAGGAAGCTGATGAGGTGATCTGCAATGTAGGAGCTGGAACGATGGTGGCAGCAGATAGCACGACAGCTTTCAAAAGGAAATTGATGAAGTAATTGAAGAGAACCAAGTTGCAGGGTTACAGGCAAAGAAACAGACTGGGTTTGAGGGCAGAGATCCTGAGAGAGAGAAGCTGAGGAAATGAAAACAGATCAAACCAGGAAGGACAACCATCCACATGACATGAGGAACTGATCGGATGTCTTGGAACCACTTCAGATGTTCTGTCCCTGCTCTTTGGGATGAGATTTCTAGCCAAAGACCATGTAATCCACAACAGGACCCATAGTGACATTACCTGGAATTCTGGCTTCATGTTGAAGAATTCCTTCAGCAGAACCATCATGTCTGCTACAACCATGGAGAGGTCTTTGGCAAATGCTTTAGCATCAGTGGTGTAACTGTACCCAGTGCCAACTGGATTATCTACAAACAGCAAACTGGCAGCTGTCACCTGTCACAAGAGAGGGGACAAAAGGACTGAATTTTAAAAGCTAGCCTAATGGCAATTCTATAAATATTGCATTGTAAAACAAACCCATCTGGTTCACTAACATCCTTCAAGGAAGGGAATTTGCCATCCTTACAGAGTCTGACTCCAGACCCACAGCATGGGTAACTCTTAGTTGCCCTCCAAAATGATTCAGCAAGCCGCCCATTGGTCCAAGGGCAATAAACACTGGCCTTGCCATCTCACAAGAGAATAGAAACAAGAGGATACTCAGTGGCCAGGCATGGCTAGGGGAGGTGGTACACTGGCTGCTTTGATTCAGTATAAGCAGCGTGCACTCTAACCTCAAGATGGGAAATCAAATACCGGGTCTTAAACTCGGTCGGTCGGTCGGTCAGGGGTGTGGGCGTAATCAAGGATTCTGGACAGAAGCATTCCTTGCAGAAGCGCAGAGCAGAAAAAGCATTGTATAGCTTCCAGTCACAAGCCACTGAGAGACCAGGCCGAGACCACACCCCCCCACAGAGAAGGTTGGGGGGAGGAAGTGAGAAATAACAGAAGGAGCAGAAGAGCTCCCGTTGGAGCATCCTTCTCTGCCATCTCGGCCCTGGTTCAAAATAGTGGCATGTTTTGCTATTGTTGTATAGAGGGTTGGTGAGGCCACCCTTGGAGCACAGTGTACAGTTTAATCTCATTTAAGAAAGGATGTCAATGCTCAGAGAATCAGTTCAGAGTAGGTTCAGTCACCTAATAACTGGGATGATGGGACTATCTTATGAGAAGCTGGGCCTGATCCCATTGGAGTTTAGATGGTGATCTCATTGAAACATACAAGATCCTGAGGGGACCTAACAGGGTGAATGCTGAAAGAATGGTTCTTTGGGGTGGGGGGAATCCAAAACTCCAGGGAATAGGTTTATGGTGAGAGGGGAAAGATTTAAAGTGGACCTAAGGGGCAACTTTTTCACTCAGAGGGTTGTGTGTGTGTGTGTATGAAGTGAGCTGCCAGAGGAACTAGTGAAGGATGGTACAATTACAACTTTTAAAATTCATCTGGACGGGTATATGAATAGGAAGGGTTTAGAGGGATACGGGCCAAATGCTAGCAAATGAGACTAGATTAGCTTAGATCTAGTCAGCATGGATGAGTTGGACCAAAGGGTCTATTTCTGTGCTGTACATCTCTATGACTAGAACTAGCGGCACAGTTTGAAAATAAAGGGTCTCCTGATTAAGACCGAGGGGAAGGAAATGTATTTTCTCCCAGAGCGTCACGTGTCTTTAGAATACCCTACCCCAGAAAGCAGTGGATGCTGGGTCACTGAATATTACTAAGGCACACTCCCTTGATAGTCATGAATCTTTGGTTATCAGGGAATGCAGGAAAGTTAAATTGAGGCCAATTACAGATCAGCCATCAACTTGCTCAAAGACAGAAGAGGATGGATGTGGAGAATGGCCGACCCTATTCCTAAATCAGAAATAAAAACAAACTGTTGGAAAAGCTCAGCAGATATGGCACCACCTGTGCACAGAGGTCAGAGTTAACATTTCAGATCCAGTTATCCTTCCTCAGTACGGTCCTCAGGAGGTTAGTGAGCAAAATTCGGGTGCATGGTATTGGGGGCAAAATTCCTGATGAAGGGCTTTTGCCCGAAACGTCGATTTCGAAGCGCCTTGGATGCTGCCTGAACTGCTGTGCTCTTCCAGCACCACTAATCCAGAAATTGGGGGCAAAGTACTAACTTGGATTGAAAGTTGGTTGGCTGACAGGAAACAAAGAGTAGTGATAAACGGCTCCATTTCGGAATGGCAGGCAGTGGCCAGTGGGGTACTGCAGGGATCAGTACTGGGACCGCAGCTTTTTACAATATATATTAATGATATAGAAGATGGTATTACTAATAACATTAGCAAATTTGCTGATGATGCTAAGCTGGGTGGCAGGGTGAAATGTGAGCAGGATGTTAGGAGATTACAGGGTGACCTGGACAGATGCATGGCAGATGCAGTTTAATGTGGATAAATGTATGGTTATCCACTTTGGTAGCAAGAACAGGAAGGCAGATAACTACCTAAATGGAATCAATTTAGGTAAAGGGGCAGTACAGAGAGATCTGGGTGTTCTTGTATACGAGTCAATGAAGGTAAGCATGCAGGCACAGCAGGTAGTGAAGGCTAATAGCATGCTAGCCTTCATAACAAGAGGGATTGAGTATAGAAGCAAAGAGGTTCTTCTGCAGCTGTACAGGGCCCTGGTGAGACCACACCTGGAGTACTGTGTGCAGTTTTGGTCTCCAAATTTGAGGAAAGACATTCTGGCTATTGAGGGAGTGCAGCATAGGTTCACGAGGTCAATTCCTGGAATGGCAGGACTACCTTACGCTGAAAGACTGGAGCAACTGGGCTTGTATACCCTTGA
>NC_057733.1:55473619-55490624 GCF_004010195.1 Chiloscyllium plagiosum | reverse complement strand
AAAGGAACTGAACTGGTGATTCTCCAGTCTCTGGGACCTCGCCTGCGGCTAAAGAGGATGCAAAGATCTGTCTGTCCTCCCTTGCTTCCCTCAATATCCTGGGATGGATCCCGTTAGATCCTGGAGCCTTAATTATTTGAAGACACCCAACACCACCACCTCCTTGATATTGACATGCTCCAACATATCAACGTTCATCTCCCTAATCTTACCATTATCCATGCCCTTTGTTTTGGTGAATACTGATGCAAAATATTTGTTAACGACTCACCCAATTCTTCTGGCTCGAAGTCCCTCCTTTGTCCTTGAGTGGATCTACCCTTTCGCTAGCTTACCCTCTTGCTCCTAATATATCTTACTTTCCAAGAACATGGCATCTTTTTGTTTTGAGCCCTCCTAATTCCTTGTTTAAATCCTTTCCTACTTCATTATGCTCCTTCGGGATCTCGTCTAATCCCTGTTTCCTAAACCTTGCATATGCTTCCATATCTTTTGGACTAAAGATTAGATTAGATTAGATTACTTACAGTGTGGAAACAGGCCCTTCAGCCCAACAAGTCCACACCGACCCGCCGAAGCGCAACCCACCCATACCCCTACATTTACCCCTTACCTAACACTACGGGCAATTTTAGCATGGCCAATTCACCTGACCCTGCACTGATCTTTTGGACTGTGGGAGGAAACCGGAGCACCCGGAGGAAACCCACGCAGACACGGGGAGAATGTGCAAACTCCACACAGACAGTCGCCTGAGTCGGGAATTGAACCCGGGTCTCTGGCGCTGTGAGGCAGCAGTGCTAACCACCGTGCCGCCCAATAAAGCTTCAATATCTCTTGACATCTAAGGTTCCCAGATGTTGCCATCCTTATCTTTCACCCTCACTGGAAGGTGCCAGTCCTGAACTCTGATCTACTGACCTTTAAAAGTCTCCCACATGTCAGATGTGAATTTGCCAACAAACAGCCGCCCCAGTTTAGCATTCTGTCTCCATCTTAGCAGCTCATTGTCGGTTCTCCATGTGACATTGTCCTGTCTACCAGTCTGTCAAATTCCCTGCTATTAGACAGTATCCACTGCTTTGCCCTCAACAATCATCTTTGTCACTTCCTCAAAGTACTCGGAGACATGACCTTCCCTGCACAAAGCCATGCTGCCTATTGCTAATAAATACATATTTTTCTAAATGTGAGTAAATCCACTCCCTTAAAATCTTCGATAATTTCCCTACCCTGACATAAGGTTCACTGACCTGTAGTTTGTTTGGGCTACCCCTTAAACAAAGGAACAATCTTGGTGATTCTCCAGCCTCCTGGGACTGAAGAGGATACAAAGATTTTGTACAAAGCTCCAGCAATTTGCGCCCTCAGCATTCTGGGATAGATCCCATCGACTCCTGGGGACCTGAGACCTTAATGCTTTTCACCAACACTCAGTGCCACATTTTTATATCGATATACCCTGGAATATCAACACAGCCTTCCTGAGACTCAGCACCCAACATCTCTTTTGTGAATACTGATATAAATGCCTCGTTCAGGATCTCACCCACTTCCTCCAGCTCAATGCGTAAATTCTCTGTTTGTTCTTGAATGGGCCTACGTTTTCCCTAGCTATCCTCTTGCTGTCTGTATGTATAAAATTCTTTGGGATGTTTGTGTTTGCCAAGACTATTTTTTTGCCATTTTGAGCCCTCCTAATTCCTTGTTTGAGTTTTTTCTTGCTTTCTTTATATTCTACGAGGTCTCTGACTTCCGTTTCTTAAACCTTTTTAGATTACATTACAGTGTGGAAACAGGCCTTTCGGCCCAACAAGTCCACACCAACCCGCCACCCACCCATACCCCTACATTTACCCCTTACCTAACACTACGGGCAATTTAGCATAGCCAATTCACCTGACCTGCACATCTTTGGACTGTGGGAGGAAACTGGAGCACCCGGAGGAAACCCACGCAGACACGGGGAGAACGTGCAAACTCAGTCGCCTGAGGCGGGAATTGAACCCGGGTCTCTGGCGCTGCGAGGCAGCAGTGCTAACCACTGGGCCACCGTGCCACCCTTATGTCTCCTTTTTCTTTTTGACTAAGGTTTAATATCTCTGGTCATCTGAATCTTGCCATCCTTATCCTTCATCCTCACAGGGATATGCTGATCCTGAACTCTCCTCAGTTGGCCTTCAAAATGTTCCCACATTCCAGATATGGATTAACCCTCCATCACCTGCCCCATTTCCTGCCTAATATTGAGGTTGTTAGCCTTTCCCCAATTTAAGACTTCCACCTGAGGACTACTGTTATCCTGAAGTAACTCAAAACTTACAGGATTATGATTGTTCCTAAAGTGCTCTGGGTGAAAACAATGTTCACCTCAGTCCTAAATGATTTATCCCCTATCTTTACACTGTCCCTTCACCAGGAACATCCTTCCCACATCAAACCAGTATAATCCTGTTAGAATGTTATAGGTCTCTGCGATTCCTCCTCCCCCCCCTCCCCTCCCTTTTATCAGTCCTGCTCTCCCAGGAATTAGTCTGGTAAACCTTTACTTCACTCCTGCTGTCACCTGAACATCCATCCTCAGACAGGGAGCCCAAAGTTCCACACAGTATTCCAGGTGTGGTCTCCCCATGGCCCTGTTTAATTGCAGCAAGACATCCCTGCTGCTGGAATTGAACACTGTCCTAGGCCCAACTATCTTCAGCTGCTTCATCGTTGATCTTTCCTCCATCATAAGGTCAGAAATGGGGATGTTTGCCCATTTTTCCCGCACCATTTACTACTCCTCAGGTACTGAAACGGTCCGTGTCCAAATGCAGTGAGACCTGGAATATCCAATCTTGAGTTGATGTTTGGCTGGAATATTCTTGCAACATGAAGGGTAATCGCTGTCTCTAAAAGGAGAGAATTTATCCGTTGTCTTTACACAATATTCCTGTTGCTGTATAGCTAACAGTCCGCATCCTGCACCTACCATTGGATAGAAACTTAACATCCCCAACAAAATCAAAAGAGGAAAGTTATCGTTGTTTTCCACCCTGAAGGTGAGATCGAGTGGACCAGCTGTGTGTGGGGTCATAACATTGGTTTAATTTCTTTGCTGCCCCGATTAAAATGTGGCAAACTGTTGTTACTGTAAACAATAAGGAGCCAATCATGAAGTTTTCTTCAGATAAAGAAGAAAACTATTACTTTACCTCTAGTCTCATGACAAACAGAAAAAAAGATTTCATTGAAAATTAAGGGACTAATATCTTCTGGGCCATACCCTGGGATTCTGAAAGAATTGCAGGGACAGTCGATATGCTAGTTACAATTATCCAAGCTTTCTTAGACCTGGGATTAGTCTCAGCAGTTTGAGGGGTGATAGATTTAGGACAGATGTCAGTAGTAGGGGCTTGGAATCCCCTGCCTGCAGCAGTAGACTCGCCAACTTTAAGGGCATTTAAATGGTCATTGGATAAACATGGAATAGTGTGGGATAGATGGGCTTCAGATTGGTTCCACAGGTCGGCACAATATCGAGGGCCGAAAGGCCTGTACTGCGCTGGAATGTTCTAAAGCCGTTGGTTACAAAATGAAAGTTGACCCCTCTATGAGAACTAAAAGTGAATCACTGAATGGGGAGCACCCTGCTCTATAAACGGTTTAAAGAGTGTGAGAAGGGGTATAACTGGTCTCTCATCCCCTTAATCTGTTACTAAGGACTGGTTAAGTGAAATAAACCCCTGAAACTCACCCTATAATGAACAAATAATAATAATTTATCTAACAGTAAACAAATTAACCAAACTATGAACAATTCCCCTCTAACTATTCCCAAATAAATCAAACGCAAGTCCCACTTAAATAGACCAAAACAATACAACTTAGTCTCTTGAAATTACAGCCAGGTTACATCTTCTGGAACTTTCTGTCTTCTCCATTGATCTTCTGAGGATTAGAGAATTCTGTCAGAGCCAGTGAGTTTTCTCTTTAGAGATAATGGTTGTTAACTTGGGCAGATGACAATTTTGCTGTCCCCCAATTTTCCAAATGCCCCTTTATATCGTGGCTGACCTATCGGATTGGTCCTAGGTTGTCACAACCATTAGATTTAAATTTGATAGGTTTGTGGTATCTAAGTTTGGCTCAGATTTATTGGTTAAATGTAAAACTTGTTGGTAAAAATGCTGGTAACAGTTCAGCCATTTGGTACAAATGTTTTCAGTTCCGGTGCTTTCAATATTTGCAAACTTTCAAGCTGCCAGCCATCCACTTTTAAAATCTCTATAAATGCAGGGGGAAAAATCCCATCTTTTTAAGGGACCATGCAATGCTCCTCTTCCCTTTTAATTTTACAAACATCAATACTTTACACCCCAAGTTCTAACATTCTGCCTTCCCATCCACAAACACTTTACCCAACCTCACAACATCCATGTCCACACATGCTGTCCTAATCTTTGATTTAAATTAACCCAACACATTCCAATACTTTATTGCATTTCCAACAAATGATACTGTACTGGAGAGCTACCTCGACAGTTTAAACACAGACCCAGGGTAACCTGACGAATGAGCTGCCTAACCAGAAAAGGTAGATATAACCTCTCTCGTGATGTCATTCAACAACTAATTTCATAATGTAGAAAAACATCTTTTACTGGACTGTGGAAGGAATCAAAACAGGCAGAGACAGAAAGGTAGGTCAGCTAAGCATGTACACAAGTTAGAGGGGGATGGAGAGCAGCCCCAAGTCATGGTCCACATTGGCACCAATGAAATAGGTAAGATGAAAGGTGGGGACCTAAAGCAGCAATTCAGGGAGCTAGAGTGGAAGCTTAGAGCTAGAACAAACAGTTGTTATCTCTGGTTTGTTGCCCTTGCCCCGTGTTAGTGAGGTAAGGAATAGGGAGAGAGAGAGGAGTTGAACACGTGGTTACAGGGATGGTGCAGGAGGGAGGGTTTTGGGTTCCTGGATAATTGGGGCTCGTTCTGGGGTGGGTGGGACTGTTACAAACAGGATGGTCTTCACCTGAACCAGAGGGGTACCGTATCCTGGGGGAGAATTTGCTAATGTTCTTCAGGAGGGTTTAAACTGATTCAGCAGGAGGATAGGAACCAAAATATAGTTCCAGTGTCCAGGAGGTTGAGGTAGTGAGGTCAGGAATAGTTTACAAGGTCGCAAGAGGGCACCGGCAATCAGGATGTTGGTTTAAAGTGTGTCTACTTCAATGCCAGGAGCATCCGGAATAAGGTGGTGAACTTGCAGCAAGGGTTGGTACCTGGGACTTCGATGTTGTGGCCATTTCAGAGACATGGGTAGAGCAGGGACAGGAATGGTTTGGGGTTTAGATGTTTCAGCAAGAACAGAGATGATGATAAAAAAGGAGGGGTGTGGCATTGTTAGTCAAGGTTAGTATTACAGCAGCTGAGAGAACATTTGAGGACTCATCCACTGAGGTTAGAAACAGGAAAGGAGAGGTCACCCTGTTAGGAATTTTCTGTAGGCCTCTGAAAAGTTCCAGGGATGTAGAGGAAAGGATAGGATAGATGATTCTGGATTGGAGAGATAGTAACAGGGTAGTTGTTATGGGGGACTTTAACTTCCCCAATATTGACTGGGAATACTATAGTTCAAGTACTTTAGGTGGGTCAGTTTTTGTCCAATGTGTGCAGGAGGGCTTCCTGACACAGTATGTGGACAGGCCAACAAGGGGTGAGACTACATTAGATTTGGTACTGGGGAATGAACTCGGCCAGGTGTTAGATTTGGAGGTAGGTGAGCACTTTGGCGATAGTGACCATAATTTGATTATGTTTACAATAGCAATGAGCAGGAATAGGTATACACTGCAGGGAAAGAGGTATAACTGGGGGAAAAGGTAATTATGATGCAGTTAGGCAAGATTTAAGATGCATAGAATGGGGAAGGAAACTGCAGAGGATGGACCCACTTGAAATGTGGAGCTTATTCAAGGAACAGCTACTGTGGGTCCTTCATAAGTATTTACCTATCAGGCAGGGAGGTAGTTGTTCAGAGAGGGAGCCATGGTTTACTAAAGAAGTTGAAGCTCTTGTCAAGAGAAAGAAGGCGGCTTATGTGAGGAAGAGACGTGAAGGCTCAGTTAGGGGGATTGGGAGTTATAAGTTAGACAGAAAAGATCGAAAGAGAGAGCTAAGAATGGGTCAGTTTTTGTCCAATGTGTGCAGGAGGGTTTCCTGACACAGTATGTGGACAGGCCAACAAGGGGTGAGGCCACATTAGATTTGGTACTGGGGAATGAACTCGGCCAGGTGTTAGATTTGGAGGTAGGTGAGCACTTTGGCGATAGTGACCATAATTTGATTATGTTTACAATAGCAATGAGCAGGAATAGGTATATACTGCAGGGAAAGAGGTATAACTGGGGGAAAAGGTAATTATGATGCAGTTAGGCAAGATTTAAGATGCATAGAATGGGGAAGGAAACTGCAGAGGATGGACCCACTTGAAATGTGGAGCTTATTCAAGGAACAGCTACTGTGGGTCCTTCATAAGTATTTACCTATCAGGCAGGGAGGTAGTTGTTCAGAGAGGGAGCCATGGTTTACTAAAGAAGTTGAAGCTCTTGTCAAGAGAAAGAAGGCGGCTTATGTGAGGAAGAGACGTGAAGGCTCAGTTAGGGGGATTGGGAGTTATAAGTTAGACAGAAAAGATCGAAAGAGAGAGCTAAGAAGAGCCAGGAGGGGACATGAGAAGGTGGATAGGATCAGGGTAAACCCTAAGGCCATCTATAGGTACATCAGGAATAAAAGAATAACTAGAGTAAGATTAGGGCCAATCAAAGACAGCATTGGGAAGTTGTGTGTGGAATCTGAGGACATAGGAAAAGCGCTAAATGAATACTTTTCATCAGTATTCAGATTGGAAAGGGGCAATGTTAGTGAGAATATGGAGATACAGGCTACAGGATTAGATGGGATTGAGGTTGACAAAGAGGAGGGTTTAGTAATTTTGGAAGATCTGAAAATAGATAAGACCCCTGGGCCAGATGGGATTTATCCTCCGACTCTCTGGGAAGCCAGGGAGGAGATTGCAGAGCCATTGGCTGTGATCTTTGTCATGACTGTCGACAGGAATAGTACCAGAGAATTAGAGGGTAGCAAATGTTGTCCCCTGTTTAAGAAGGGGAGTAGAGATCACCCTACAAATTATAGACCTGAGCCTTACTTCAGTTGTGGGTAAGGTGTTGGAAAAGGTTATAAGAGATAGGATTTATAATCATCGAGAAAGGAATAAGTTGATTAAGGAAAGTCAACATGTTTTGTGAAGGGTATGTCATGCCTCACTAACCTTATTGAGTTCTTAGAGAAGGTGACCAAACAGATGGATGAGGGTAAACCGGTTGATGTGGTGTATATGGATTTCAGTAAGGCATTCGATAAGGTTCCACACGGTAGGCTATTGTACAAAATAAGGAGTTTCGGGATTGAAGGTGATTTAGTGGTTTGGATCAGTAATTGGCTAGCTGAAAGAAGACAGAGGGTGGTGGTTGATGGGAAATGTTCACCCTGGAGTTCAGTTACTAGTGGGGTACCACAAGGATCTGTTTTGGGGCTACTGTTGTTTGTGGTTTTTATAAACGACCTGGATGAGGGCGTAGAAGGGTGGGTTAGTAAATTTGTGGATGACACTAAGGTCGGTGGAGTTGCAGATAGTGCTGAAGGATGTTGCAGGTTATAGAGGGACATAGATAAGATGCAGAGCTGGGCTGAGAGGTGGCAAATGGAGTTTAATGTGGAAAAGTGTGAGGTGATTCACTTTGGAAGGAGTAGCAGGAATGTAAAGTACTGAGCTAATAGTAAAATTCTTGGCAGTGTGGATGAACAGAGAGATCTTGGTGTCCAGATGCATAAATCCCTGAAAGTTGCCACCCAGGTTGATAGGGTTGTTAAGAAGGCATATGGTATGTTGGCGTTTCTTGGTAGGGGATTGAGTTTCAGAGCCATGAAGTCATGTTGCAGGCACTGTACAAGGCACTGGTGCAGCCACATTTGGAGTATTGTGTACAGTTCTGGTCACTGCATGGTGCAGCCACATTTGGAGTATTGTGTACAGTTCTGGTCACTGCATTATAGGAAGGATGTGGAGCTTTGGAAAGGGTGCAGAGGAGATTTACCAGGATGTTGCCTGATATGGAGGGAAGGTCTTATGAGGAAAGGCTGAGGGACTTGAGGCTGTTTTCATTAGAGAGAAGGTTTGAGGTGACTTAATCAAGACCTAGAAGATAATCAGAGGGTGGACAGTGAGAGCTTTTTTCATCAGATGGTGATGGCTAGTATGAGGGGACATAGCTTTAAATTGAGGGGTAATAAATATAGGACAGATGTCAGAGGTAGTTTCTTTACTCAGTAGTAAGGGTGTGGAATGCCCTGCCTGCAACAAGAGTAGATTTTCCAACTTTAAGAGCATTTAAATGGGCATTGGATAAACATATGGACGATAATGGAACGGTGTAGGTTAGATGGGCAGATTATTTTCACAGGTCAGCGCAAGATTGAGGGCCGAAGGGCCTGTACTGCGCTATAACATTCTATGTTCTAACCTACTCTAATGTGGTGACCAGAACTGTACACAATATTCCCAAGTGCGGCTGCACCAGAGGTTTGTACAGCTGCAGCATGACCTCATGGCTCAATCCCTCTACCAATAAAAGCTAACACACTGTATGCCTTCTTAACAGCCCTATTAATCTGGGATCTATGTACATGGACACAGATTTCTCTGCTCATCTACACTATGCACTCCTGTTGCTCCTTCCAAAGTAATCACCTCACACTTTTCTCCATTAAACTCCATTTGCCACCTCAGCCCAGCTCTGCAGCTTATCCATGTCCTTTCATAACCCACTGTCCTTCAGCACTGTCCACAACTCCACCGACCTTAATGTCATCCACAAATTTACTAACCCTTCCTTCTATGCCCTCATTCAGGTTATTTATAAAAATGACAAACAGCAATGACCCAAAACAGATCCTTGTGGTACCCCACTAGTAACTGAACTCCAGGATGAATATTTCCCATCAAATACCACACTTTTCATTCAGCTAGCCAATCTCTGATCCAAACCATTAAATTCCCCTCAATCCCATGCCTCTGTATTTTGTACAATAGCCTATCGTGGGGAACCTTATCGAACACCTTATTGAAACCCATATACACCACATCAACCGCCCCATGCTGCAAGTTCACCCACCTTACCCCCGATGCTCCTGGTGTTGAAGTACACACACTTCAATCCACCTTCCTGCCAGCCATAACACTCTTGTGACCTTGAAACCTTATTTAGGACCTCAATACTCTCAACCTCCTTCTGGTTCAGGTGTAGACTATCCTGTTTGTACAGGTCCCACCCACCCCAGAACAAGCCCCAATTATCCAGGTATCTGAAACCCTTCGTCCTGCACCTTCCCTGTAGCCATGTGTTCAACTCCTCTCTCTCCCTATTCCTCGCCTCGCTAGCACATGGCACGGGTAACAAACCAGAGATAACAACCCAGTTTGTCCAACTCAACCTCCACCCTCGCTCCCTGAATTTCTGCTTTAAATCCCCATCTCTCTTCCTCCCTTAGTCATTGGTGCCTATGTGGGCCATGACTTGGGGCTGCTCCCCCTCCCCATTCAAGGACCCCAGAAACACGATCAGAGACATCACGAACCCTGGCACCTGGGAGGCAACACACCAACCGTGAGTCTCTCTCGTTCCCACAGAACCTCCTATCTGTCCCCCTAACTATCGAGTCCCCAATGACTACAGCTCTGCTCCTTTCCCCCTTCCCTTCTGAGCAGCAGGGACAGACTCTGTGCCAGAGCCCTGTGCCCCACTGTTTTCCCCTGGTACATCGTCCCCCCCAACAGTATCCAAAACGGTATACTTATTGATGACGGGAATGGCCACAGGGGATCCCTGCACTGCCGCCGGTTCCCTTTCCGTCCCCTGACTGTAACCCATCAGCCTTTTTCTTGCACTTGAGGTTCAACTACCTCCCTGTAATTCCTCTCAATAACCCCCTCTGCCTCCCGAATGATCCGAAGTTCATCCAGCTCCAGTTCCCTAACACGGTTTTCAAGGAGCTGGAGTTGGGTCCACTTCCCACAGATGTAGTTAGCAGGGACACTAGTGGTGCCCCTTACCTTCCACATTCTGCAGGAGGAACATTCAACTTCCCTAACCTCCATTCCCGCTGTTCTAAATTCCCAAAGAGACCATTGAAAAATAAATCCAACCCACAGAACCCTTTTTTTTGGTTAGAGGAGGAGGATGGGTGGGAGATACTACCAAAGTTCGTTCACTCACTCACTCACTCACTCACTCACTCACTCACTCACTCACTCACTCACTCACTCACTCCTGCTCAGCGTGCGCTCTGCCTATTCACTAGATAAGCAACATAGGGGCATTTATATAAAGTGAGGTTCACCTGGCAACAAGTAGGTGATTGGTTTGTGAAATTGTGACCAGCTGTGGATGCTAGAGGTGATCAGCCTGATAACAACTCCCCGGTCCCTGAGCAGCTGAACACCATGTGGGTGAGAGCGATACAGTGAGGAATGATTGCACCCCTGGCTCTCTCTCTCTCTCCCCCCCACTGTCTCTCCCACTGTCCCTGTCTCTCCCGCTGTCCCTGTCTCTCCCTGTCTCTGTCGCTCTCTCCCTCGCTATCTCCAGTGAAATGCCTGAAGTGAACCAATCTCTGGAACCACTCCCCATAAGACAGACCCTCCATCCCTGGGATCAGCCCAGTGAACATTCTCTGGCCTGTCTCCAATGCCAGTATATCCGTCTGTAGATATGGGAACCACGGTGGGGTGGCACGGTGGCACAGTGGTTAGCACTGCTGCCTCACAGCGCCAGAGACCGGGGTTCAATTCCTGCCTCAGGCGACTGACTGTGTGGAGTTTGCACATTCTCCCTGTGTCAGCGTGGGTTTCCTCCGGGTGCTCCGGTTTCCTCCCACAGTCCAAAGATGTGCAGGTAAGGTGAATTGGCCACGCTAAATTGCCCGTAGTGTTAGGTAAGGGGTAAATCTAGGGGAATGGGTCTGGGTGGGTGCGCTTTGGCGGGTCGGTGTGGACTTGTTGGGCCGAACGGCCTGTTGCCACACTGTAAGTAATCTAAAAAAAAATCAGTACTGTCCATAGGCTCTCATTAGCTACAGCTACAGCATGGTCATTAATGATGAGAGGAGTTGAGCAGAGATAGAGAAGCTGTTAAAGCTACACAGGGCATTGATGCAACAGCAGCTCAAATACTGAATGCAGTTCAGGTGCCCACACTTGGAGGGGGTGCAGAGGGAGATTCCCCACGATGGTGCCTGGGTGGAGCAGTTCAGTAATAAGGAGGTTGGATAAACTCAGGAGAAGGCTGTGGGGCATGGGCAGGAGGAAGGGAAGCGGCTGTGCCCATTAGTTGAAGAGTCAGTAACAAGGGGGCATCATGTTAAAGTGGAAGGCAGCAGGTTTCGAATGGATTTGAGGAAAGTGTCTTCAGCCAGAGAGTGGGGGGGTAATTAAAGTGGGAACCTGCCCAATCTTCAGAAAGTACTTGGATGAGCACCTGCAATGTGACAACATCTAAAGTTTTGGACCCAGTGCAGGAGGATGTGATTAGTGTAGATAGGGTGATGTAGACTCAATAGACCGAAGGGTCAGTCTTTTGCTGTATTACTCTGTATCTCGTGACTGATTTAAGGGCACATTAAACAGCCCAACAACGACGGCTGTTACAATCACATGACTGTGACAACAGCCTTCCAGAAGTTTCTCTGAAGTCAGTGGCAGCTAGAAAATGAACCCCTGTAGGGCCGGCTGGAATACTAAAATGGCACAGAGTCAGATAGGAAAGGATTGCAGATTCCCCAGATCCTGGAACAACATTAATGAATGCCTTTCCACTTAAACCTCTGAGATGGGCCTGAGGCAGTTGTGTCTGTACTATGTAAACCATTGTCCTAATGGTAGTGCAGTTCCCTCCACCTCTAAAGGGCGGCACGGCGGCACAGTGGTTAGCACTGCTGCCTCACAGCGCCAGAGACCCAGGTTCAATTCCAACCTCAGGCGACTGACTGTGTGGAGTTTGCATGTTCTCCCCGTGTCTGTGTGCGTTTCCTCCGGGTGCTCCGGTTTCCTCCCACAGTCCAAAGATGTGTAGGTCAGGTGAATTGGCCATGCTAAATTGCCTGTAGTGTTAGGTAAGGGGTAAATGTAGGGGAATGGGTGGGTTGCGCTTCGGCGGGGCGGTGTGGACCTGTTTCCACACTGTAAGTAATCTAATCTAATCTAAAGGAGGCTTCATCACACGACTCTGTCAGCACTTTCTTACCATCCAGTTTTAAAAGATCTGTCAGTTTAATAAAAAAAACTAACTTTACAAGGTAAAACCTTCTGGGCCTGTTCCAGGACATCTCTGCAGGAGTCCCTCAGGATAGTATCCTCGGCCCAACCATCTTCAGCTGCTTCATCAATGACCTTCCCTCTGTCATAAGGTCAGAATTAGGGATGTTCGCTGATGGTTGCACAATATTCAGCACCATTCACAACTCCTCAGATACTGAAGCAGTCCATGTTCAAATGCAACAAGATTTGGAGCAGCGCGGTGGCTCAGTGGTTAGCACTGCTGCCTGACAGCGCCAGGGTCCCAGGTTCAATTCCAGCCTTGGGCGACTGACTGTATGGAGTTTGTGCATTCTCCCCGTGTCTGCGTGGGTTTGCTCCAGCTTTCTCCCACAGTCCAAAGGTGTGCAGGTCAGATGAATTGCCTGTGGTAAATTGCCCATAGTGTCAGGTGCATTAGTCAGAGGGGAATGGGTCTGTGTGTGTTACTCTTCGGAGGGTCGGTGTGGACTGGTCTGCACACTGTGGGGAATCTAATCTAAAGATCTGGACAATATCCAGGCTTGGGCTGACAAGTGGTAAGTAACATTCATGCCACACAAACTCCAGGCTATGACCATCACTAATAAGAGACAATCCAACCACCAACCCTTGACATTCAATGGTGTTACCATCACTGAACCTGTCAACATTCTGGGGGTTACCATGGACCAGAAACTCAACTGGACTCATCACATAAACACAGTGCTACAAGGAATGGCTAGGAATACTGCAGGCCCAGCCAGTGACACCCACATCCCACAAAATTATTTTTTCAAAAATCGTGTTCTCTGTGAGTAAAACTCTTCTGTAACAAAAAGAGTAAAGCAGTGATTACATTTCAGGAAGAGTCCTGAGTCCGCTGAAAACCTGTGAAGGATTTTTAAACAAGAAACCTCCCAGCTGGCCAGGAAATTAACCGTCACAAAGGAATTGTAAAGGGATACTTTCAGTTTTAGACTCCATCTTGTGAGCAAGGGCATTGATAAAATGGTTCCTCTCAGTTCTTTCATATTTTAATTATTGCTCCTTGTACAAACTCGATCCTTTCTAATTCAATATCTCCTTGGATGTTTGTACATTTATGTTCACCATGTCCAACAGAATCTGAAATAAACCCCTATTCTCATTTCATTTCCCCACAATATTGCTGCAGCCCTTAGCTCTGAACTCACCATGTTTCTGTTCTAACACGGAGGGAAAGCAGAAATCTGTCCTCACTGACCAATGAAAGTATTTAGTTACAATCTGCTTCAAGGCACAGAGAGAGATTCCTTTTAAAACACTCAATCTGTCCATAGCACATCAGGACGTTAATTCCTAACGTTGTGTTGCTTGGCAGCAGGCTCTCTCAATTCCTCAGTCTAACTCCAGCTAATTCCACCTCATATTGTTGATATTGAATTCACAGAGTAGTGTTTACATTGCTTTTTACCTTGGTCACTGAGGATTGAGGAGTCAGTCCCCAGAGCTACAGTCTCAGCTCTAATCAGTCCTGGCTGCAGCTCTTGGAATGTACCTCCTCCTTCCTCAGTATCCAAGGCCCCAGGCAGTATCATCATTCTCCGGCACCATCTTAAAACACAGAAAATTAACCAAACCTCAGAAGGTAGAACCAGGAAACTCAAACAGTAAAGTACACTGTACAGTGGGGAAGCAATGCTTTCCCTTCATTTCACACGAGCCAAACTGCTGCATTTGCTGCTCACAATGTGGTCTCCTCCTCACTGGGCAAATGAAGCATAGACTGAGGTGACCACTTCACAGAACATCTACATTCTGCCCACAGACAGGGCCCTGAGCTTCCACTTACTAGCCACTTGAACACAGCACCCTGTTCCCGTGGGCAGCATCTCTGTCTCAGGCTTGCAGTGAAGCTCATTTCCCGCCTGGGGGCCCAGCAGCTTTCCATACTCAATACTGAGTTTAGTACAGGGTGAAAGGGCAAGGAGCGTCTCAATCTATTCTCGGGCTCCCTCTTCCTCTGCCTTATTTTTCTTTGCATCTCCTTTCGCAACTGATTGTCTTTGATCTGGCTCCCACTGGAAAGCTTCATCTGACACATGGTACAAGCCCTGGTCTCTCTCTCTCTCCTGTTTTCTGTCCTTGTTGGATTGTAGTGACTCTGTCTCTGAAATCGCTCCTCTAAGGTCACCCATTGTTGACAGCTTTCCTTGTCACTCTCTGGTTCCACTTAGCTCTGACTAGATTCCTGCTCATCCCAATGAAAGTGGCCTTCTTCCCATTTAAAGGCTTCATTCCGCATTGTTCCATTTCCCAACACGGACTTTGAGATTCCGTGATTACTCTTGATCCAGCTCATTCCCAGCACCAAGTCCAGCAATACCACATCCTGTCTCATTGCACTGACAACATAATGGGTAAGGACTTTCTGCTGAACATATTTCACAAATTTCTCTTGTTATCCTCCACCCTGACCTCACCTCAATCCACACTTAACAGGGTGAGAGAAAGATATTGAGAAGCTCATAGCAGAGGGGTGTTTCTGGGATTAGCAGCCCATGTCCAGTGGAGTCCCACAGGGATCAGTGTTGGGATTCTCATTGTTTGTGATTTACAGAAATGGTTTTGACCTGAACATAAGAGGCTGGATCAGTCAGTTCGCAGATGGTACAGAGACACATGATACGTCTGCCTTTATTAGCCAAAGCACAGCGTTTAGGAGCAGGGAAATGACGTTGGAGCTACATAAACAGTTGGTTAGGCCACAGCTAGAGTATTTTGCATAGTTCTGGAATCCACATTGTAGGAGGGATGAGATTCAACTGAAGCAGGGGCAGAGCTGATTTGCCAGGATATTGCATGGAATGAGAGCTTCAGTTATGAAAAGAAATTGGATAAAATGGGAAGCAAAACCAGAAAGTGCTGGAAAACCTCTGCAGATTTGGCAATATCTGTGGAGGTAAAGCAGAGTTATGTTACAGGTCCAGTGTCCAATCTTCAGACTTCAGAGACAATAACAGATGGGTAAAATTCTGAGGGGTATTAACAGGGTGGATAGGAAGAAACCTTCCCTCTTGATGGATGGATCAAATGGACCAGGGGCACAGATTGAAGGTAAGAGGCAGGAGGTTTAAAGGGGCCATGAGGAAAAACATCTCACCCAGAGGGGGGTGGGAATTTGGAACTCACTGCCTGTAAGGATGGGGGAGACAGAAACCCTCATTACATTGAAGGAGGATTTCGGTGTGCAATTGTGGGCTGGGTGATGGAAAAGGGGGTTAGAATTTATTTCTTATTCATGTTGTGGCATGTGGATGTCTCTGGCTGGGCACAGCTTTTATTACCCGTCCCTAGTTGCCCCTTGAGAAGGTGGGGGGGAGCTGCCTTCCTGAACCGCTGCATTCCATGTGCTGTAGGTTGACCCCCAATGTCCCGTAGGGAGGGAATTCCAGGATGTTGACTCTGTGACTCTGAAGAAATGGCAATATATTTCCAAATCAGGACAGTGAGTGGCTTGGAGGGGAACTTGGAGAGATGTCCTGGAGCTGTGGTAACTGACCCTCCACAACCACAACCATCTTCCTTTGTGCTCGGTGTGCCTCGAACCAGTGGAGAGTTTGCCCCCTGATACCCATTGATTCCAGTTTTGCCAGGGCTCCTTGATGCCTTACTCGGTCAAATGCAGCCCTGATGTCAAGAGCTGTCCCTCTCCCCACCCCAATGGAATTCAGCTCCTTTGTCCAAGTTTGACCCAAGGCTGTAATGAGGTCAGGAGCTGAGTGACCCTGGGGGAACCCAAACTGGGTGTTACTCAGCAGGTTATTGCTGAGCAGGTGCTGCTTGATAGCCCTGTTGATGAGCCCTTCATCACTTTACTGTGTTTACCCCACCACAGAGTTAATGGGCTCAATGTGCTGCAGACCTCTGACTCGATGTGGTGATCAGGCAGAGCTAGTGTGTTCTTGTGAAAGGAAAATTCTGTTGAACAAGGAGCTTTTTGAGGAAGTAACACACACTGTGGATGAAAAGGGAACCAGTAAACGTCGTGCCCTTGAATTTTCCGAAAGCACTGGAGAAAATGCCATATGGAAGGTTACTGCACAAAATAAGAGAATGAGAGAGAGAGAGAGAGAGAGCAATATCTAGGGCCAGGTAGATAAACACCAGCCCTCAGAGATATTAATGACTGAGAGGAGCCATTCAGTGTCTTCAGTTTGTATGAATTTAGATCATGAAATGCTGATGTTAAAAAGATTCTCAACCTTGTATGATTCAGAGATTTTACTCTGGTTTCACTGAGGTGAATCTCTCCCCATTTAAATAAAATGACCATAAAACCTTTCATAACTATTCAGTCATTAATTAATGAAGACTTGTTTCAGTCCTGCTTGTCTATATTTACTTTTTAAAATTATTTTTAGCACCTTTGGCCAGTTTGAAATTTGTGTTTAATCTCTTCAGTTGTGCATCTCTCATTCTCATTAGTGTGTGTTAGTTTCCACGCTGCGATATTGCTGTGGGACAACGAGTGGAAATTAAACAGCAAGAACTTTGGACACACAGACAGTAACATTCCATTGATTCACTGTTTGAACATGCCAGGAGCAAAGGATTTATTTACAGATTGCTGTAATCAGAATAATG
>NC_057733.1:55468889-55473119 GCF_004010195.1 Chiloscyllium plagiosum | reverse complement strand
AAGACAGCTCACTACACTTTCTCAAGAGCAACTCGGGATGGGCAAAAAAATGCTGGTCCAGCCAGCAGCACCCACATCTCATGAATGAACTTTTCAAAAAGTTTTAAAATCAGAAAACTGACTCCACTGAAATTCTGCTGAAGAATGGGCGAGGTTTGTTCCTTTGGAAGAGTTGTTTCCGTAAGGGTAAAATATGTTCCCACAGTGATGTGGAGGTGTGGTGTGAGAAGACTCAATGATGGAAGATTAGATTAGATTAGATTAGATTACAGTGTGGAAACAGGCCCTTCGGCCCAACAAGTCCACACCGACCCGCCGAAGCGAAACCCACCCATACCCCTACATTTACCCCTTACCTAACACTATGGGCAATTTAGTATGGCCAATTCACCTGACCCTGCACATCTTTGGACTGTGGGAGGAAACCGGAGCACCCGGAGGAAACCCACGCAGACACGGGGAGAACGTGCAAACTCCACACAGTCAGTCGCCTGAGGCGGGAATTGAACCCGGGTCTCTGGCGCTGTGAGGCAGCAGTGCTAACCACTGTGCCACCGTGCCACCCACTACCACCGTGCCACCCACAAGAGTTTCTCACTCACTTACACACAGACTCTCTGAATGACTGGGGCTTGCTTCCAGGCTCCTTAACATGCGCCAAATAACCAGATGTTATGAAAGCTCCCGAGTGATGATGTGAGGAGTTATATACTGCTTGTCAGTCAGGATACACACTGGGCTGCTGTGCTGACTGGCACACCAAGGACACCCTGTTATCAGAATGGAGCAATTTGTGATCTTCTGTCTGTGTTTGGCATACCTGACTCTGCTCACAGGTAAATCAGTCCATTCCGAAAGTTTTGTCATTCAAAATACAGTTTCAAAGTGTTTCAAGTAATTTTTACAATTATAGCTTTTTAGTTAGTAATATTTGCATATTTGGGCATTAATTTGGCTGCATAACAAAGTAAATAACTGTGACCATAATGTGTGAATGTTTTATGTGTGATCTTGCTGCTAGAACACTTGGTGCCATCTGCTCCGACTGAAACTCCTGAACAAAGACCACTGTCTAAACAGTCTCTGATGTCTCTATGAGACTGAACGGACTTCATGGAGAAAAGCTGAAAATGGCCAGCACAGCAAAGAGACACTTAGGCCTTATGTTCTGTGCTGGTCTTTGTGCCTCACACAACGCTTCCACAACTCCCTTTTCAATCATCTCACTTTTCTTTCCATTCCCTTTTGTGTATTTATCCTCCCCCCACTTCAAAAAATTGTCAATATTCCCCTAGACCACTCCCTGTGAGAGTGAATTCCACAAGGGAAGGGGAAAGAGGAGCAGAGCATTAGTCATTGGGGACTCCGTAGTTAGGGGGACAGATAGGAGGTTCTGTGGAACGACAGAAACTCACAGTTAGTGTGTTGCCTCCTAGGTACCAGGCGTTGTAATGTCTCTGATCGTATTTTCGTGATCCTTGAGAGGGAGGGGGAGCAGCCCCAAATCGTGGTCCATATAGACACCAACAACATAGGTAGGAAGAGAGATGGGGATTTAAAGCAGAAATTCAGGGAGCTAGGATGGAGGTTTAGAGTTGGACAAAAGGGTTGTTATCTCTGGTTTGTTACCCGTGCCATGTGCTAGCGAGGCGAGGAATAGGGAGAGAGAGGAGTTGAACACATGGCTACAGGGAAGGTGCAGGAGGAAGGGTTTCAGATACCTGGATAATTGGGGCTTGTTCTGGGGTGGGTGGGACCTGTACAAACAGGATAGTCTACACCTGAACCAGAGGGGTACCAATATCCTGGGGGAGGGGGTGGAATTTGCTAATGCTCTTCAAGTGGGTTTAAACTAATTCATCAGGGGAATGGGAACCGAAATTGTAGTTCGAGTACACAGGAGGATGAGAGTAGTGAGATCAGAACTAAGATTTCAAGATTGCAAGAAGGCATCAGCAAGCAAGAGGTTGATTTGAAGTCTACTTCAATGCCAGGAGCATCTGCAATAAGGTGGGTGAACTTGGAGCATGGGTTGGTACCTGGGATTTTAAGTTGTGGCCATTTTGGAGACATGGGTAGAGCAGGGGCAGGAATGGTTATTGTGGGTTCCGGGGTTTAGATGTTTCAGTAAAAACAGAAAAGATGGTAGAAAAGGGGGCGGTGTGTCATTATTAGTCAAGGACTGTAATATGGTTATAGAAAGGACGTTTGAGGACACATCTACTGAGGTAGTATGGGCTGAGATTAGAGCTGAAAATGTGTTGCTGGAAAAGCGCAGCAGGTCAGGCAGCATCCGAGGAACAGGATGCGCTTTTCCAGCAACACATTTTCAGCTCTGATCTCCAGCATCTGCAGCCCTCACTTTCTCTCTGGGCTGAGATTAGAAACTGGAAAGGAGGGATTACCCTGTGAGGAGCTTTCTATAGGCCTCAATAGTTCCAGAGATATAAAGGATAGGATAACAAAGATGATCCTCAATAGGAGTGAGTGACAGAGTAGTTCTTATGGGGAACTTTAACTTTCCAAATATTGACTGGGAATACTATAGGAGAAAGTGAGGACTGCAGATGCTGGAGATCAGAGCTGAAAATGTGTTGCTGGAAAAGCGCAGCAGGTCAGGCAGCATCCAAGGAGCAGGTGAATCGACGTTTCTGGCATAAGCCCTTCTTCAGGAAATACTATAGTTCAAGTACTTTAGATGGGTCAGTTTTTGTCCTGGAGAGTTTCCTGATACAGTATGTAGACAGGTCAACAAGGAGTGAGGCCATGTTAGATTTGGTACTGAGTAATGAACCCAGCTAGGTGTTAGATTTGGAGGGAGGTGAGCACTTTGGTGATAGTAACCACAATTCGGTTATGTTTACCTTAGTGATGGAGAGGGATAGGTATATATTGCAGGGCAAGAGTTATACCTGGGGGAAAGGAAATTATGATACAATTAGGCAAGAATTAGGATGCATAGAATGGGGAAGGAAACTGCAGGGAATGGGCACAATTGAAATGTGGAGCTTATTCAAAGGCCAGCTGCTGCGGGTCCTTGATAAGTGTGTACCTGTCAGGCAGGGAGGAAGTGGTTTACTAAGAAGTTGAATTTCTTGTCAAGAGGAAGAAGGCAGTTTATGTTAGGATGAGATGTGAAGGCTCAGTTAGGGTGTTTGAGAGTTACAAGTTAACTAGGAAAGACCTAAAGAGAGAGCGAAGAAGAGCCAGGAGGGGACATGAGAAATTATTGGCGGATAGGATCAAGGAAAACCCTATGGCTTTCTATAGGTATATCAGGAATAAAAGAATGACTAGAGAAAGATTAGGGTCAATCAAGGACAGTATTGGGAAGTTGTGCGTGGAGTCCAACAAGATAGGAGAAGCGCTAAATGAATACTTTTCATCAGTATTCACACTAGAAAAAGACAACGTTGCCGAGGAGAATACTGAGATATAGGCTACTAGACTAGATGGCCCCAGCTATGCCTGACTCTTTGTTGGCTACGTAGAACAGTCGATCTTCCGTAATTACACCGGCACCACTCCCCACCTCTTCCTCCGCTACATTGATGACTGCATTGGTGCCACCTCATGCTCCCGTGAGGAGGTTGAGCAATTCATCAACTTCACCAACACATTCCATCCTGACCTTAAATTTACCTGGACCATCTCTGACACCTCCCTCCCCCTCCTGGACCTCTCCATCTCCATCAGTGACGACCGACTTGACACTGACATTTTCTACAAACCCACCGACTCCCACAGCTACCTGGATTACACCTCTTCCCACCCTACCTCTTGCAAAAATGCCATCCCGTATCCCCAATTCCTCCGCCCCCGCCGTATCTGCTCCCAGGAGGAGCGGTTCCACCACAGAACACACCAGATGGCCACCTTCTTTAGAGACCGCAATTTCCCATCCCACGTGGTTAAAGATGCCCTCCAACGCATCACGTCCACATCCCGCACCTCCGCCCTCAGACCCAACCCCTCCAACCGCAACAAGGACAGAACGCCCCTGGTGCCCACCTTCCACCCTACCAACCTTCGCACAAACCAAATCATCCGCCGACATTTCCGCCACCTCCAAACAGACACCACCACCAGGGATATATTTCCCTCCCCACCCCTCTCCGCCTTCCGCAAAGACCGTTCCCTCCGTGACTACCTGGTCAGGTCCACGCCCCCCTACCACCCACCCTCCCATCCTGGCACTATCCCCTCCCACCGCAGGAACTGTAAAACCTG
>NC_057733.1:55464991-55468713 GCF_004010195.1 Chiloscyllium plagiosum | reverse complement strand
TGTCCCCATGACTTGTCCTACCGGCCTATCTTCTTTTCCACCTATCCACTCCAACCTCCCCCTAACCTATCACCTTCATCCCCACCCCCACTCACCCATTGTACTCTATGCTACTTTCTCCCCACCCCTACCCTCCTCTCACTTATCTCTCCACCCTTCAGGCTCTCTGCCTTTATTCCTGATGAAGGGCTTTTGCCCGAAACGTCGATTTTACTGCTCCTCGGATACTGCCTGAGCTGCTGTGCTCTTCCAGCACCACTGATCCAGAATCTAGTTTCCAGCATCTGCAGTCCTTGTTTTTACCCGGATGGGATTGAGGTCTAGTAGATTGGTGTTGAGGAGGTGTTAGCAATTCTGGAAAGTGTAAAAATAGATAAATCCCCTGATGGGATTTATCCTGGGAATCCAGGAAGGAGATTGCCGATCTTTTGGCTTTGACCTTTGTTATCATTGTTTATAGAAATAATAACAGAAGACTGGAGGATAGCAGAAGTCCTGATGAAGGGCTTTTGCCTGAAACGTCGATTTTCCTGCTCCTCAGATGCTACCTGACCTGCTGCGCTTTTCCAGCACCACTCTAATCCAGGGTTGTTTAGAAGGCCTACGGTGTGTTAGCTTTTATTGGTGGGGGGGATTGAGTATCGAAGCCATGAGATCATGTTGCAGCTGTACAAAACTCTTGTGTGGCCACATTTGGAGTATTGCGTACAGTTCCGTTTGCTGCATGAGAGGAAGGATGTGGAAGCTTTGGAAAGAGTTCAGAGGAGATTTACTAGTATGTTTCCTGGTGTGGAGGCGAGGTCTTATGAGGAAAGGCTGAGGGACTTGAGGCTGTTTTCGTTAGAAGAGGGTTGAGAGGTGACTTAATTGAGACATATAAGATAATCAGAGGGTTAGATAGGGTGGACAGTGAGAGCCTTTTTCCTCAGATGGTGATGGCTAGCACAAGGGGACATAGCTTTAAATTGAGGGGTGATAGATATAGGACAGATGTCAGAGGTAGTTTCTTTATTTAGGCAGTAGTAGGGGCGTGGAACGCACTGCCTGTTCCTTTAGAGGTCGGTGTGCACTCGATGGGCTGAATGGCCTTCTTCCCCACTGAGGATTCTTTGATTCCATGACGGATGAACAACTCTCTTATATTGATTGCTCTACTATTTCACTCTTCCCAAGTTTTGGAACATTATCCAGATATTTACTTTGCCAAGGCAGTTTATAATTTTAAAGACCTGTCAGATCTCCTAATCTTCTCCCTACAGGAGAGGACCTCAAACCTAATGAAGATTTTCTTGAGAGCTGCAATCTCACAGCACAGGTATCATTCTCATAAATCTAGAGACTCTCCTTCTGGGCTAGTGCACAGTAACTTTGTGTGGAATAACCGAGATTCGGTCAGGTGAATTGGCCATGCTAAATTGCTCATAGTGATAGGTGTATTAGTAGGGAGTAGGGGAATGGATCTGGGTTGGTTACGCTTCGGAGAGTCTGTGTGGACTTGTTGGGCTGAAGGGCCTGTTTCCACACTGTAGGGAATCCAATCTAACCTAGCTTTAAAAGTACTCTGCTTTTCAGTTTCTATCTGACTGGAAATTCTTGTTAGACCTCTATTTGTTCTTACATGCCCTTATTAAGCTGCATCGATGCTGCCATCTTCTGCTATTTCCCTCTGTCTCCATTTCTAATTGTTTATTGGCATTTTGCTGCTCTATGAGCTTGTTTAGGAATCCGAGAATCCCATCCTGCTATTGATAGGAATGAAAGGACACAGTGTGAATTAAACCACAATGCAAATTCCAAAATAATCTTGGATCAGCATAGAATCACTACCCAGTTTCATTCACAAAACTTTCACTTCAGTCTCTTTTTTTCAGATGCTTCCCTGATTTTTGTCTGCAAAGGAAGCCAATCAGCTTCTGTGGAGTGAATTCCCAAAAGCGGCTTTCCAGATGAGCCAATGAGGGTATGAGGTGTTCCTGATTCAGCTTTGTGTGATAGCATTGCGTCAGTTCACACAGAGTTACACGACTTTGAACTTGTTGAAGCTGGTTTTAAATCTGGGTTCAAACAGAAATTGCTGGAGAAAGTCAGCCGGTCTGGCAGCATCTGTGGAGAGAGAAACAAAGTTAATGTTTTGAAGCCAGTGACTTTTCTGTTCTAAAGAAGAGTCATACCATTCTCGATACATTAACTTTGTTCCTCTCTGCACAGACACCGCTAGATCTGCTGAGTTTCTCTAGCACTTTGTTTGTATTTCAGATTTCCAGCATCTTCACTTCTTTTGTTTTTATTCAGGTCTGGGCTCTCCATGTGGAAGAGTAAGTGTAGGGAAAGCTGTGACATTCACGCCTTCTCTGCAGTCAGATCCATAGGTGTTGGACTGTTAAACTTTGGGCTGTGCATGTTGATCTATAAAGCTCCAGGGACTATCAGGGAGTCACTAATATCTTTAGTATTTATTATCACAGGAGAACCTGATGCACTTTCAGAATCTGGAGAGTCTCTCAGAGCAACAGTTTTATGAACACTGGCTGAACCCTCACTGTAATGGGAACAGGGTACACTGAGTCTAGGACAGCATGGGCAGGGAGGAGTCTGAGACGGTCCAGGTAAATTTGAGGTCAGGGTGGAAGGTGTTGGTAAAATGGATGAACTGTTCAACCTCCTCGTGGGAGCACAAGGTAGCGCCAATACAATCATCGATGTAGTGGAGGAAAAGATGGGGGGTGGTGCCAGAGCTGCGGAAGATGGACTGTTCCACATATCCGATGAAGAGGCAGGAATAGCTGGGGCCCATGCGGGTGCCCATGGTTTGGAGGAAGTGGGAGGATTGGAAGGAGAAGTTGTTGAGAGTGTGGACCAGTTCAGTCAGTCGAAGGAGGGTGTCAGTGGAAGGGTACTGGATGGGTTGGCAGGAGAGGAAGGAGTGGAGGGCTTGGAGGCCTTTGTCATTCTGAATGGAAGTGTATAGGGACTGGATGTCCATCATGAAGATAAGGCGTTGGGGGCCGGGGGAAGCGAAAATCATGGAGGAGGTGGAGGGCGTGGGTGGTGTCCCAAATGTACGTGGGGAGTTCTTGGACTAAGGGGGACAGGACCGTGTCGAGGTATGCTGAGATGAACTCCCCTTCGTAGACCTCTCCATTTCTATCTCGGGCGACCGACTCAACACAGACATTTACTACAAACCGACCGACTCCCACAGCTACCTAGATTACACCTCCTCCCACCCTGCCCCCTGTAAAAACACCATCCCATATTCCCAATTTCTTCGCCTCCGCCGCATCTGCTCCCAAGAGGACCAATTCCACTACCGAACAGCCAAATGGCCTCCTTCTTCAAAGACCGCAATTTCCCCTCCAGCATGGTCGACGATGCTCTCAACCGCATCTCCTCCACTTCCCGCACCTCCGCCCTTGAACCCCGCCCCTCCAAACGCCACCGGGACAGAACCCCACTAGTCCTCACCTACCACCCCACCAACCACCAGATACATCGTATCATCCTCCGTCATTTCCGCCACCTCCAAACAGACCCCACCACCAGGGATATATTCCCCTCCCCTACCCTATCAGCGTTCCGGAAAGACCACTCCCTCCGTGGACTCCCTTGTCAGGTCCACACCCCCCACTAACCCAACCTCCACTTCCGGCACCTTCCCCTGCAACCGCAAGAAATGCAAAACGTGCGCCCACACCTCCCCCCTCACTTCCCTCCAAGGCCCC
>NC_057733.1:55452161-55464691 GCF_004010195.1 Chiloscyllium plagiosum | reverse complement strand
GGCACAGCAGCCTCATTCCTGAAGAAGGGCTTATGCCCGTAACATCGATTCTCCTGCTCCTCGGATGCTGCCTGGCCTGCTGCGCCTTTCCAGCACCACACTTTTCAACTCTGGTCTCCAGCATCTGCAGTCCTCACTTTCTCCTAGAGATGGTCATAGCCTGGCATTTGTGTAGCGTGAATGTTACTTGTCAATTGTCAGCCCAAGCTTGGATGTGGTCCAGGTCTTGTTGCATTTGGATGCAGCCTGCTTCAGTATCTGAGGAGTTGTGAATGGTGCTGAACAATGATCAATCATCAGTGAACATCCCCACTCCTGATCTTATGATGAAGGGAAGGTCATTGATGAAGCAGCTATAGATGGTTGGGCCTGGGACACTACCCTGAGGAACCCCTGCAGAAATGCCCTGGAGCTGAGATGACTGACCACCAACAACCACAACCATCTTACTATGTCCCAGGTATGACTCTAACCAGCAAAGAGTTTGCCTTTGATACCCGTAGATCAAAGGCAATCAATAAAATATAGAGCTGGAAAAGCACAGCAGGTCAAGTAGCATCGGAGGAGCAGGAAAGTCTGGACTGATGAAGGATCCCAACCTGAAATGTTGACTCTCCTGGTCCTCTGATGCTGCTTGGCCTGCTGTGATTTTCCAGCTCTACATTTTATCGACTCTTGACTTCCAGCATCTGCAGTCCAGTTTTGCCAGGGACCCTTGATGCCACACACTGTTAAATTCAGTCTTGATGTCAAAGGTTGTCACTGTCACCTCACCTCATTAAACAGCTAAATGTTTGATACCTTATCAAATGCCTTCTGAGAACTCAAAACACATCGCATCCACTGCTTCCCCTCTATCTGCCCTGCTTGTTACCCCCTCAAAGAAAGATAGTAAAGTTGTGAGGCATGATTTTCCCTTTATGAAGGGCTTAGATACTAGGCCTGGAGTTAGGATTTTTCCAGAGATGTGTCCAAACATCCCTGAGTGGGTAGATGTGAAAATATCTCCAATTCTGACTACTATCTAGCTCGATCCTTCAACTGAGACACTGACCACTCAGATGAATGAAGAATGGTTTCTTGATCAAAATACAAACATTAACTAGAATAGGCCATTGAGCTCACTCTGCCATTAAACATGATCATGACTGATCTTCTATCCCAAAGCAATACTCCCACTGTGTCCCCAAGCCCGTTAATATCTTTTGTTTCTAGAAATCAATCCATCTCCTTCTTGAATATGTCCAGTATCTTGGCCTCCATAGTTTTTTGTGATAAATAATTCCATAGGTTCGCCATCCTTTGAGTGAAGAAATTTCTCCTCACCTCAAAATGGCCCAATGTATCCTCTGGTTCTGGACCTCCCTCAGTCCCAAACAGGGGAACACAATCTCTGCACTTAATCCAGTGAATACTAGAGTTAGGTGGATTGGCCGTGCTAAATTGCCCATTGTGTCCAGGGATATGCAGGCTCGATGAATTAGCCAATTAGTGGGGTTAGAGGAATAGGGATAGGATAAGGGGTGTGTGTCCACGTGTGATGCTCTACAGAGGGTTGTTTTGGACTTGATCGGCCGAATGGCCTGCTTCCACACTGCAGGGAATTTATGATTCTATAAATAGAGACCCAGTCAACTAATTTCTCCTTATACAGCAAACCTGCCATCCCAGGAATTAATCTGGTGAATCTTTGCTGTGCTCCCTTCTGCATACAATACTCCACATTTGGTCTTACCAAGGCCCTGTCCAGTTACAGTAAGAATTCTTTGCTCCCGAACTCAATGATGCCAATGTACCATTTACCTTTCTATCAGCTAGTAGCACCTGCATGCTTGTATCAGTGATTAATGTACAAGGACACCCAGGACCCACAGTACATCCTCATTTATCCCATTTAAATAAAACTCTGCCATTCTGTTTTTCCAATAAAGTTTACAACTTTATACTTCTCCACATTAACCTGCCACTGCATGTATTTGCTCATTCACAATTTATTTAAACCACTCTAAAGGCTCTTTGCCTCCTCTGCACCACTCTCACCTTGTTTTTTATTTTGACGAAACTTGGAAATATTACATTAGTGTTTCTGATCCAGATAGTTGACTTTATTGAGAATAGCTGAGCCCATGCTCTGATCCTGTAGTGTTCCACTTATTACCACTTTCTACTCTGGCTTTGATGAGGTAGATAGGATAGTGAAAAAGGTATTTGGTATACTTTCCTTTATTGGTCAGAGTATTGAGTACAGGAGTTGGGAGGTCATGTTGCGGCTGTACAGGACATTGGTTAGGCCACTGTAGGCATAAATTCTGGTCTCCTTCCTATTGGAAAAATGTTGTGAAACTTGAAAGGGTTCAGAAAAGATTTACAAGGATGTTGCCAGGGTTGGAGGATTTGAGCTACAGGGAGAGGCTGAACAAGATGGGGCTGTTTTCCCTGGAGAGTTGGGGGCTGAGGGGGGCCTTATAGAGGTTTACAAAATTATGAGGGGCATGGATAGAGTAAATAGACAAAGTCTTTTCCCTGGAGTGGGGGAGTCCAGAACTAGAGGGCATAGGTTTAGGTAAAAACAAGGACTGCAGATGCTGGAAACCAGATTCTAGATTAGAGTGGTGCTGGAAAAGCACAGCAGGTCAGGCAACATCCGAGGAGCAGGAAAATCGACGTTTCAGGCAAAAGCCCTTCATCAGGAATCTGGTTTAGGGTGAGAGGGGAAAGATATAAAAGAGACCTAAGGGGCAACTTTTTCACACAGAGGGTGGTACGTGTATGGAATGAGCTGCCAGAGGATGTGGTGGAGGCTGGTACAATTACAACATTTAAGAGTCATTTAGATGGGTATATGAATAGGAAGGGTTTTGAAGGATATGGGCCGGGTGTTGACAGGTGGAACTAGATTGGGTTGGGATATCTGATCGGGTTGGACTGAAGGGTCTGTTTCCATTCTGTTTCTATGACTCTATGTGACCAGAAGGGTTGTTGAGGGCAGGGTGGTCTATATGGATTTCAGTAAGGCCTTTGAAAAGGTTCCACATGGTAGGCTGTTCTGAAGATTAGTTCACATGGAATCCAGGGGGAGCTGGTAAATTGGATACACAATTGGCTTGACAGTAGGAAGCAGAGGGTAATAACAGAAGGATGCTTTTCGGAATGTGACTGTGACTAGTGGAGTGCCTCAGGGGTCGGTGCTGCACCCCTTGCTGTTTGTTATCTATATCAATAATTTGGATAAGAATGCACAAGGCATGATTAGTAAGTTTGCAGTGGACACTAAAATAGGACAGTGAGGGAGGTTATCAGAAATTGCAGCAGAACCTTGATCAGTTGGGGAAATGGGCCAATAAATGGCAAATGGAGTTTAATATAGATAAGTGTGAGGTCTTGCATTTTGGAAAGTCAAATCAAGGTAGGAGTTTCATGGTGAATTCTAGGGCCTTAAAAGAGTGTCATGGAACAGAGAGACCTTGGAGTTCAGGTGCAAGGTTCTCTGAAAGTGGAGTCACAGGTAGACAGGGCAAGGAAGAAGGCTTTTGGTACACTGGCCTTCATCAGTCAGGAGTATTGTGTGCAGCTTTGGTCACCTTGCTATAAGAACGATGTTATTAAACTGGAAAGAGTACAGAAGAAATTTACGATTATGTTGTCAGGACTCCATCTTCTGAGTTATAGGGAGAGGTCGGACAAGGTAGGACTTTTACTTTGGAGCGTAGAAGACTGAGGGGATCCTTATAAAGGTGTATAAGATCATGAGAGGCATTGATAGGGTGGATACACTCAGTCTTTTTCCCAGGGTTGGGAAATTGAGGACTAGAGGGCATCAGTTTAAGGTTAGAGGGGAAAGAATAAAAGGGAACCTGAGGGGCAACTTGTTTATACAGAGGGTGGTACGCATATGGAATGAGCTGCCAGGGCAAGTGGTGAAGGTGGGTACATTAACAAAATTTTAAAGGTACTTGGACAAATACATGGATAGGAAAGGATATGTCTCAAGTGCAGAGAAATGGGGTTAGTATTGATGGATGTTTTGGTCAGCATGGACCAGTTTGGGCCAAAGGACCTGACTCAGTGCTATAGGACTCTATGACTCTAATAACCCATTTATTCCCTTGTCTGTATTTCTTGTCTGCTAAACAATTCTCAATCAATCCTAGTTTATTTCCATTCATCCTATACTCTTTGATTTACACAATAATTTCAATGTGGGACTTAATCAAAAGCTTTCTTAAAATCCAAATAAATCTTGTCCACTGCTTCTCCCTCATCCATTCTGCCAGTTATATCCCAAAAACCTCCAGTGGGTTTGTCCCTTTCACAAATCTATTAGTATTTTTTCATGTTCTATATGACATCCTTTTGTTTTCGTAGACTTCAGCGTTTTCCCTACAACTGATACCTAGACTAACCAGTCACTATTGGGCGGCACGGTGGCACAGTGGTTAGCACTGCTGCCTCACAGCACCAGAGACCGGGTTCAATTCCCGACTCAGGCGACTGACTGTGTGGAGTTTGCACATTCTCCCCCTGTCTGCGTGGGTTTCCTCCGGGTGCTCCGGTTTCCTCCCACAGTCCAAAGATGTGCAGGTCAGGTGACTTGGCCATAGTGTTAGGTAAAAAGGGGTAAATGTAGGGCAATGGGTGGGTTGCGCTTCGGCGGGTCGGTGTGGACTTGTTGGGCCGAAGGGCCTGTTTCCTCTCTCCCACCTTTATTAAGCAGCCTGTTTTCCACTGTCCAATTTGCTGGGATTAAATCTATAAAATTTTGGATGGTATTATTGCCTCCAAGGATTCATTTATTTTCTTTGTGCTAAGTGTTCTTTGTACATGCCCTGCATGTCCGAAATACACTTTATAAAGAGTTTATAAAACACTAAAATATCACAGAATTAGTTCAAGTGCCACATTGTCTCATGGAGAATATGGGAAGCTTTCTGCCTTATTGTCTGACCCTGCACATACTCTGGGCTCCAGTAGATTTGATCCTTACACCCTCTCTTCTTTAAGCACAGCCTGCAGTTCCCTCTTGCTACAAACCATCCCTCATGACAAAGCAATACTGTTTATCACCTGCCAGAGAGTTCTGGTTCATTGCTGAATTAATCTATTCTTTTTCCTTCTTTGTGAATTGACCTGGAGTGAACTGAGTAGCTTCAGTAAGTTACCTGATTACCTCCTCCTGCCCATCCCTGATTAGTCCTCCTCATTGTTGACTACCCTCCCCACCAGTCTAATCCTCACTGGTTCATTCAGCCACGTGGTTACTCACGGAAGCACCAGCTCTCTCTGTTTCTTCCCACCAATTTTCCTTAAAGAAGGGATTTACCAATTTATAATTTCCTCATCTTCATTAACTCTCATTCCTGTCCTAACAGAATCGGTCACTCCCTTTGGAAGGGTGATTGCCAATCTGTGCAATCCCTCCAGGGAGCTGTTTCTAAGGACAATGGTTAACAGGGAGAATTTGGCCAACTCTGTGTCTGGTGGTATTTCCTATCTTCAAACTGCATCCTCCCATACAAACAGAGAGTCACTGTCACCTCATGGAGTCGACTCAGTGTTTGGACCTTTGTTTCAGCATGGCTTATATTGTTCCGAAAGATTAAATAAAACCTGAATGCATGCTCAGCATCAACATGCTGATGTTTCACATGTACCTGGCTCCAAGAATTAAATTCTAATGACAACGTCAGTCACTGAGCTCCCTCAGATGATGTTGTAATCCAGTGTTTGTAATTAGTGACTGCTCAGTCACTCACCTTTAACAGAAACCCTCCCAGTGGAGGGCAGGGAGTTAGAAATGACACAATTTGTAACTCCACACTGAACTCTGACACTTCCCACAATTCATCTGTTTCGGTCCTATCCCCATCCCTCACACACTAACCTCTCAACCCCTCACAACTCCTCATCCCTCATTCTGAACCCTTTAAACTAAAAACCAAGCCTTAATTCTTGAACTGCCACCTCCTAAACACTAAGCTCAAACTCCTCACCCCTCATTGTGTAAACTCCTCACTACCAGATCCTCACCCCACTGCCCATCCCTGTCTCCTCTAACTCCTGACCCCAAATCACTCACTCCAAAATTCTGAATCCTCAAACACAGCCTCAACCACTCACTCTTCATTTGAATTTCTCATCCCTTATTTCCTCACACTCCAATTCTTCACCCCCCAATTCCTTATTTTACTCCTGAGCCTTTATTTGCCCACAGCCTGCAATGCAACACTTCCCAACCCTAATCTTCCATCAGCCCCCTGACCTTACCCTTTAGCCCTGTCATTTTTAAACTGCTCAGCTGCCTACTCACTCTGTCATGTCATCTTCTAATTTATGAAGCCATCACTTCCAAGTCCACATAGTGCACACCTCACCTCCACATCTCGCTCCCTGCCACCCACCCCCTTCACATCAAACCCACATCTCATTCACACACTCCAATCACTCCCAAGACCTCAAACCGTAACAAACTCTCACTCCCAACATCTCGGTTCCTAATGCTTCCTCATGCCCCACTCTTCACTCACTGTCCTTGCTTCAATTAGAAACACTCACTCTCCCCTCTAACACTAAGCTTCCATCACACTCGTGCATTATTTATTTCAACTTTTTACAACACATATCAATAATTTACACAGCTTTATCGCACTGAGTCATTGAGTCATAGAGATTTACAGCACAGAAACACACTCTTTAGTCCAAATTTGACCATGCCAACCAGATATCCTAAATTAATCTAGTCCCACTTGCCAGCCCATTGCCCTCTAAGCCCTTCCTATACATATAGCCATTTACCTTTTAAATGTTGCAATTGTACCAGCCTCCATTACTTCCTCTGGCAGCTCATTCCATACACGTGCCACCCTCTACATGAAAATGTTGCCCCTTAGGTCCCTTTTATATCTTTCTCCTCTCACTCTAAACCTATGCCCTCTAGTTCTGGATTCCCCCACCCCAAGTAAAAGACTTTGACTATTTATCTTATCCAGGCCCCTCATAATTTTATAAATCTCTGTCAGGTCACAGCTCAGCCTCTGACACTCCAGGGAAAACATACCCAGCCTATTCAGCCTCTCCCTGTAGCTCAAACCCTCCAACCTTGTAAACCTTTTCTGATTTCAGTTTCACAACATCCTTCCTATTGGAGCGAGACCAGAATTGCACACAATATTCCAAAAGCAGCCTAACCAACGTCCTGTACAACCGTAACATGACCTCCCAGCTCCTATACTCAATGCTCTGACCAATGAAGGAAAACATACCAAACATCTTCTTCACTATCCTATCTACCTGGGACTCCACTTTCAAGGAGCTATGAACCTGCACTCCAAGGTCTCTTTGTTCAGCAACACTCCCCAGAACCTTACCATTAAGTGTACAAGTCCTGCCCTGATTTGCCTTTCCAAAATACAGCACCTCGCATTTATCTAAATTAAACTGCATCTGTCACTCCTTAGCCTGTTGGCCCACCTGATCAAGATCCCGTAGTACAATGAGGTAACCTTTTTTGCTACAACACCAATTTTGGTGTCATCTGCAAACCTACTAACTATACCTCGTATATTCACATCGATATCATTGGGGGTGATATAACTGTGAGTATACAGCGTTCTTCACTGAGATAACAGTAGAGGATAAGCTATCAGAACTATCAGACTGAGACATTTTTCATGAGTGTTATACATTTTCCTTCACTGATACCTTGCTGTTGATAAAGTATATCTGGTGATTGGTCTAAGTAAATTGTACAGTAATTGAAATTCCTCACAGAAATGACAAGTTCATTGACATTTTCTGTATTCTCTTAACAAACATTGTAACAGTGCAGCATTGTAAGAAATCACAGTCATGCACACCATGGCCACAAACATTATTATGTTCCCTTTGCAGTGTCAACACACAGCAGCCTGTAGTTTAAACAGTTTGGAAAGTGGAGGGATTGACAGTGGCTGAAAAATGTCAGGTCTTTATTTTTCCATTGAAGTTATTCCTGCTGGTCCCTTTCGGTCATTCCAGTCTTTTGGCTATTGGTGAAGCTTTCTCTTCAAGAAACGGAATATTTCAGTGTCCAGACACGCCATCACCTCACCAAATGCTCATTAGTGCAAATAATTCAACATCAAGTGCAGATTTGAAATGCAGAAACCAGGACATTTTTGGAAGGTATTTCCTATTGCTTTGCAAAATGGGAGTAATTTGGAGAGAAAGGGTACATTTATTGTTTCTCTTTGGAGTGGATAGGGTTAACAGGACATTAGCTTGATTTGTTCAAAATCTAAAAATGGTTTCCCTGGAGAAAGGAAGAAGAAAGCATTTCCAGGAGCAGGAGGCTCTGTGAGCAATGAATTCAGATTGAAGGGAAAGCAGCCAGAGGAGATGTTCGGTTTCTTTGTAGAGTCAGCAAGTCATTGTGATCAGGAACACACTGTCTGAAAGGCAGTGGAAATTGGAGAAACTCTTGATGCAAAGAAACGTTCAGGACTCTGATCAAAGAGCTGGTAAGTGAGACTGAGCAGACTGCTTTTTCTAATTGGATAGGTCAGACTGACATATTAGGCTGATTGACTTTCTCTGTGCTGGATGATTCTAAGGTACACCTGGATCAAGAATAAGCCCCTTATCACAAACTGTATTTATTCCAAACACATCTCTGCCCAGATAAGCAATGTATCAATTGGAACTTCCCACAATATTCTTTCAGCCCACTTCCTCGAAAGTGTTAGAACAATTTCACAAATCCTAGGCAGATTTTGCATATCAAATTCCTAGCCTTAAATAAAAATACTCCCTGCTAACACTTAGTGGAAAAATAGATCCTTGGTAGGAAAAGGCAGAGCAGGTGACAAAAGGGGATGTTGGAGATTGGTGTCAGAAACACTCTGTACAGGGTCAGTGTGTTCAGTCCACTAACTGCTGATTGACTAGAATACAGATGGTTTTCTAATCTCCTGCACTGATGATGTTTCCATTTGCGGATGAATTAGCTTTGTCAGTGATTGGCAAAGTGTCGAATGTCGGTCAGATAAAAGCAGTCCCTGCTCACACACTGACAATCACCCACCAATTATCACAGCCAGTTTCAAATTCTAACAAAACATTGACCTACAACTTATTTCTTGTTTCTCTGCCTCCAATGCTTCCCCGGTACTGCCCTCATACCCTTTCCCCCCCTCAATACTTAATTCCATCCCAAAAGCACTGAATTTCAATGGAGTGTGAGCCCAGGTAGAGGCTGTGGAAACATCACAGCGGGGGGCTGAACGTACTCTTATCCAACATCCATACATGAAGAGGTGAGGACACTGACTGACTATTCTCCCTCCCCTCCTGTCTCAATAAAAGTCCCTGCACCACCATCATCATCATCCAGTGTCTTTAGACCAATTCTAGCCAATCCTGTGCTGGCAAACCAGGGAAACATCCAGGGGGTACAGGGTCAGTAATCCACAGGCAATGTGTCTGCTGATTGTTTTTTTTGCAGTAACTCCCTACAGAACACTGCTGACTACATCCGAGCCCTGAGTGTCACCCAGTGCGTCACAGTCAGTCTCCAGGTCTGTAAGCTCAGCACCCTGGGACTGAGGGCTGCAGATACTCAAGGACAATGTGCTAGACTCTTCCTGGGAACTGTCTTTCTGACTCAGATCCATCATGATTCCTCCGTCACTCGATTTCGATTCCTCGAGGCTTATCCTGGTGCTTTCAGCAATGCTGAGATCCTGGGCCAGACAGGGTGATTTTGAGGATGATAGTTCAGGCTCCGGTCTGTGTTTATAGACCCCCAGTGACAGGCTGAGGCACTCGGGTTCTGGGTGGAAACACAGCCACTTGTTCTGGTTAAAGTGCCGATGTTTCTGATACCGAGGTACTCTGGGCTGAGTCTCACTAACAGATCGGGTGTTTGTTGGTGCTTTCCCCATGCAGACCTTGTTGACTGTTCCCCTGGTCAGGTCCTGGCTGCAGTCTGAAGCAGGCTCACTCACTCCTCGGAAGCTGCTCAGTTGTTCACAGTCACCTTTCAGTCGCAGCTCATTCACCTGGAGAACATCTGGGGCACTGCCACTTAATCGGCAACTGCCTGGGTTCCTGAATGGAGCAGGAGAAGACTGCAGCTCACGGGGACTCAGAGGATCACTCGAATCATAGTCACTGTCAGTGGGAAGGAATACCTCAGAACAGGCATCATCGTCAGAGCAGGGCTGGGAGCCTGGAACACAGAGAGAGCAGCTCACAGTCAGACACTGAGCAATCACCCCCAAGAAATCAAACCCTAGAAATTTTACCCGAGGCCTATGAATAAACAAGCAATCAACAGCAAACCAGTTAAACTGTATTCAATCCTGATGTTGGGATCATGGTGCAGAGATCATGTGCGGATGAACAGTGGGAGATTGGATTGAGTGGCCCTATTCTGAAGAGGACAGGTTAAGCTGCATCACTTGGAGGATGAATGAGGAAACGAAATCAGAGATGGTTTTCCACAAGGGACAGTGTGCTACATCACCTTTCAGAGAGCTTGACAACGAACATCAACCAACTTGTGAAAGTGCCATGGAGCAGTATGTTGGACAGAGGACTCCAATCGTACACCTCTGCATTGAGTTGTAGGCCGTGTGATTGACTCAGTGAATGTCTGATCTGTACTCTTGCTCCATGAGGTTCTGGGGCCATTTCCTTAAGTACTCTAGGAAGACCCTTGAGATTTATTGGTCTCGATCCCACCAATTTCCCCAACCCCATTTCCCTATGAATCCTGATTTCCTTCAGTTTCTGCCTCTCACTGAATCCTCTGGGTAGTTATTTGTGTTCTTTCTTCCCAATATCACTTCCCATGTTTCTGACTGTGAGGGATGTACATTTGTCCTTACCATTTTATTTCACACATACCTACAGTAACTTTTACAGTCAGTTTTAATGTTCCCCACAAGATTATCCTCTCACTATTTTCCTTTTCTTAGACAATCTCTTTGTTCTCCTTTGCTGAATTCTAATGCTCCCATTCCTCAGGTCTGTTGTTTGCTTCTGGACAATTTGTATGTCTCCTCTTTGGATCTAATCCTCTCTCTAATTCCCTTGTAAGGGCTTTAGCCATCTTTCCTGTTTAACTTTTGCACCAGACAGGAATGAACAAACGAAAGGGAAATTGTGCTTGACAAATCGACTGGAATTCTGTGAGGATGTAACTAGACAAGTTGATGAAGGGGTGCTAGTAAATGTGGTTTATTTGGACTTTCTGAAGACTTTCAATAAAGACCCACACAAGAGACTAATGTGTAAAATTAAAGCACATGGAATAGGGGGTAGTGTATTCAGATAGATAGGGAACTGGTTGGCAGACACAAAACAAATAGGAATAAACGGGTCTTTTTCTGAGTGAGAGCCAGTGATTAGTGAGTTACTGCAGGGATCACTGCTAACTAATCACAATATATTATTGATTTAGATAATGGAACTAAATGTAACATCTCCACATTTGCAGCTGACACAGCAGGGTGGGAGGCTGAGCTGGTGAGGAGGATGCAGATATGTTGCAGTGGGATTTGGACAGGCTGAGGGAGTGGCAAATACATGGCAGATGCAGAATATTTTTTTAAATCATCAGGATGAGGTGACACCATCTGGGCCAGCATTTATTGCCCATCCCTAATTACCCAGAGGGCATTGCGGTGGGTCTGGAGTCACATGTAGGCCAGACCAGGTAAGGATGACAGTTTCTTTCCCTGAAGGACATGAGTGACCAGATGGATGGTCACAGTGTAAGGATATGGGACAAACCATTTAGGACTGAGACAAGGAGAAATGTCTTCACCCAGAAAGTGATGAGCCTTTGGAAAGCAGGACTACAAAAAGCAGTCGTGGCTTAAACAGTATCTAATTTCAATGATGCGGAAGTGCTGGTGTCAACTGAGGAAGGAGCAGCACTCCGAAAGCTTGTGATTTGATATAATCCTATTGGACTATAACCTGGTGTCAAGAAGGATTCTGAGTAATCCAAGATGGAGGATGGGAAAAATTTCTGGCTGTAAGAGCTGCTCCTTTTTTTTGAGGTATTTTAGGTGTTGGAGGTGATTTCCTCGAATTTCATGAGCAGCAATTACTGTTTTATATGCTGTTGCATTGTTTTAGAAATTTGGGGAAAAAAAGTCAAAACAACAGCAGTTTTAAAAGGGAGAAAACAGACAAAGGAAGCACATGGTGAGGACAGTGCGGGAGAGAGAGAGAGAGAGAAAACCAGTTACTGCCGTTGCCATTTTGAATTCATGTGTCGCTGGACATCGGAGTGCGTCAGGGAAAATTAACTAACAGTGAATTTCACAACTAATCTTGGAGGAACCTGTTTGGGCGAAGTCAACAACACAGAATCAGATAAGTTAATCATTGTTTTAAGTCTGTCCAATAGAATGGCTGCAGTAGTGAGTACAGTGGGTTCTTTCTTGATTATATGTTTTTGGAGATAAGTCTCTCGATTAAACTTAAAATATAAGCCATAGCTATTAATTTAACCTGGGACAGTGTTTGTAGAGGAATAAGAC
>NC_057733.1:55447485-55448732 GCF_004010195.1 Chiloscyllium plagiosum | reverse complement strand
CTTTATTGGTCAGAGTATTGAGTACAGGAGTTGGGAGGTCATGTTGCGGCTGGACAGAACATTGGTTAGGCCACTGTTGGAATATTGTGTGCAATTCTGGTCTCCTTCCAATCGGAAAGATGTTGTGAAACTTGAAAGGGTTCAGAAAAGATTTACAAGGATGTTGCCAGGGTTGGAGGATCTGAGCTACAGGGAGAGGCTGAACAGGTTGGGGCTGTTTTCCCTGGAGCATCAGAGGCTGAGGGGTGACCTTATAGAGGTTGTCAAAATGATGAGGGGCATGGATAGGATAAATAGATAGATAGATAAGGTCTGTTCCCTGGGGTCGGGGAGTCCAGAACTAGAGAGCATAGGTTTAGGGTGAGAGGGGAAAGATATAAAAGAGACCTAAGGGGCAACTTTTTCACGCAGAGGGTGGTACGTGTATGGAATGAGCTGCCAGAGGAAGTGATGGAGGCTGGTACAATTGCAACATTTAAGAGGCATTTGGATGGGTATATGAATAGGAAGGGTTTGGAGGGATATGGGGCAGGTGTTGGCAGGTGGGACTAGATTGGGTTGGGATATCTGGTCGGCATGGACAGGTTGGACCGAAGGGTCTGTTTCCATGCTGTACATCTCTATGACTCTATGTGAATTCTGACCTTGTATAATTTCAAGAAGGATTTGGATAAAGCACTGGAGGTTAAAGGGATCAAGGGCTACGGGGGAATGGTTAATTCAGATGATGAGCCATGATCATTTTGAAGGGCTGAATGGCTTACTACGCTCCTATGAGGTGGAGACTGTGACAGTCAGTGAATGGATTTTGTCTCTCACCACTCTGAACTTTCCTCTGTTGGTTTTCTGGTGAGGATGATTGGGAAGGTGGATCGTCCAGGTGGGAAGAGGTGGAATCCTTCTCCTGAGGAGTTTCCTCTGGGAATCCGATGAACCATGTGATGGGGAGGCCTCCAGATGAATGTTTGTAGCGGGCATAGTGCAAAACATCCGGAATCCAGCGCACACTTCTCCAAATCACATCCAGTTGCTGCAGGAAAAGGTACAGAAAGAGTCACTCACACATCCCCACACTCAACTACAAGCAACACACTCACCTGTATCCCACTCATCTGTACCACAATCACCTATACCCAATCACCTGTATCCCACTCACCTGCATCCCACTCACCTGTACTACACTCACCTGTACTACACTCACCTGTACTACACTCACCTGCACCCCACTCACCTGTACCCCAATCACC
>NC_057733.1:55440885-55446727 GCF_004010195.1 Chiloscyllium plagiosum | reverse complement strand
AATCACCCATACTCCAAATCACCTGTACCCCAATCACCTGTACTCCAATCACCTGTACTCCAATCACCTGTACCCCACTCACCTGTACCCCAATCATCCGTACCCCACTCACCTGTACCCCAATCACCTGTACTCCAATGACCTGTACCCCAATCACCTGTACTCCAATGACCTGTACCCCACTTACCTGTACTACACTCACCTGTACCCCAATGACCTGTACCCCACTCACCTGTACCCCACTCACCTGTAACCCACACACGTATACTCTGAACTCACCTATACTACACTCACCTGTATGAAGGCGAAAATGAGGACTGCAGATGCTGGAGATCAGAGTCAAGGTGAGAGTGGTGCTAGAAAAGCACAGCAAGTCAGGCAGGGAGCCTCCAGGGTAGAGACATAAATGGGTGGGGTGGGGCTGGGGAGAAGGAAGCTAAGAGTACAATAGGTGGGTGGAGGTGGGGATGAAAGTAAAAGGTCAGAGAGGAGGGTGGAGCGGATGTGTGGGAAGGAAGATTGGCAGGTAGGACAAGTCATGAGGACGGTGCTGAGCTGGAAGGTTGGCACTGGGGTGAGATGGGGGGAGAGGAAACGAGGAAACTGGTGAAGTCCACATTGATGCCCTGGGGTTGACGTGTCCTGAGGTGGAAGATGAGGCGTTCTTCCTTCAGGCATCGGGTGGTGAGGGAGCAGCTGTGGAGGAGGCCCAGGCCCTGCATGTCATTGGCAGGGTGGGAGGGGAAGTTGAATGTTGCGCCATGGGGCGGTGGATTGATTGGTGCAGGTATCCCAGAGATGTTCCCCGAAGTGCTCTGCGAGGTGTCCAGTCTCCCCAGTGTAGAGGCAATCGCATCGGGAGCAACGGATACAATAATCGAGGGATTCGGCGGGGGTGGGTGGTTTATATACAGAATAACAGATACCCAGGAGGGAGTTACAGACTGGAATCTAATCGAGGGGTTCGAACTGGTTAATATACAGAATAACAGATACCCAGGAGGGAGTTACAGACTGGAATCTAATCGAGGGGTTCGAGCTGGTTAATATACAGAATAACAGATACCCGGGAGGGGGCTCCAGACTGGAATCTATTCGAGGGGTTCAGGGTGGTTTATATACAGAATAACATATACCCAGGAGGGAGTTACAGACTGGAATCTAATCGAGGGGTTTGGGATGGATGATATATAGAATAACAGATACCCGGGAGGGAGATACAGACTGGAATCTAAAAGAGGGGTTCGGGGTGGTTTGAATACAGAATAACAGATACCCGGGAGGGGGTTACAGACTGGAATCTAAACGAGGGGTTCGGGGTGGTTTATATTCAGAATAACAGATACAAGGGAGGGAGTTACAGACTGGAATCTAATCCAGGGGTTCGGTGTGGTTTATATACAGAACAACAGATACCCGGGAGGGAGCTACAGACTGGAATATAATCGAGGGGTTCGGGATGGTTTATACACAGAATAACAGATACCCGGGAGGGAGTTAATGACTGGAATCTAATCGAGAGTTTTGGGGTGGTTTATATACAGAATAACAGATACCCGGGAGGGGGTTACAGACTGGAATCTAAACGAGGGGTTCGGGGTGGTTTATATTCAGAATAAGAGACACCCGGGAGAGAGTTACAGACTGGAATCTAATCGAGGGGTTCGGGCTGGTTAACATACAGAATAAGAGACACCCGGGAGGGAGTTACAGACTGGAATCTAATCGAGGGTTTTGGGGTGGTTTATATTCTGAATAACAGATACAAGGGAGGGAGTTACAGACTGGAATCTAATCGAGAGTTTTGGGGTGGTTTATATACAGAATAACATATACCCGGGAGGGAGTTACAGATTGGAATCTAATCGAGGGGTTCGGGGTGGTTTACATACAGAGTAACAGATACCCGGGAGGGTGTTACAGACTGGAATCTATTCGAGGGGATCAGGGGGGTTTATATACAGAATATTAGATACCCAAAAGGGAGTTACTGACTGGAATCTGATCGACGGGTTCGGGATGGTTTACATACAGAATAACAGATATCTGGGAGGAAGTCACAGGCTGGAATCTAATCGAGGGATTCAGGGTGGTTTATCTACAGAATAACAGATACCCGAGAGGGAGTTACAGACTGGAATCTAATTGAGGGGTTCATGGTGGTTTATATACAGAAAAACAGATACCTGGGAGGGAGTTACAGACTGGAATCTAATCGAGGGATTCGGGTTGGTTTATATACAGAATAACAGATACTAGGGAGTTAGTTACACACTAGAATCTAATCGAGGGTTTTTGGGGAGGTTTAAATACAGAATAACAGATACCCGGGAGGGAGTTACAGAGTGGAATCTAATCGAGGGGATCAGGGTGGTTGATATACAGAATAACAGATACCCGGGAGGGAGTTACAAATTGAAATCTAATCAAAGGGTTTGGGGTGGTTTATATACAGAATAAAAGATACCCGGGAGGGAGCTACAGACTGGAATCTAATCGAGGGGTTCGGGATGGTTGATATACAGAATTACAGATACCCGGGAGGGAGTTACAGATTGAAATCTAATCGAAGGGTTTGGGGTGGTTTATATACAGAATAACAGATACCCGGGAGGGAGCTACAGACTGGAATCTAATCGAGGGGTTCGGGATGGTTTATACACAGATTAACAGATACCCGCGAGTGAGTTACAGACTGAAATCTAATCCAGGGGTTCGGTGTGGTTTATATACAGAACAACAGATACCCGGGAGGGAGCTACAGACTGGAATATAATCGAGGGGTTCGGGATGGTTTATACACAGAATAACAGATACCCGGGAGGGAGTTACTGACTGGAATCTAATCGAGAGTTTTGGGGTGGTTTATATACAGAATAACATATACCCGGGAGGGAGTTCCAGATTGGAATCTAATTGAGGGGTTCGGGGTGGTTTGTACACAGAATAACAGATACCCAGGAGTGAGTTACACACTAGAATCTCATCAAGGGGTTCGGGCTGGTTTATATACGGAATAACAGATACATGGGAGGGCGTTACAGACTGGAATCTAATCGAGAGGTTCAGGATGGTTTATATACAGGATAACAGATAAGCGGGCGGGAGTTACAGACTGGAATCTAAATGAGAGGTTCGGGGTGGATTTTATATAGAATAACAGATACCCGGGAGGGAGTTACAGACTGGAATCTAATCGAGGGGTTCGCGGTGGATTATATATAGAATAACAGATACCCGAGAGGGGGTTACAGACTGGAATCGAATCGAGGGGTTCGGGCTGGTTCATATACGGAATAACAGGTTCCCGGGAGGGAGTTCCAGACTGGAATCTAGTCGAGGGGTTCGGGGTGGTTTATATACAGAATAACAGAGACTAGGGAGTTAGTTACACACTAGAATTTAATCGAGGGTTTCGGGGAGGTTTAAATACAGAATAACATATCCTGGAGGGAGTTACAGACTGGAATCTAATCGAGGGGTTCAGGGTGGTTTATATACAGAATAAGAGACACCTGGGAGGGAGTTACAGACTGGAATCTAATCGAGGGGTTCAGGGTGGTTTATATACAGAATAACATCTACCCGGGAGGGAGTTACAGACTGGAATCTAATCGAGGGTTTTGGGGTGGTTTATATACAGAATAACATATACCCGGGAGGGAGTTACAGACTGGAATCTAATCGAGGGGTTCAGGGAGGTTTATATACAGAATAAGAGACACCTGGGAGGGAGTTACAGACTGGAATCTAATCGAGGGGCTCGGGGTTGTTTATATACAGAATAACAGATACCTGGGAGTGAGTTACACACTAGAATCTAATCGAGGGTTTCGGGTGGTTTAAATACAGAATAGAAAATACCCAGGAGTTACAGACTGGAATCTAATCGAGGGGTTCGGGGTTGTTTATATACAGCATAACAGATACCCGGGAGGGAGTTACAGATTGGAATCTATTCGAGGGGCTCAGGGGGGTTTATATTCAGAATAACAGATACCCAGAAGGGAGTTACTGACTGGAATCTGATTGACGGGTTCGGGGTGATGTATATACAGAATAACACATACCCGGGAGGGAGTTACAGACTGGAATCTAATCGAGGGGTTCGGGGTGGTTTATATACAGAATAACAGATACCCCCAGGAGGGAGTTACAGACTGGAATCTAATTGAGGTGATCGGGTGGTTTATATACAGAATAACAGATATCCGGGGCAGAGTTACAGATTGGAATCTAATCGAGGGGTTCAGGGTGGTTTTTATACAGAATAACAGACACCCGGGTGGGAGTTACAGACTGGAATCTAATCCTGGGGTTCGGGTTGGTTTAAATACAGAATAACATATCCAGGAGGGAGTTACAGATTGGAATCTAATCGAAGGGTTTGGGGTGGTTTATATACAGAACAAAAGATACCTGGGAGGGAGCTACAGACTGGAATCTAATCGAGGGGTTCGGGATGGTTTATACACAGAATAACAGATACCCGGGAGGGAGTTACTGACTGGAATCTAATTGAGGGGTTCCGGGTGGTTTATATACAGAATAACAAATACCCAGAATGGAGTTACAGACTGGAATCTGATCGACGGGATCGGGGTGGTTTCTATACAGAATATCAGAAACCTGGGAGTGAGTTAGACGCTAGAATCTAATCGAGGAGTTTGGGCTGGTTTATACAGAAGAACAGATACTTGGGAGGGAGTCACAGATTGGAACCTAATCGAGGGGTTTGGGGTGGTTCACATGCAGAATAACAGATACCCAGGTGAGAGTTACTGACTGGTATCTAATTGAGGGGTTTAGGGTAGTTTATATACAGAATGACAGATACCCGGGACGGAGTTACAGGCTGCAATCTAATTGCGGGGTTCAGGGCGGTCTATGTACAGAATTACAGATACCTAGGAGGGGTTACAGACTGGAATCTAACTGAGGGCTTTGTGGTGGTTTATACACAGAATAACAGATACCCGGGAGGGAGTTACACACTGGGATCTAATTTAGGCACTCAGGGGTGTTTATATACAGAATAACAGATACCCGGGAGTGAGTTACAGACTGGAATCTAATCGAGGGGTTCAGGGTGGTTTAGATACGGAATTACAAATAACCAGGAGGGAGTTATAGACTGGAATCTAATTGAGGGACTCAGGGGGGTTTATATACAGAATAACAGATACCCGGGAGGGCGTTCCAGACTGGAATCTAATTGTGTGGTTCGGGGTGGTTTATATACAGAATAACAGATACCTGGGAGAGAGTTACAGACTGGAATCTAATCGAGGGGTTCGGGGTGGTTTATATACAGAATAACCAATACCCGGGAGGGAGTTACAAACTGGAATCTAATCCAGGGGTTTGGGGTGCTTTATATACAGAATTACAGATACCCGGGAGGGAATTACAGACTGGAATCTAATTGAGCAGTTCGGGGTGGTATATGTACAGAACATCAGATACCCGGGAGGGAGTTACAGACTGGAAGCTAATCGAGGTGATCAGGGTGGTTTATATACAGAATAACGGATACCCGGGAGGGAGTTACAGACTGGAATCTAATTGAGGGGTTCGGGGTGGTTTATATACAGAATAACAGATACCCGGGAGAGAGTTACAGACTGGAATCTAATCGAGGGGTTCAGGCTAGTTTATGTACAGAATAACAGATACCCAGGATTGGGTTACACACTAGAATCTAATCGAGGGGTTCAGGGTGGCTTACATACAGAATAACAGATACCTGGAAGAGAGTTACAGACTGGAATCTAATCAAGGCGTTTGGGGTGGTTTAGAAACTGGATAATAGGTATCTGGGAGGGAGTTACAGACTGGAATC